>NC_139995.1:3161132-3654577 GCF_964263955.1 Coregonus lavaretus
GAGATGAGGAAAGGTAGGCAGCGATCCACGGACAGGACGTCCATGCTGCGGTTCTTGTCGTGGTTCCGGGGGAGCAGTCCCACGCTACAGTCTTCAGGCCGCACCCGGGGAGTCACGATGTTCAGAGTCTGGAAAGCGAAGACGTATTTGGACAATTATTTTTTAGGTTTTAACACATTTTTTAAAGAAAACCTCCATTGTCTTACCAAGAGTTGCTGACTATTTTCATCTTCGACACGTTTTTGTAACCTACTGGGAATTAACTTCAAACCTGAGATGTTCGCGAGACACAATACTATATTACAGTATTCTTCTAAGCTAAAGCCTATAGGCATTACATTAGTCTCTGGGAACTACAAGTATTCAGGTCTCAGGCAAGGTTTCTCCCTCCACTAGCGTTATTCACCAAACCACCTCCTCTGCAACACTCACAATAACACAGCCCTGAATCAACTGCCCAGACTAGTAGTGGAGAATGAATTGGTGTGTAAATAAGCCCAGGAAAACTAATAATCTGCTCCTATTTTCTTAGATTTCCATATTCTAACAAAAAATACATTACTAGTAGTCGGAGCCTTCAACAAGTGCAAATACTTCACTGAAGCGAAGGCTGCAGATGACTTATTTATGAGGGAGAACGAGGGAGATCAACATTGGGAGAGTGATAGAGAGATATGCATCATACATTATGAGACAGATGACAGATCTGAGACCTGTGCTTGATACAGTGATGGGATATTCATCTCAGAGAGAATACGGAGCACAAGGAAAGTGCTTAGCTGCCGAGTTCCTACTGCTTCCTGATGGTAGCTACGAGGCCTTGTTCTTGGAGAAGGCAAATGTCACCCATCTTAGGTGGAAAAGGCAAATACCATGCCTCTTAGGAGGATAAGAGAAGGACATACATACAAACAGACAGACAGAAGTGGAGGGTGCTAAAAGTGGAGGGTGCTAACCTGAAACTCGTCCTTAATTTGGCTGGAGTTGGTCTGTGGGTCCAGTCTGATGATGTTGTAGTATATGGCTCTGAATTCACAGACTGGGATGGCCGTGTTTCCACACAGGAAGGCTTCCAGGATGGCATCGTGGACAAAGACATACTGCTCCTGGGGTAGGACACATGACATAACAGGTGAGATGACATAAAATAATATGACATAAGCGGTTCATGTACTTCTACCCTTTAGGTCAACCTCAACACACTCAAGGCCCACTTTATTACAGCACTTCAACCAGTAGTTGGACCCTATTCAAATCCATTAGACTCAATTCACATGTACTGTTGAAATGTTTTGAGAACAGAGCAGTACATACAGGTACCGAGCCCAACTGTATTACTGTTTGTACACAGATACACAAAACCATAATTAGTTGCCCCTATTACCATGCAACTACGCAGTAATAACTGTAGTACCAACATAGTAGTTACATAGGTATTACTATGTAATTACATAGTAATAGGGTTGTAGCGATATCAGTTATTACACAATTGGAACAACGATTGAGAAATGACACAACCACTTGCTGAAGGTTATTCCACATGTGTAATTACTGATGTTACACATTTTCTTGTTACACTATGTAACTAATGTTTTGTAATTACACGTTTGAGAGTCACCTGTTAATTACTATGTTAATAATTCGAACCAAAATTTGACCTTGTTACATGTAACTATATGGTGCCATTACCATCAAATCCACCGGTAATACCAGGGTTGATACCATCTTGATCTAATGATGTAAATAGGCTAGGACCTGGTAACAACAATTGTAGGAAGGCACACCCTGTTATTATCTACTGGTTATTTTAGATGAGTTAATATCTGTGTTATTACCTGGCTCAAAGGGTATACTGAATCAAGTGTAATGTAAGAACAATGTAGTTACGTAGGATATACTTAAGAAATAACGCACGAGGGGTGTGGTACAGTGCATTCGGAAAGTATTCAGACCCCTTGACTTTTTCCACACTTTGTTACTTTACAGCCTTATTTTAAAATTGATTAAATAAATTAAAATCTGCATCAATCTGCACACAATACCCCATAATGACAAAGCAAAAACAGGTTTTTAGAAAAAACAGATATCACATTTACTTAGGTATTCAGACCGTTTGCTATTAGACTCGAAGTTGAGCTCAGGTGCATCCTGTTTCAACAACTTGATTGGAGTCCACCTGTGGTGAATTCAATTGATTGGACATGATTTGGAAAGGCACACACCTGTCTATATAAGGTCCCACAGTTGACAGTGTATGTCAGAGCAAAAATCAAGCCTTAAGGTTGAATGAATTGTCCGTAGAGCTCTGAGACAGGATTGTGTCGAGGCACAGATCTGGAGAAGGGTACCAAAAAATGTCTGCAGCATTGAAGGTCCCCAAGAACACAGTAGCCTCCATCATTCTTAAAAAGAAGAATGTTGGAACCACCAAGACTCTTCCTAGAGCTGGCCGCCCAGGCAAACTGAGCTATCGGGGTAGAAGGGCCTTGATCAGGGAGGTGGTCACTCTGACAGAGCTCTAGAGTTCCTCTGTGGAGATGGGAGAACCTTCCAGAAGGTCAACCATCTCGGCAGCACTCCACCAATGAGGCCTTTATGATAGAGTGGCCAGACGGAAGCCACTCCTCATTAAAAAGGCACATGACAGCCCGCTTGGAGTTTGCCAAAAGGCACCTAAAGACTGCCAGACCATGAGAAACAAGATTCTCTGGTCTAATGAAATGAAGATTGAACTCTTTGGCCTGAATGCCAAGCATCACATCTGGAGAAAACCTGGCACCATCCCTACAGTGAAGCATGGTGGTGGCAGCATCATGCTGTGGGGATGTTTTTCAGCGGCAGGGACTTGGCGACTAGTCAGGATTGAGGCAAAGTACAGAGCCATCCTTGATGAAAACCTGCTCCAGAGCACTCAGGACCTCAGACTGGGGCGAAGGTTCACCTTCCAACAGGACGACGACCCTAAGCACACAGCCAAGACAACGCAGGAGGGGCTTCGGGACAAATCTCTGAATGTCCTAGACTGGCCCAGCCAGAGAGCGGACTTGAACCCGATCGAACATCTCTGGAGAGACCTGGAAATAGCTGTGCAGTAACACTCTCCATCCAACCTGACAGAGCTTGAGAGGATCTGCAGAGAAGAATGGGAGAAACTCCCCAAACACAGGTGTGCCAAGCTTGTAGCGTCATACCCAAGAAGACTCGAGGCTGTAATCGCTGCCAAAGGTGCTTCAACAAAGTACTGAGTAAAGGGTCTGAAGACTTAAGTAAATGTAATGTTTCATTTTATTTTTTGGTTTATTTTTTGCGAAAAATTCTAAAAACCTGTTTTTGCTTTGTCATTATGGGGTATTGTGTGTAGATTGATGAGGGAAAATAACAATTTAATAAATTTTAGATTACGGCTGTAAGTATCAAAATGTGGAAAAAGTAAAGCGGTCTGAATACTTTCCGAAGGCACTGTATATATAAAACAAAGGAAAATAACATTTTAAACTGCACTGGGCCTTTAAGCCAGGTCATAGAAATAAACAAATTGAAAATGACTGGAAGTTAATTACAGGGTGTGCTTTGTTACAATTATTGTGACCAGACTATTTAACAACCCTGGTATTACATGTGGATTCGATGCTAATGGCACCTTGTCGGTATATGTAACAAGGTCAGATTTTGGTTGAAGCTATTAACATGGTAATTCACAGGTGACTTAAAAACATGTAATTACAAAATATTAGTTACATAGTGGAACAAGAAAATATGTTGTAACATGAGTAATTACACATGTGGAATAACCTACAGCAAGTGGATGTGTAACTACACATTCCTTGTTCGAATTGTGTAATAACCCATAACGCTACAACCCTAGTACCATGTAATTACATAGCAACACCTATGTAACTACTACTGCATGTTGTTACTACAGTTATTACTGTGTACTTACATTGTAATATAGGCAACTTAATGTAAAGTGTTACCTAGTAGTCATTACTGAACGTCAATACGTCAAATCTAACACAGAACAAAACATTTTTAACACATAACCTCATGCTCGGTGATGAAACGGATTTCATAGCCTGAAAAGCGCATTGCATAAATTTGCAGTTTGAAGCAGGTAAAGTAATCTCCTATGGAGAAGTACGTGAACCGCGGGAAAAAAGGCAGCCATGTAACGCCCTTAAAAGGAGTTCAAGATGTTGTGTGCGGCTCAACAGTGGTTGCATTGTGTTCATCAAGTGGCCAGTGATATTAAATAATCTCCAAAAGCCCAGCCACTGAATAGCATGAATAGCATTATGCATATTTTCACTCAACAATGCGGAAGGCTCAGGCATTAGAATGGGGGGGGGCAACATTCGGCACGTAGGCCAACGAGCCCATTCAATCCGGCAGGTGTACAGGTCGAGAGACAAATTGGAGTAATCAAGGTGACAGACAGTGACACGTTCAATACCGCCTTCCACACGCTTGCCTGCATCTAGCTGTAATCATTAGTCCAAACAGTTGCAAACAAGAGTTTCTATTGGACAAACTCAGGTAGGTTTATCCCTGTTTCGTTCCGTTTGCTTCCGTTTAAGAAACGTTTTTCAACAGAATCGGTAGAATGAATAAACCCCTGATCACCCGCACACACAGATCACTTTCATAGCAGCCACATACAAACAGCATCATCACTTTGCTCATTGTATAATTCCTTCTCGCATCTTATCACTCTCCTCCTCTCACCTTTCCCTTCGCTTGTTGGCTTCAGTGCACAACACAACAGTTGTCTGACACCAGGAGACAAAAACTTTCCAACTCAAACCATCATACCATAACCGCTACACACAGCCTACATCGTTGTCACCATATTAGTTAACGTTATAGTCAACATTGCTACTAGAACCAACGCGTTAGTAAACCCGCTACAATCACTCAGTACAATGTACAGCAAGCAGTTTAGCAGTTACACTGGTGGGCCCCGGTGGCAATACATTAATAGAACCAAAAGCTTACTTTGACTTGGAAGAGTTCCAGTGTTGGATAGCCTTAGCCAGCTAACTAACATAAATAGCATTCCTCTCTGTTTAACCGGGTGTTTCAATAGGCAAAATTCGCTAGCTGCATTAGCTAGCTAAGTAAGTGAACGTGAAATAAAACGAAATAAAACCTACCTGACTCAAACTAAGAGACTCCTGCAACGCTACACACAGTCTCTCTCTCTCTCTCTCTCTCTCTCTCTCTCTCTCTCTCTCTCTCTCTCTCTCTCTCTCTCTCTCTCTCTCTCTCTCTCTCTCTCTCTCTCTCTCTCTCTCTCTCTTTGAGTCAACTACTCACCACATTTTATGCGCTGCAGTGCTAGTAATCTGTAGATTATGCATTCAGTAGATTCATTTTCTGCTCCTTTGATGTCAGTTCTGCAAGAGCTGCAAGAGCTCTGATAGGTTGGAGGATGTCTTCTAAAAATAATATATTTTTTATGTTTCACTATGGTCCTCCCCTTCCTTCTCTGAGGAGCCTCTACTGATATATGCTAACCGTTTCAGGAAGCTAGGCATATGTCACATGTCACTACTTCACAGGAAAGGCATTTTTTTAATGATCAAAATGTTTTTTTTTTTTTGCAGAAATGCCTTCTGGAACATGTGAACTTTCATGTGCCTTAATAACAAATTTGTATTCCATCTGTAAATACGAATAAAATTGTTAAATTACGAGACTAGTTGGTTTAGCTAAGGAAAAAGACAGGTACCTTCACGCTAGCCATGACTGGCTGAGATAATGGATGGGCTGGACATGCCAGGAGATGAGTTTGGATTGGTCTGCCAGGTAGCATGCTTCTTACTACAATGTGAGCTGCTCAGTATGTGTTGATAACCTTTCTACCGCATATTTTTTTAAAGATATAACATTAGCCACTGTGAACAACAAAAGTTTTGCTACTTTTCTCAACAACAAATCAGTTGGAAAAAGTTGTGATGGACTACTTTCTGCACACTCCACAGTCAGTGTGAACTGGAATGACTTGGCACAATGCTGGCCAAACAAGATGTAGCTACAAACAAACAGAGTTAAATTGTTCCAGTCTACCGTGAAGCATTCATCCATGTATATGGGTGAGAGTCTAGCTACATTTTCAGATATTATATATTTCACATTTTGTCAGAAGTCATTTTCATTGCAAGTTAAAGCGTACTGTTGGCTAGCTAGCGAACATTAGCTTGCTCTCTCGCTAGCTAACGTTACATGTATGATATCTTTAGTAATATTATTCTAATCAGAAATCTATTTGCATTGCGAGTTATAGCCTAATATTAGCTAGCTAGCTAACATTTAACCTAATTGGTTAGCTTTAGCTACCTACATATTTATACTACAGCTATGACAATCAGTTTGTATTGGTAGTAGTATGAGTTGGGATTATGCCGGTTCATTGTTTAGCTAGCTAGCTACATGTCTAAACAAAAGACTCCACTTCGCCAGATGATTACATGAACCATCAAATTAGCCAGGTGTGTCTGGGGGTGATTATGGCCATCTACTGTATTTCATGAACATGTGTACATGTCTAGACAACAGTGACCCCTCCACTTAGCTAGATGTGGCTGGGGGGTGGTTATAGCATTTCCTTCACATGACCCATCAATTTAGACAAATGTGTTGGGTAACCGTCATCTAATAATAATACAATTTCTGTTTTTGATATTGCTACTATGCAAATATGCAAGTAACCATTTCACTGTACGATTTACACCTTCTGTATCCTGTGCATGTGACAAATAAACATATATTTTATTTGGTATAGTGTGTGTTTACCAGAGATATTAATGTGAAGAACAACATGAGTTTGCTGTTGTATTACCGTTATTTAAGGGGGACTGCAAAACTCCCGGGGTCGTAACCCTCAGACACTTAGCAAACACACTTATTACATTTGAGTCATTTTTTTTATTCATAGAATAAAACGTGTGCGGACTAAGTTATCTATTATTCAACATGTATTTAATATTAATAGGATCATTGGGATGGAAGATGCATGACTGAGCACACTCCAGAGGTAGCTACACTCGCCTGACTTGGGAAATCTTCCAGAGGAGACACCACACACATTTGATCAGAAGTGATATCATGCTTGCTGATGGTGTTTACGAACAGTTGCTAGTCGCGGAGTCGTTGAGAATATACAATGTATGTCGGTCTAGTGGGTACACAGAAGTTAATAAAACAATAGTAGTTATTTTAGCCATTTTGTCATTCTCACTATTGACATTGGAGTAGCACTCAGAGTGTTTGAGGGGAGTAGTTTGAGCAAGATGAGAATCACAGAATAGTTAATCTTGATCAAATAATGAGTAGTTAGTCGGGATGCAAGGTGATTTGTAGATCAGTGATTCTGTTCGGCCCAACTGCAATGTAGTTGATCTCAAACACACACATTATCTCACAGGTACTGTTTCCCCACTAAGAACCACTGTTCCATCACTGACTGCATGATCCGCTGGGAAATGTAACCCTAATAGCCTGGATTGGCCCGTCTGGCAGCTAAGGCCCAGGCTTATATATCATAGAAATAGAATCTGGTTTCAAGGTCTGGGGGGCTTTTCCCATTCTTTATATTACAGTTCTATGCTTTAGACTCTCCCTGCATAGGACTCACTTTACATTATCATTTCTAGGCTTTACAACATCCTATTTCTATGCTTTACAGTGTCCCTCAATAGGACTCACTTTAAAATATCCCTGCTGAATATTTCACGCAGAGCAACTAACTGTGGGCAGTGGGTTGTGACATAGGATCAGTCTGGTGACTGTCTGGGAAATACTAACCATAGCAGGCAACTGTTTGAGCTATTCTTAACCCTTCGCCATGGCGATGGCAAATGCTACGCTAACAGACTTGCTGTGACTTTGAACTTTGGTTGCACTCCCTTTATGCTTGGTATGAGGATGGCTAATGCTATCTGTGTAACTGCTAGTAACCAAATAACATGTGGATGGCTAATGTTAATGCTAACCTCAAAATACCATGTTAAAGCTAGGTATAAGGATGGCTAATGCTATGCTAATTGGCTAACTGTACTTTTAAACACTGTACCATTTTTAATGTACCATTATGTGCCATTATGTATCATTATTTCCTTTGCAGGGCACTGTAATGACTAATGCTTCAACTATGATACATCACTGCTCTCTTCTTACCCACTATCCACAGCCAAGCTAATCAGTACATTGCTTCACCAACCTCGGTTTGCACCATGTTAACCCTTTGTGAGCGCAGTTCGCGGATGCAGTTGAAGATGTCCACCACACCCTCGTTCTCGGCCATATCCAGCATGATGTCCACAGCTATGAAACAGCCTGTCCTTCCAGCCCCAGCACTGGCGAGAGAGAGGGGGAAGAGAGAGAAAGAGAGAGAGAAAGAGACAAAGAGAGACAAAGAGAGAGAGAGAGAGAAAAAGCATATAATCAATGTCTCCAGTAAGGCCTTTTCCGTACAGTACACTCTTATAATTGTTTTGCTATCTAGAACCTAAAAGGGTTCTTCGGCTATCCCCATAGAAGAACCCTTTTGAAGAGCCCTTTTTGGTACCAGGTATAACCCTTTTGTGTTCCATTTAGAACCCTTTCTAAAGAGGGTTCTACATGGAACCCAAAAGGGTTCAACCTGGAACCCAAAAGGGTTCTACCTGGAACCAAAAAGGGTTCGCCTATGGGGACAGCCAAAGAACCCTTTTGGAGGAGTGTGCAGTTCCTAATCTGTCCTCTGTATCGACCTGCCACAGTTAGCGGCGGCGACATGCTCCTGCCCTATGATAAACATATATTGAACCACGCTGCGCTCCCACAGTTAGCCAAAGGAGACAAGACGGCCTTATGGCGCTGACAAACAGCGCACTCCATCAGCCCCTGCGAGTGACAGGTAGGGGTTAGAGCTATTTCCCCTGACCCTGGTGTTAGGTGTTAAGGATACACACCCAGCAGATGGGCTGTGAAGGAGGGAGGGAGCAAGGGAGGGAAGGGGTTGTGATGGGAGGGAGATAGTGGTGGAGAAGAGGTAGAGGAGAGGTAGGAGAGGGGGGCTGCTCAGCCATCATTCACTCAGCAGCATCCTGACAGGTCCCAGCTCCGGATCTCAGGAGCCGGGGGCCACTCAGTAACACAGCAGCCTGTCAGATTGCCTGTCAGCTGCTAGTGATTCATGGTGAGAGCGGCAAACAACTGGGTCCTGGCATGGGGATAACGGTCAAGGAGTGCCCCGGGAAATTTGAAATTAATCCGCAGTCTGTAAATGGGGGCCTACACTCTGTGGGCCAAAGCTTATCCTGTTGGCCTTCATCTGAATCCCATCTATATTTCAGTTAAGTGGGGAATCGCTGCCAACCTCTATGCAACTCCATTGGACATTTGTTGTCAGCGCTCAATGGTGGAATTCGGTTGGGGAGTGATCGGAGCATTGTATTTCGAAAGCCAGGCTGAACTTTTTAGGAGAACTTGAACCGACAACGCTTTGGATCATGGAAAAGCGATGAGGTAATGAATGACAGGTACACTAAGGTTAAATATAGTGGGCTGCTACGGGGGAGACGGCTTACTTCGGCAATCTTTGAATGCTACAGTTTGAGACGTCTGTACAACTTCTGCCGAAAGTTCGGACGTAGAGGATGAGTCGGAAATGGGACACACGCAAAAAGTTGCAACTTTCTGACGTCAATGCCTTTTCCGCCTATTGCCCTAGCATTAACAATCCCAGGACACAAACTAGTTACATTTTAGTCATTTAGCCGACGCTCTTATTCAGAGCGACTTACAGTAGTGAATACACACATTTTCGTAGTGGTACCCCATGGGAATCAAACCCATAACCCTGGCGTTGCAAGCACCATGCTCTACCAACTGAGCTACACAGGACCTAGCACAATGGAGGATGTTTTTAATGACTGCATTTCACAAGTTTGCATCAGCTACCTTCACATGGTGTGATGGCTAACTGACGGTTTCTGTTGTTGTATTTGTATGTATTATGTTGTGACACCAGTGAATTTGTGAATTTGTTAACTAACGAACATTACCTACCTAGCTGGTGGCCATCTCCAGACAGGAATACATTGAATTTGCTATTTAGCTAGCTAGCTATTGAGCTTGCTAGCAACCTTAGATATATTTGAACATGAGGATTCAGCTGGATAAATGCTTGAATGTGTTGCTGTGCTATGGATATGAAGCCGGTGAGAGCTTTACCATTTCTGTTCTAGCTGCTATGATTACTTAGCAGGTCAGTGCTGACAACAATTGCTTATTTGCTTGCTAGAAAAATAATCTTCCTGTTCCTACAGATGGTTAACTAGCTAGCTAGCTTTCTGTTGTTTATCTTATTCAATGCTCACTAAATACATTTGCATTGAAGTTAGCTAGTCACAGCAGTACCACTGGGCAAAAACGGGTTAAATCAATGTTGTTTCCACGTCATTTAAACAAAAACATGATATGTGATTACGTTGAACAAACGTGGAAAAGTGATTGGATTTGCAAAAAGTCATCAAAGGGAATTTAGTATTTCTTTCCCCAAAACTTTTAACCTAAATCCAATGAAAGGTTGACATTTCATTTTATGTTGATTTCACATAGAATTCACGTTATTTAACCAAATGTAAATCAAAGCTAGACGTTGAACTGACGTCTGTGCCCAGTGGGTAGCTATCTATTTGTATAGCTAGCTAGCTAGATATCTTATCTATGTCTATGGTTATAGCTAGTTTGCCCTGAGACATGGCTATAGTAGTCTTGCTACGGAGGTTACAAGCATCTTTAGATGACACAGAATAAAGGCTTTTGTGAAGAGTAGTTTTAACACTAGTCTCTCTCTCTCTCTCTCTCTCTCTCTCTCTCTCTCTCTCTCTCTCTCTCTCTCTCTCTCTCTCTCTCTCTCTCTCTCTCTCTCTCTCTCTCTCTCTCTCTCTCTCTCTCTCTCTCTCTAAGAGCCCTCACCAGGCATTAGCTTTGAATTGAAAGGTATGTTCTATTCATTCTAATTCTATGGTATCAAAATATATTTCAATGCCCCATTGAAGGTTGAAGTAACCCTAGTCTCTGGCCCTTCCCTCTCTCTCTCTCTCCCCAGGTAGCAGGTGTGTGTTTGGGGCGGTGCTCGAGAAGGAGGTGTGTGTGCTGCTGGCTGTGTCTGGCTTCTTGGCTCCAACACAGTCAGGTAATCCAGTCCCTCTCTCTCACTCTCTCAGACCATCCCTAGGTCTGTTAGACAAGTGTATCAAAGAGGAAAATGACAGACGGGTGGCATTTACTTCACGTCTTACAGGATTTTTGTTTTGCCTTTATTTAATATGTAAGGTATGTCATTGAAATCCCTCTGCTCCCTTGTCTTTGTGTGTGATTGTTTATTGTGAGGATAGTGAAGCTCGGTGGAGCTCCTTGTATTTTGTATCGCCGGGTTATTTTCTCTGTGTGCCTTGTTGGTTCCAGTGCGCATGTTTTGCGCACTGGACTGTTTTGATGCTTTACTGCGTAATCTGTATTCCGGAATAAATCCTGTTATTCTGTGATTTACCCTCCTGCGCCTGACTCCTTAAAATCACCCATCACAGTGTAGCAAAGCAGACAAGTGACGTTACAGACAGAGAACACTAGCTACTCCTTAGGTTCAATATGTTCATACTACTACCAGCTTATCATTGCTACACTCACCCCATTGGTTATTGTCATATGTAACCCCAGCATTGGCCCCTGGAGGTGCCATGGTGATGCCTGCCCATCATGGCCCCTAGCACAGCCTGTAAATTCTAATCTCTCCCCCTCTCTTTCGCTCTCTCTTATTTTCTGCTGTAAGAGCAGAAAAGTTGAAGAGGCGGCATTCAATATGGTACTGTGACAGCTCATCTACATCCCAGGTGATGTGGATGACGACAGACAACTAAAGAGCTCAAAGAGACGCAAGTCAGCCGGCCCCCACTAACACATGAGTTGTGCCACAAATGCACTCAACTGAATGGTTCTACAAAGTCCCAAAGGATAAGACAGGGTAAGAGAGAGAGACTGGCTTTTCTCTAGAACTTACTTTATTTATTTATGGTACTGACTTCCCAAACACACCTGGATCCACAGGTTTAAGGGAATTGATCTTTGATTAGAGGGAATGATTGACAACCAACGTACAATACAAACTTTTTTTTGTCGCATTTGATCAGGGGTGTCAAACTCAATTCATGGAGGGCAGTGTGTCTGCTGGTTTTGGTTATTTCCTTTCAATTTGTGTCCAATTAAGACCTAGACAACCAGGTGAGAGGCGTTCCTAACCACAGTTCCTTGCAGAAGTATTCATCCCACTTGACGTTTTTCAATTGGTACAGGTTGTATCCCAACATGTAATTTAAATTGACTTTTAATTGGATTTCATGTAATGGACATACTCAAAATAATCCAAATTGGTGAAGTGAAATGAAAAAATTAACTCGTTTAAAAAAAATAATAATAATTATAACGGAAAAGTGGTGCCTGGATATGTATTCACCCCCTTTGCTATGAAGCCCCTAAATAAGATCTGGTGCAACCAATTATCTTCAGAAGTCACATAATTAGCTAAATAAAGTCCACCTGTGTGCAATCTAAGTGTCACATGGTCTGTCACATGATGTAAGTATATATACACCTGTTCTGAAAGGCCCCAGAGTCTGCAACACTACTAAGCAAGGGGCACCACCAAGCAAGCGGCACCATGAAGACCAAGGAGCTCTCCAAACAGGTCAGGGACAAAATTGTGGAGAAGTACTTGGGGCGGCAGGTAGCTTAGTGGGTAAAAGCGTTGTGCCAGTAACCGAAAGGTCGCTGGTTCTAATCCCTGAGCTGACTAGGTGAAAAATCTGTCGATTAACCCTAATTGCTCCTGTAAGTTGCTCTGTATAAGAGCGTCTGCTAAATGACGTAAATGTAAGTACAGATCCGAAACTTTGAACATCCCACGGAGCACCAATAAATCCATTATTTTAAAAAATTGAAAGAATATGGCACCACAACAAACCTGCCAAGAGAGGGCCGCACCTCAAAACTCATGGACCAGGCAAGGACGGCATTAATCAGAGAGGCAACAAAGAGACCAAAGATAGCCCTGAAGGAGCTGCAAAGCTGGTAGGCATGTTGTGTAAATCAATTGATACAAACACCCCAAAAAATCAATTTTAATTCCAGGTTGTAAGGCAAAGAAATTTGAAAAATGCCAAGTGGGGTGAATATTTTTGCAAGCCACTGTAATCATTGACGACTACTTAAAGCAATGCCAAAATTGGAACAGAAACATGCCAGTGAGCATTGGTAGTACATTATCTAGCTACAGTAGAATACATGGGTGATTGACATTGGTTTATGTCAACAGGGGCATCCAAGAAGAAACATGAATAATAACTTTAGTGAAGGTAAGGAAAATGTTTAGCCTGTAGTAGAGCTAATTTATAACCAAAACATACATTTGATTAGCTAGCCGATTACTAATGGATAGTGAGCAAGTTAAAGCTAGTATTAGATGGTTAGCTAGCTGGATGTCTAAATTACTATAAGCTGAACAATGCTAGGTAGCTAGCTAGCATAAGTTGCTAGCTACCAGACAGTAACATTTTACAAGTTGCAGTCGTCTAATTTGTCTCTCCTTTTAGTATAGATGGGTTGTTATAACATTTATAAAAATGTATACGATGATTTATGTGCCATAATTATAATGAGGACATGGTGTTCCTCGCCTCATTCCATGGAGACTGCCAGTTGTTCTCCACTGCTGCTAAACACTTCTAAGCCTAGCTAGCTAGCTGCGTTCGCATTTGGTCCGCCTCTATTTTTCTGAGGGGAATCTTTTCTATGAGCACAATTCCCAACCACCTTTTAAACCCCCCTACCCAAAGTCGTGATTTATAAGGTAGTGTTGTCGGTCTGAAGAGAACACTCCCCAGAAGGTTTTTTCCCATTTCAAAAAGTCAGAGAGAAGCTGACATTCTCTCCAGATCTTGTGTCATTGCGTATAGGCTTATGTTTCTCCAAGGTCGGGATATCCAAGACCATTTGGTGACCAGGTGGATGTCACTCTCCCGCGACAGGTGTGAACCCTCCTTTTTTCCCAGGCAATTCTTAAAGGTTAATGTCATCAATCCAATTTATGAGAGGGCAAAGATAAGAAGGGGGATAAACTGGCAGTAATAACATTCCCTCCCCATCTCGTCCTTGGATGTATTAGAGGGAGAAAGGCGCCCCGTGCTTCATGGGAGCAGAAAGCACAGCGCCTGGCACTTGAGCTAATCCACTCTGAAAATGTTTTAGTCACATCTGCTTTGTTTTGAGAGTCCCGAGCCAAATGTGAAATTGCATTGTGCCATTTAGCAGCCTCTCCATGTCACATCTCATTGTGCACACGCACTCCCTCCCTCCAACCCCTCTCCTCCTTTGCCTGTCTGAGCTCAATGCCTCGGTCTCAAGGGGTGGGTGTTTGAGTGGGCTGGGGAGGGGTGGAGGAGAGAGAGTGAGAGAGAGAGGCCTTAGTCTCCCATCGCTCTTGCTCATTCACTAAAGATGAAAGTGACGGCTCCCAGCTACTGTGGTGGTTATTTCAGTGGGGATCTGGGGAGTACAGGGGCCTGTGGTGCAGCAGAAGGTGGTAGTCAAAGAGAGTGTGCAGGTATTTGGGAGTTACCTGAATCAGTGAGTATAGTTCCATCAGTCAGCCACATAATTTTTTTCTCGCCCTATAGTTTGTGAATTAACTCTGCTGTCTGATTCCACAGCAAGTTAATAAACAGTCGTGTAAGGGAGGCTGTTCAAAACCAATTACAGTGATGGGGAAATGTGTCTGAGACCTGAAGACTTGAGTTAGAACCTTGAGCTAATGCCTAGGCTTTAGCTCAGCAGGCTAATAGTCGTTGACATACTGAATTAATGTTCAAATTAATACATATATGAAAGCCATGAGTGATAAATATGTAATCCCAGTAGTCCTGTGTTAATTGACCATGTCCCACCCTCAGCATTGTCAGTATGTACCTGCAGTGGGCCACGATGGGGCCGGCGTTGGGAGGGTTGAGGAACTTGACCTGGCGGACAAAGCCCAGGAGGCCGGTGGCATAGCAGGGCACCCCATGGTCAGGCCAGCTAGTGAAGTGGAATTGACGGATCTCCCGAATCTCATGGTGGCCCTTCTGAAAGAAAACAAATTAGAGGCTCAAGTAGAAACATACACAGTGGTCTTCCTGGAAACATCGGTCCTATTTGTCTCAGTCGATTCCTATGAACAATTTATGTACGCATGACTGTAAGCCGCTTTGGATAAAAGCATATGCTAAATGGCATATATTAAATTATAAACTGTGGGTTGACAACAAAATGGAGGCTCAAATGTAGACATCAAATCAAGTTGTATTCATCACATGCATTGTAAACAACAGTTGTGGACTAAGAGTGAAATTACTTATGGGCCCTTCCCAACATTGTAGAGAGAAAGAAAATAAAGAAATAGTAGAAAATAAATAATACAGTGGCTTGTGAAAGTATTCACCCCCTTGGAATTTTTCCTATTTTGTTACCTTACAACCTGGAATTAAAATTGTTTTTTGGGGGGGTTTGTATCAATTGATTTACACAACATGCCTACCACTTTGAAGATGCAAAATATTTTTTGGGGTGAAACAAACAAGAAATAAGACAAAAAAACGGTAAACTTGAGCGTGCATAACTATTCACCCCCCAAAGTCAATACTTTGTAGAGCCACCTTTTGCAGCAATTACAGCTGCAAGTCTCTTGGGGTATGTCTCTATTAGCTTGGCACATCTAGCCACTGGGATTTTTGACCTTTCTTCGAGGTAAAACTGCTCCAGCTCCTTCAAGTTGGATGGGTTCCGCTGGTGTACAGCAATCTTTAAATCATACTACAGATTCTCAATTGGATTGAGGTCTGGGCTTTGACTAGGCCATTCCAATAAATTTAAATGTTTCCCCTTAAAACACTCGAGTGTTGCTTTAGCAGTATGCTTAGGGCCATTGTCCTGCTGGAAGGTGAACCTCCATCCCAGTCTGAAATCTCTGGACGACTGAAACAGGTTTCCCTCAAGAATTTCCCTGTATTTAGCGGCATCCATCATTCCTTCAATTCTGACCAGTTTCCCAGTCCCTGCCGATGAAAAACATCCCCACAGCATGATACTGCCGACACCATGCTTCATTGTGGGGATGGTGTTCTCGGGGTGATGAGAGGTGTTGGGTTTGCGCCAGACATAGCGTTTTCCTTGATGGCCAAAAAGCAACATTTTAGTCTCATCTGACCAGAGTCCCTCCTTCCATATGTTTGGGGAGTCTCCCACATGCCTTTTTGCGAACATCAAACGTGTTTGCTGATTTCTTTCTTTAAGCAATGGCTTTTTTCTGGCCACTCTTCCGTAAAGCCCAGCTCTATAGAGTGTACGGCTTAAAGTGGTCCTCTGACAGATACTCCAATCTCCGCTGTGGAGCTTTGCAGCTCCTTCAGGGTTATCTTTGGTCTCTTTGTTGCCTCTCTGATTAATGCCCTCCCTGCCTGGTCTGTGAGTTTTGGGGGGTGGCCCTCTCTTGGCAGGTTTGTTGTGGTGCCATATTCTTTCCATTTTTTTTTATGATTTAATGGTGCTCCGTGGGATGTTCAAAGTTTCGGATATTTTTTTATAACCCAACCCTGATCTGTACTTCTCCACATCTTTGTCCCTGACCTGTTTGGAGAGCTCCTTGGTCTTCATGGTGCCGCTTGCTTGGTGGTGCCCCTTGCTTTGTGGTGTTACAGACTCTGGGGCCTTTCAGAACAGGTGTATATATACTGAGATCATGTGACAGATCATGTGACACTTAGATTGCACACAGGTGGACTTTATTTAACTAATTATGTGACTTCTGGAGGTAATTTGTTGCGCCAGATCTTATTTACGGACTTCATAGCAAAGGTTGTGAATACATAGGCATGGCACCACTTTTCCGTTATTAATTTTTTGAAACAAGTTATTTTTTAAATTTCACTTCACCAATTTGGCCTATTCTGTGTATGTCCATTACATGAAATCCAAATAAAATCAATTCAAATTACAGGTTGTAATGCAACAAAATGGGAAAAACGCCAAGGGGGATGAATACTATTGCAAGGCACTGTAGATACAAAATGAGTAACGATAACTTGGCTATATACAAGGGGTACCAGTACCGAGGTAATTGCGGTAGATATGTACATGTAACTAGGATTAAAGTGACAGATGGTAAACACTAGCAGCAGCGTATGTGATGCAAAAAGGGTCAATGCAGATAGTCCGGGTAGCTATTTGGTTAACTATTTAACTAACTATTTAGCAGTCTTATGGCTTGGGGGTAGAAGCTCTTCATGGTCCTGTTGGTTCCAGACTTGGTGCATCAGTACCGCTTGCCATGCGGTAGCAGAGAGAACAATCTATGACTTGGGTGTCTGGAGTCTTTTTTAGGGTTTTCCTCTGGCACCGCCTGCTATAGAGGACCTGGATTGCAGGGAGCTCAGCCCCAGTGATGTACTGGGCCGTCCGCACTACCCTCTGTAGCGCCTTGCAGATGTAGACAGTCAAGATGCTCTCTAGATCAGCTGTTTAACTTTTTGAGAATCTGAGGGCCCATACCAAATCGTTTCAGCCTCCTGAGGGGGAAGAGTGATGAGCTAGGAGGGCAGTATGGTGTTGAACAATGAGCTGTAGTCAATGAATAGCATTCTCACGTACAGTGCATTCGGAAAGTATTCAGACCCCTTGATTTTTTTCCACATTTTGTTATGTTACAGCTTTATTCTAAAATTGATTAAATTAATTTTAATGAATTCAATCTACACACAATACCCCATAATGACAAAGCGAAAACAAGTTTTTAAAATGTTTTCCAAATGTATTAAAAATAAAATAAACCTTATTTACAGAAGTATTCAGACCCTTTTCTATTAGACTCGACATTGAGATCAGGTGCATCCTGTTTACATTGAAAATTCAATTGATTGGACATCATTTGGAAAGGCACACACCTGTCTATAGAAGGTCCCAAAGTTGACAGCTCATATCAGAGCGAAAACCAAGCCATGAGGTCGAAGGAATTGTCCGTAGAGCTCCGAGACAGGATTGTGTGGAGACACAGATCTTTGGAAGAGTACCAAAACATTTCTGCAGCATCGAAGGTCCCCAAGAACACAGTGGCCTCCATCATTCTTAAATGGAAGAAGTTTGAAACCACCAAGACTCTTCCTGGAGCTGGCTGCCCGGCCAAACAAAGCAATAGGGGGAGAAGGACCTTGGTCAGGGAGGTGACCAAGAACCCGACGGTGTCTCTGACAGAGCTCCAGAGTTCCTCTTTGGAGATAGGAGAACCTTCCAAAGGACAACCATCTCTGCAGCACTCCACCAATCAGGTCTTTATGGTAGAGTGGCCAGGTGGAAGCAACTCCTCAGTAAAAGGCACATGACAGCCCACTTGGAGTTTGCCAAAAGGCACCTAAAGGAGTCTCAGACCCGGAGAAACAAGATTCTCTGCTCTGATGAAACCAAGATTGAACTCTTTGACCTGAATGTCAAGCGTCACATCTGGAGGAAACCTGGCACCATCCCTACAGTGAAGCATGGTGGTGGCAGCATCATGCTTTGGGGATGTTTTTCAGTGGCATGGACTGGGAGACTAGTCAGGATCGAGGGAAAGAAGAACAGAGGAAAGTACAGAGAGATCCTTGATGAAAACCTGCTCCAGATTACTCGGGACCTTAGACTGGGGCGAAGTTTCACCTTCCAACAGGACAATGACTCTAAGCACACAGCCAAGACAACGTAGGAGTGGCTTGGGGACAAGTCTCTGAATATCCTTGAGTGGCCCAGCCAGAGTCCTGACGTGAACCTGATCGAATATCTCTTGAGAGACCTGAAAATAGCTGTGCAGCGACGCTCCCCATCCAACATGACAGAGCTTGAGAGGATCTGCAGAGAAGTATGGGAGAAATGACAAATACAGGTGTGCCAAGCTTTTAGCATCATACCCAAGAAGACTTGAGGCTGTAATCACTGCCAAAGGTGCATCAACAAAGTACTGAGTAAAGGGTCTGAATACTTATGTAAAGATATTTAGGTTTTCTAAAAACCTGTTTTTGCTTTGCCATTATGGGGTATTGTGTGTAGATTGAGGAGGGGTATAAAAACTATTTAATCCATTTTAGAATAAGGCTATAATGTAACAAAATGTGGAAAAAGTCAAGGGGTCTGAATACTTTCCGAATGCACTGTAGGTGTTCCTTTTGTCCAAGTGGGAAAGGGACGTGTGAAGTGCAATAGAGATGGTGTCATCTGTGGATCTGTTGGGGTTGGTACGCAAATTGGATTGGGTCCAGGGTGTCTGTGATGATGGTGTTGATGTGAGCCATGACCAGCCTTTCGAATCATTTCATGGCTACAGATGTGAGTGCTACTGGGCAATAGTCATTTAGACAGGTTCAATTGGCGTTCTTGGGCACACAGACTATAGTTGTCTGCTTGAAACATGTAGGTATTTAAGACTGGGTCAGGGAGAGGTTTAAAATGTCAGTGAAGACACTTGCCAGCTGGTTGGCGCATGCTCTGAGTACACGTCCTGGTAATCTGTCTGTCCCTACGGCCTTGTGAATGTTAACCTGTTTAAAGGCCTTACATCGGCTATGGAGAGCATGATCACACAGTCGTCCGTAACAGCTGGTGCTCTCACGCATGGTTCAGGGTTGCTTGCCTCGACGCAAGCATAGAAGGCATTTGGCTTATCTGGTAGGCTCATGTCACTGGGCAGCTCGCGGCTGGGTTTCCCTTTGTAATCCGTGATAGTTTGCAAGCGCTGCCAAATTCGACGACAGTCAGAGCCGGTGTAGTAGGATTCGATCTTAGTCCTGTATTGATGCTTTGCCTGTTTGATGGTTCATTGGAGGGCGTAGCAGGATTTCTTATAAGCATCCGGGTTAGAGTCCCGCTCCTTGAAATCAGCAGCTCTTTAGCTTAGTGCTGACAGAGCTGGTGTAACTGAGTCAGGTTTGTAGGCCTCCTTGCTCGCACACGCTTTTTCAGTTCTGCCCACACATTTCCTATTGGATTGAGGTCAGGACTTTGTGATGGTCACACCAATACCTTGACTTTGTTGTCCTTAAGTCATTTTGCCACAACTTTGGAAGTACGCTTGGGGTCATTGTCCATTTGGAAGACCCATTTGCGACCAAGCTTTAACTTTCTGACTGATGTCTTGAGATGTTGCTTCAATATATCCACATAATTTTCCTTCCTCATGATGCCATCTATTTTGTGAAGTGCACCAGTCCCTCCTGCAGCAAAGCACCCCTACAGCATGATGCTGCCACCCCCGTGCTTCACGGTTGGGATTGTGTTCTTCGGCTTGCAAGTAACCCCCTTTTTCCTCCAAATATAACGATGGTCATTATGGCCAAACTGTTTTTGTTTCATCAGACCGCAGGACATTTCTCAAAAAAGTATGATCTTTGTCCCAATGTGCAGTTGCAAACCGTAGTCTGTCTTTTTTATGGCGGTTTTGGAGCAGTGGCTTCTTCCTTGCTGAGCGGCCTTTCAGGTTATGTTGATATAGGACTCGTTTTACTGTGGATATAGATACCTTTGTACCTGTTTCCTCCAGCATCTTCACAAGGTCCTTTGCTGTTGTTCTGGGATTGATTTGCACTATTCGCACCAAAGTACATTCATCTCTAGGAGACAGAACGCGTCTCCTTCCTGAGCAGTATGACGGCTGCGTGGTCCCATGGTGTTTATACTTGCGTACTATTGTTTGTACAGATGAACGTGGTACCTTCAGGCGTTTGGAAATTGCTCCCAAGGATGAACCAGACTTGTGGAGGTCTACAATTATTTTTCTGAGGTCTTGGTTGATTTCTTTTCATTTTCCCATGATGTCAAGCAAAGAGGCACTGAGTTTGAAGTTAGGCCTTGAAATACATCCACAGGTACAACTCCAATTGACTCAAATGATGTCAATTAGCCTATCAGAAGCTTCTAAAGCCATTATATAATTTTCTGGAACTTTCCAAGTTGTTTAAAGGCACAGTCAACTTAGTGTATGTAAACTTCTGACCCACTGGAATTGTGATACAGTGAATTATAAGTGAAATAATCTGTAAACAAATGCAAATTAATTACTTAAAAATCATACAATGTGATTTTCTGGATTTTTGTTTTAGATTCCATCTCTCACAGTTGAAGTGTACCTATGATAAAAATTACAGACCTCTACATGCTTTGTAAGTAGGAAAACCTGCAAAATCGGCAGTGTATCAAATACTTGTTCTCCCCACTGTATATATATATAGGGGGTAGATCAACTTTGCAGATAGATTGTAACTTCCATCAATGTAATTGTCTGCATCACTTCCAATCCCCCATATGTTTTTTTTCCTCTCGCATATATATATATATATATATATATATATATATATATATATATATATATATATATATATACATACATACACATAAATACATATACATTTTGCATCATTCCATTCCATCTTTATTAAAATATATATATATATATATTTTAATAAAGATGGAATGATGCAAAATGTAAGGTAACTAACACTATAGTCAGTGACAGTTACACATGAATTTGGGTATAACTGACGGTGGCTAACAATAGTGGCTAATATTTAACAATCTATTATACACTTTGTAAAATAAAATACAGTGTAAAGTCTGGGCATATAATTAAAACATTCTAGAAATTATAAATCAACTCGTAGGTTTGGCGCCATACTGTCATTTGAACATCACTACAGAAGCCTATAGCTTGGGTCTCCGCTGTACAGTAGGTATATAGAAATATACAAATAATATTTGATAAAATATTGAATTTGGCCTTTACTACAATAGCCCATAGAAACACATTGAATAACACATTAATAAATGGCAAAACAGACAATCAAAACATTTATCATAAGGAATAAGATGTTGAAGTGTCTTTCCTACATTTAGGAGATATAAGAAAGCTAAGGATATATTTTAGTTTTTTGGACACATACACTACATGACCAAAAGTATGTGGACACCTGCTCGTTCAACATCTCATTCCAAAATCATGGGCATTAATATGGAATTGGTCCCCCTTTTGCTTCTATAACAGCCTCCACTCTTCTGGTAAGGCTTTCCACTAGATATAGGAACATTCCTGCGGGGACTTGCTTCCATTCAGTCACAAGAGCATTAGTGAGGTCGTGCACTGATGTTGGGCGATTAGGCCTGGCTCGCAGTCAGTGTTCCAATTCATCCCAAAGGTGTTCGATGGGGTTGAGGTCAGGGCTCAATGCAGGCCAGTCAAGTTCTTCCACACCAATCTCGACAAACCATTTCTGTTTGGACCTCGCTTTGTGTATGGTGGCATTGTCATGCTGAAACCGAAAAGGGCCTTCCCCAAACTGTTGCCACAAAGTTGAAGGCACAGAATCGTTTAGAATGTCATTGCATGCTGTAGCATTAAGATTAATTTGTCATTTGACAAGGCTACTCTAGTTGTCATAGTAACCATTGGTGTGTGTGCAGTGGTGTAGGCTGATTGGTGGTGGCGCTTGTGCTTCCTATCACTTAGAAGTTATGTACAAACTAAGGTGACAACAATGTCTGCCATGGATGTTTCCCAGTTGCTTTGAATGTTCAAAATCATAGGGTAAGAACACGTTTAAAGCTTCAAAGGATAACATGATCCAACTTTCAAAACGAGTCCTTTCAAAACAAGTCATTTTTGGCTAGCCACAGCAGTCAACTAGCTAGTTAGATAGATGTTTAGCTTTCTAGCACATTCACTAACTTGTTTGTAAACAATTAACAAGCTAGTTAGCTACCACATGTTATTTTCAAACTGTCAACAGAGTAGCTAGTAAGCAACAAGATATGCTGAATAACAGTCTAAAATCACTTGAGGGCAAATACATCAGATTTGACCATTCAGACAGAAGTCACATGGCCAGGAATCAGATTTGAAGTTGAAATATCTGATTCCATGTGCTTTTTGGCTGTTGAGACTGCAGAAAAAAAACAGATTCTAATCAGATATGAAATTAAATAGGATTTGAGGCACTTGCATCATTTATGAAATTAAATAGGATTTGAGGCACTTGCATCATTTAGCAGATGCTCTTATCCAGAGCGACTTACAGTTAGTGAGTGCCCTCCGTGGGAATCGAACCCACAACCCTGCCGTAGCAAACGCCCTGCTCTACCAAATGAGCTACGTCCCTGTTGGCCATTCCCTCCCCTACCCTGGACCAATTGTGCGCTGCCCCATGGGTCTCCCAGTCGGCTACGACAGAGCCTGGATTCGAACCAGAATCTCTAGTGGCACAGCTAGCACTGTGATGCAGTGCCTTAAACCACTGCGCCACTCAGCTAGCACTGCGAATGTTGAACCCCCATAAAGTGAGATATCGAAACAATATATTTGAAATAGAACCCACCAATAAGGATATCAGCCAAGGCAATAGCACTTAAAGGGAGTGGATGTGCGGAAACTGGAAAGTGGCCATTTACAGTACAGTATAACGCTGGGCTACAGTAGTATTAATAATCACAGGCTTCACACCTCCACTCCCTTTTAACTCCCATTTAACTGTACTGTATATAAGAATATGAATACGTACACTACCAGTCAAAAGTTTGGACACACCTACTCATTCAAGGGTTTTTCTTTATTTTTAAAAATTTTTGCGTTGTCGAATAATAGTGAAGACATCAAAACGATGAAATAACACATATGGAATCATGTACTAACCAAAAAAGTGTTAAACAAATCAAAATATATTTTATAATTGAGATTCTTCAAATAGCTACCCTTTGCCTTGATGACAGCTTTGCACACTCTTGGCATTCTCTCAACCAGCTTCACCTGGAATGCTTTTACAACAGTCTTGAAGGAGCACTTGTTGGCTGCTTTTTTTCATTCACTCTGCTGTCCGACTCATCCCAAAGCATCTCAATTGGGTTGAGGTCGGGGGATTGTGGAGGCCAGGTCATCTGATGCAGCACTCCATCACTCTCCTTCTTGGCAAAATAGCCCTTACACAACCTGGATGTGTGTTGGGTCATTGTCCTGTTGAAAAACAAATGATAGTCCCACTAAGCCCAAACCAGATGGGATGGCGTATCGCTGCAGAATGCTGTGGTAGCCATGTTAGTTAAGTGTGCCTTGAATTCTAAATAAATCACAGACAGAGTCACCAGCAAAGCACCCCCACACTGTAACACCTCCTCCATCATACTTTACGGTGGGAACTTCACATGCGGAGATCATCCGTTCACCCACACCGCGTCTCCCAAAGACACAGCGGTTTGAACCAAAAATCTCCAATTTGGACTCCAGACCAAAGGACAAATTTCCACGCTCTAATGTCCATTGCTCGTGTTTCTTGGCCCAAGCAGGTCTCTTCTTATTATTGGTGTCCTTTAGTAGTGGTTTCTTTGCAGCAATTCGACCTTGAAGGCCTGATTCACACAGTCCCCTCTAAACAGTTGATGTTGAGATTTGTATGTTACTTGAACTCTGTGAAGCATTTATTTCGGCTGCAATTTCTGAACTTATCCTCTGCAGCAGAGGTAACTCTGGGTCTTCCATTCCTGTGGCGGTCCTCATGAGAGCCAGTTTCATCATAGCGCTTGATGGTTTTTGCGACTGCACTTGAAGAAACTTTCAAAGTTCTTGAAATGTTCCGTATTGACTGACCTTCATGTCTTAAAGTAATGATGGACTGTCGTTTCTCTTTACTTATTTGAGCTGTTCATGGCACAACATGGACTTGGTATTTTACCAAATAGGGCTATCTTCTGTCACAACACAACTGATTGGCACAAAAGCATTAAGATGGAAAGAAATTCCACAAATGAACTTTTAAGAAGGCACACCTGTTAATTGAAATGCATTCCAGGTGACTACCTCATGAAGATGGTTGAGAGAATTCCAAGAGTATGCAGAGCTGTCATCAAGGCAAAGGGTGGCTATTTGAAGAATCTCAAATATAAAATACATTTTGATTTGTTAAACACTTTCTTGGTTACTACATGATTCCATATGTGTTATTTCATAGTTTTGATGTCTTGACTTTTATTCTACAATGTAAAATTTTTTTGAAATAAAGAAAAACCCTTGAATGAGTAGGTGTGTCCAAACTTTTGACTGGTACTGTATTTATGAATAGTGTGTGAATAGTATTTTTGTTATCTCGTGGTGTCTTTCCTATATATAACTCTGATTTAAAATAATACACATTTTTGGAATTGAATGTCATATCTCATGTTGTTCTTGTCTATTACTGTTCTGTACTTTGTCATGTATTTGTACATTTTATGTGGACACCAGGAAGAGTAGCTGCAGCATGTGCAGTAGCTAATGGGGCTCCTAATAAACTATACTCTCTGCGCTAATGCTAAGTGGTTAATTGCCATTTGGGTTGGTGAACTGTTTAATCCCTGCTTGCCAGCGTTGATATGCCGGCAAAGCCCACATAACACTTCACACTGCAGTTAAAATACCTCGCCTGTTTGGAGTGTATGGAGACTTGGGTCGACAGGTGCACTATTGAAGGTGGTAACGGTGTAAATCGGGGGGGTAAACTATGTCTAAGCTTGCCAACCCAGTGGGCTCTGGCTCATTTTATTTTCAACGGATTAAAGTCTGTGTGTGCGGGCCTTAAGATCTATCTATCTGCGTTGTGCAGTAAAATAATCCCTTTGGATTCGTCATTAATAATGCTTTTCATAATATCAGAGCACATTATTTGACGTAATTAAAACGATTGAATACGCTATATTTGAAAGCATACGAAGCGTGAACCCATCACGGTGCACTGCTTTTTAAGGCCCATGAATTAAGGTTGTGGTGTGATAGTGTAGCTCTGTAATGACAACTTCCTGTTTCCCTTTCAAATGGAGAGTGTGAGAAGGTTAAAAGGAACTTTTTCTTTCTTGCAAAACTGATGGATTAATTGCAGGCAAAATTCGTTGACTACAAGCTGTTGTGTTGTCTGCTTAAGCGGCTTTCACGGAGCCACAAAATATGCATTTCAAGACTATCAAAGCTTGCTTGTTTGATGACTGTTCCTCTGATGTTTCCCTTTCAAAGAAAAAAAAGCTAACAGAACAATGGTGTCGAATTCTGAATCCTGCATCCCAACTATATTGTGCTTCTTTCAATGCAAATCCTCACTGATTACTAGTGTTCAATTATACTCCCATTTCCCAGTTGAGCAACTTAGCTTCAACCTTGCAGTCAACCACATATGTAAATCCGTTAGGTTGGAATGAATGAAAACAAAACAAGCGAACATGGTTATTGACTTAGTCGGTTTACCTTCTGGACTGTGAAGGTGCGGATGACGTACTCGGCCAGTGGCTCTGTCTCAATCAGTGTCACCTTGATATCTCCGTACACATCAGTCTCGTCAGGCCAGTACCTCACGCACTTCACCTGGGAAGAGAAACATTCATGGTCAAATCCTTGTCTCTTAAAGAGGCTGTGCGGGACTTTTGCCTCTGGGGTGCTGTTGAGCCAAAAGTGTTCCCGAAAGGGACAGAAATAATATTATTAATTTAACATTACAGGACCAATCATTTCATTATATTTCTGTGGTTGATAGTATATTCATAATTTACAAAGAGGCCTAATTGAATTACATTGAAAAAAAAATTTTTTTTTATTTGTTGTTGATTTGTTGTGAACTATTTGTTGTTGTGAACAGTAATGGTATGAGGTGTAGGGAAGGGGAATATCAGCTATGACTGACACACCCTGACCTATTAAACAACTGGCTCTTCACCAAGTGTTTTTCGAGCAGCGGGGAAATAAACAGCACATAAATCCATTCCGTATAAGAACGTTGACGGTTCTGCAATAACGTCACACGTTCTTAGCCACTTGGCAGTGTCCCCAGAGTAGTACTCCTCTAACACCTTTCAAATCCGCTTTGATGAACTCACCCTGCCCACTTCCACCAGGTTCGTAACCATGACGATACTGACAGAATTCTCTTGCCAGATCATCCTCCAGAAATCTCTCACCGTCTCCTGCATGGGGCCTGGAAGGAGAAAAGAAAGCAAGGATAAGATCAAGAAGGATTGGACAGAGATGATCATAACAGGAACCAGGAAGTACACATAGGAGCCAAGTGTTCGAATTGTGTCATTATGGCTGCATAAAAAATGGTACCCTATCCCCGAGAATGTCACCTTCTATCCCCTATAAAGTGCACTACCTTTGACTAGAGCCCCCATTGGCTTCCCAATGCAGTTATACTTTCTGAAGAACCTTGAGATTTATGACATCACCGTCTCATCATGCTTTATCTGATCCCAGAAGCAGAGCAACTTATCCACTGCACAACCATGCCCACGATCAACTTAAGATAAGCCCCCATTTGTTATGGAACTAAAGAAATGGTGTCTTCAATTTGTTATTGGCTTTAACTGTGTTTTTATTTTATTTAGGGTGTCCAAGTAATTGCCTCCCCCATGTCTGGGGACACATTTCCAGCGGTCTACTGTCTTTACAGACCTCCCCTCCATCCAATTGAATTACCTTGTGTGGCGATGTAATGTCTTGGTCTATGATACCCCTGTGAGAAAGAGAAGAGAAAAAATAAAAACCTAAGGTGTAACAGCGCAAGGTCCTTTCCAAATCAGATCAAATCCGAGCCTCTTCATTTTCCTATCCGCCAAAATAAAAGGCAATTCTGTCATATTGTTCCATCGAGACAAATTGCCTTGTTCACGTTAATATATCAATTTCATATCATTAATATGACATTGTCATTTCACCATATCAACTGTGTGAAAAAAACAAACATTTTCAAATTCATTACTATTGCAACCGCTGTGAGATAAATTAACAATCAACACAGTTGAGGCTCCTAGGGCTAGAGCCAGGTATAACAGTCAATTTTACCAGCGGATCCTGGCACAATCGACCCAGTCATTGTTTTATTAGATGAAATGGGGCTTGATGACATGATTATAGATACAGCTGTAATGCCGACTTATACTGATGCTGCTTCTCAAAGTGCAGGGCATTCACAGCATCTACAGCATAATAGAGACAATCATATGGACACTGTCATTATCGTAGTTATGTCATTGCAGGATGCTTTCATCCAAAGAGCAGCAAATACATGCTCAGATGCACTGTGTTTGCAGCAGATAATAATATGTCAACGTTACAGGCACATAGTAACATGTTCTACTACAATTCCCATAATGCTCTGTGCAATATTTGATTATATCTTAGTAAAGATGATCTGAAGTGAAAATAATGCTGTCTCATCTCCTATAAAAAGTCAAATACAAAGACATTATGATAAAACGTAGCAGCCCATTCCCTTCACGTCGCCGCTGCCTGATACTTACGTCTATGTAGCTGGCATTGATGTAGTCCGAGTGGGGGTCTCCATCCAGCAGTTGCAGTCTGACACGAGTGTGGTCATCTGTGGGGTCAAATATTCACAAAGAGCAGGCCTAAAGTTACATTTACCCATTTAAGTTTCACACAACTACACCTGAACACCATGTCTGAGGACTACGTTGCGTCCCAAATGACACCCTATTCGTTACATAGTGCACTACTTTTGACCAGAGCTCTGTGGGCCCAGGTCAAAAGTAGTGCACTAAATAGTGCAAAGTTTAGTACACAGCCTACATGGGCTGCTACCACAGATTACAGTGCCTTGCAAAAGTATTCGTCACCCTTGGCGTTTTTCCTATTTTGTGGCATTACAACCTGTAATTTAAATGGATTTTTATTTGGATTTCATGTAATGGACATACACAAATAGTCCAAATTGGGGAAGTGAAATGATTTTTTTTTATTGCTTCTGAAAATTCTAAAAAATGAATAACGGAAAAGTGGTGCGTGCATATGTATTCACCCCCTTTGCTATGAAGACCCTAAATAAGACCTGGTGCAACAAATTACCTTCAGAAGTCACCTGTGCGCAATTTAAGTGTCACATGATCTGTCACATGATCTCAGTATATATACACCTGTTCTGAATGACCCCAGAGTCTGCAACACCACTAAGCAAGGGGCACCACCAAGCAAGTGGCACCATGAAGACCAAGGAGCTCTCCAAACAGGTCAGGGACAGTTGTGAAAAAAGTACAGATCAGGGTTGGGTTATAAAAAAATGTCAAACTTTGAACATCCCACGGAGCACCATTTAAATCCATTATTAAAAAAAAATGAAAGAATATGGCACCACAACAAACCTGCCAAGAGAGGGCTGCCCCCCAAAACGCACAGACTAGGCAAGGAGGGCATTAATCAGAGAGGCAACAAAGAGACCAAAGATAACCCTGAAGGAGCTGCAAAGCTCCACAGCGGAGATTGGAGTATCTGTCAGAGGACCACTTTAAGCCGTACACTCTATAGAGCTGGGCTTTACGGAAGAGTGGCCAGAAAAAAGCCATTGCTTAAAGAAAGAAATCAGCAAACACGTTTGGTGTTCGCCAAAAGGCATGTTGGAGACTCCCCAAACATATGGAAGAAGGGACTCTGGTCAGATGAGACTAAAATTTAGCTTTTTGGCCATCAAGGAAAACACTATGTCTGGCGCAAACCCAACACCTCTCATCACCCCGAGAACACCATGCCCACAGTGAAGCATGGTGGTGGCAGTATCATGCTATGGGGATGTTTTTCATCGGCAGGGACTGGGAAACTGGTCAGAATTGAAGGAATGATAGATGGCACTAAATACAGGGAAATTCCCGAGGGAAACCTGTTTCAGTCTTTCAGAGATTTGAGACTGGGACGGAGGTTCACCTTCCAGCAGGACAATGACCCTAAGCATACTGCTAAAGCAACACTCGAGTGGTGTAAGTGGAAACATTTAAATGTCTTGGAATGGCCTAGTCAAAGCCCAGGCCTCAATCCAATTGAGTATCTGTGGTATGACTTAAAGATTGCTGTACACCAGCAGAACCCATTGAACTTGAAGGAGCTGGAGCAGTGGAAGAATGGACAAAAAACCCAGTGGCTAGATGTGCCAAGCTTATAGAGACATACCTCAAGAGACTTGCAGCTGTAATTGCTGCAAAAGGTGGCTCTACAAAGTATTCACTTTCACACAAAAAAAAATTGTGTAAATCAATTGATACAAAACCCCCAAAAAATCCATTTTAATTCAAGGTTGTAAGGCAAAAAAATAGGAAAAATGCCAAGGGGGGTGAATACTTTCGCAAGCCACTGTATATGAAAAAACACACTCTAGTGATAGAGACTGATTTGCAGTATTTTAATGGCAAAAAAACAATTTGTAGCACCGTAGAAGCATCAGTCACTCTGTGTAGTCTATTATACCCATGGGACTGATTACAAAGACATGTTTCTTCCTCCTCTTCAGAGAAACGATTTCCATCTTGAAACTGCCAAAAGCGCCACTAGGTCCTTACACAGAGAACATGACTAATCTCACTGCATGACTGAATTATTTACTTCAACCGCAAAATCTACCTCTCTCTCCACAAACACATGACCCATTACTGTAATTTCGACATGTGAAATATTGAGCGTGACTTCACAGGGCCTCGTCTTGGCAATGAAGGGAGTGATGGTGATGGCGGTGGCGGTAGGGCCTGTTTGAGGAGGAGGAAAGGACCTGATGACGATGGGAGGATGAGTAACACACTGCTCTCGTCTCACTTTGATCTGTGTGAAATGCAAATGTTCTGGCACCGCAGCATGTCTCATGACTGATTTGATGCTCCTGGTTGAAAGGCCCAGAAGCCAGCCAGCCAGCAAGGTATATATTGACGAGGACAGATTCATATCTGCGCTTAACATAGATATCGGTCTATAATCCGGGGTTATCTTCTTTCTGATCTCTCTTTACTGGGCAACGATGGTTAAAAACCAACATTCCATTGGTCGGCCGAGTGACTCTCCTCTTTTCCCTTCCTACCACTCCTCTCACATAACCCCCTTATGCCAGGAGACCATCTGCATGCATCCTGCCCTCCTCCCTTCCACAGAGAGCATGGCATGCAGAGAGACAGAGGTAACTAAACAAGACTGTGTCAGCTATCACAACAAAAGCCCGCTACAGGGAGGCCTCTCCTCGATCCGTGCCCAGAGTGGTGCGTATAATTGGGCAGGGACTGGAGGCTCCGGTGTGGATGCTGGCTGGGGCGGGTGATGGGACTGGGAATGGGCCTGGGGCTGGCCAGGGTAACACTTTATTTGGATAGTCCATCTGTAGTAAGGTTGAATCCCGGAAACGGGTTACCAAGATTTACCGCCCAAACCCACTCACTTTTCCAGGGATAAATAACTATGAGAAACCGGTAAATAATACATTATTTATGACAACAGTATGACATGAAATGGAACTGTTAAATGATATGTGATGTCTAAATATGGCTTCTCTATGGCCTTCTCTCTGCTATCTGCATGATCAATCATCAACGCTCAGGGTGGGGAGCCAGTTCACAATGCGTGTATCATCTCATCACAGTAATCTTGTGACAGGTAGGCCTACATTTGCTGCAGCGTTGTCTATTCTACAGTCATATAAGGACTGAATGCACGTCTCCATCTGGCTTTCAGGGGTCACCATATTTTTTCATTGTAAAGATTATTTCTTTTTTTATTGCAGCTGCATTTTTTAAATAACAGCCTATCACTTGAAAATCTTTGCTTTAAATCAGTTCATATGCGAGCAATCTTTCACTCTACATCAATTCCATTCAAATTTCATCCAAAATAGATAATCCTGTTCAAGATAGATTTTTAGAAATGTTGGCACATTTATTGAAAATTAAATACAGAAATATCTCATTTACATAAGTATGCACACCCCTGAGTCAATACATGTTAGAATTACCTTTGGCTGCGATTACAGCTGTGAGTTATTCTGGGTAAGTCCCATGTAGCTCAGTTGGTAGAGCATGGCTCTTGCAGTTGGTAGAGCATGGTGCTTGCAACGCCAGGGTTGTGGTTTCGATTCCAATGAGGTGCCAGTATGAAAAATGTATGTACTCACTAACTGTAAGTTGCTCTGGATAAGAGCATCTGCTAAATTACATAAATGTAAGTCTCTAAGAGCTTTGCACACCTGGATTGTACAATGTTTGCCCATTATTCTTAAAAAAATTATTCAAGCTTTGTCAAATTGGTTGTTGATCATTGCTAATTGATCATTTTCAAGCAGATTTAAGTTAAAACTGTAACTCGGCTACTCAGGAACATTCACTCTCTTCTTGGTAAGTAACTCCAGTGTAGATTTGGCCTTGTGTTTTAGGTTAATTCATCTCCCAGTGTCTGGTGGAAAGCAGACTAAACAAGGTTTTCCTCTAGGATTTTGCCTGTGCTTAGCTCCATTCCGTTTCTTTTTTATCTTGAAAAACTCCTCAGTCCTTAACGATGACAATCACACCAATAACATGATGCAGCCACCAATATGATTGAAAATATGGAGAGTGATACTCAGTAATGTGTTGTATTGGATATTCCCCAAACATAACACTTTGTATTCAGGACAAAAAGTGAATTGCTTTGCCACATTTTTACCCAGCAATACTTTAGTGCCTTGTTGAAAACAGGATTCATGTACAAGCTTCCTTCTTTTCACTCTGTCAATTAAGTTAGTATTGTGGAGTAACTACAATGTTGTTGATGCATCCTCAGTTTTCTCCTAACACAGCCATTAAACTCTAACTATTTTAACATCACACCTTCCTTCCTCTCCTGCAACTGAGTTAGGAAGGACACCTGCATCTTTGTAGTGACTGGGTGTATTGATACACCATCCAAAGTGTATTTAATTACTTCACCAGCTCAAAGGCATATTCAATGTCTGCTTTTTTGTTTAACCAATCTACCAATAGGTGCCCTTCTTTGCGAGGCATTTGAAAACCTCCCTGGTCTTTGTAGTTGCATCTGTGTTTGAAATTCACTGCTCGACTGAGGGACCTTACAGATAATTGTATGTGTGGGGTACAGATATGAGGTAGTCATTCAAAAATCATGTTAAACATTGTTATTGCACACAGAGTGCATCCATTCAACTTATTATGTGACTTGTTAAGCTATGTTTTACTGCTGAACTTATTTAGGCTTGCCATAATAAAGGGGTTGAATATTTTATTGACTCAAGACATTTCAGCTTTTCATTTTTTATTAATTTGTAAAAATGTCTAAAAACATAATTCCACTTTGACATTATGGGGTATTGTGTGTAGGCAAGGCACAAAACATCTCAATTGAAATAATTTGAAAATCATGCTGTAACACAATAACGTGGAAAGAGTATAGGGGTGTGAATACTTTCTGAAGGCACTGTATATTTAGCTAATGAATGATGGGTTATGCATAAGCTTTTAAATTTATAGTCTCTGTCTCTTGCGCAATATGCACCTGCGCTCCGCTGGCCTCTCCTTAAAAAAATTGCTCCTTAGCTCTTGGAGTCCCAGGAAAATCTAGACTAGAATAGCTTGTTGGAATTATTATTATTTTCCATTTCTTATACTAATAAACTTTTCGAAGAGGGATGCAAACTCTTGTTTGCTGAATGTTAAAAACAGCAGCCCAATTGAACTCACTGGGAGTTTGAATAAAGAGAGAGCGTGTGCGATGGCGGTAGAGTACAGCAGTTTTTTATTCAGACTATCACCCATAACCACTCAATCTTCGTGAAGAGGCATGAAAGCCGTCTACATCTTATTCAATTACTATATTATTCAAGCATGCCGTTACAATGATGAAGATCATTGTAATGGCTAACTGTTAAAAACAAGGAAGAAATGAAGCAACAATAGAGAGAGAAAGAGGAAGTAGGCTAATGCGCATGTCGCACAGAATTAGGGGGAAATTATGAAAGGTAGCCTATATATGCATCAGCCTACTAATTATAAAAATATGTAATAAGCCCTATTATATATTTCAAAATTAAAATCACATTTGCTAGCCTATAATTGTCACTTTGTAGGACACATGTCCTGCACCAGCATCCCATGTTCTCTCCCAGCTTCCTGGTTTGAATGAGGTGCGTAGTTCCAATCATATAATATAGTATAATACGATAAAGTACAGTAATACAGTCCACACTCAAAAAGATTAGCCTACTGGAGCTTTTCATTTATTTACCCAAGAGAGCATAGTTACATCTATGGGCTTTTATGTTTTTATGTCATGCGTCATGTGCGGTATGACATACAGTATATTATATATGCTGTATTGGGTAACGACACAATCATTTGGGCTTTAATGTATGGCTCATCAGGCTCAGGTAGCATCAGGCTTGAATTGTCATGGCAGTCAAAGCTCCAATCAAATCCAGACATATTTTTATGCTTTATATGCTTTAGAATGACACTTCCGGTTTTGGCGGGAAATATTGGGTTACCCTGGAGAAAAGTGATTTATTCTCGGGATGTAATATTTGCAAAATACCGGGACAATATTCAACCCTAATCTGTAGATGCTCTACAGACTATCTACAGACAATAAATAACATTTAAACAAACTATCCCTAACCCTAACCCTAGCCTTAACCCTTACTCTTATTCGAAACCTAACCGTAACCTTAGCAAGCAGTTGCTTATCAATATATAGTTTGTTGATAGGGACCATCTGTAAGAGCATTTACAGATGGAAAATCCGGACTATCCAAATAAAGTGTGACCCTGGCTGGCACAGGCCTCAACCTGTGGTAAAATATGAATCATCTCCTCCATCAGGATTACTGAGCAGGATTACTGGGTCTTTCATTCCAGCCCTGACACACCTGAGCCAGGCTCCTGGATGAGGGCTGGCAGGGGGTTGTGTGAAGGGTAAAAAGAAGGCTGGATGTTCTTGGCGCCACAGAGTACCTCGCTCACACAAGGCTTCCCTGTGCAAGCCTCCAGGCTATAACACTCATATGCCTTGAGCACCATATGCCTCAAGCACACCCCCAATAAAGGCATCATTAGCCCAGTCCTCATACAGAGGGGTCCTGAACTCATTACTGATTCATGCTACCGACTCCTCGGCTGAACTATCGATTCTCTTTTGCTGCTCTGTCTTCCTTTTTTTGTAAAAGTTTGGTGCAGGGGCTTGTTTACTTTGGACTTCTGGGGAGCAGCTTGGTTCATATGAACTTGAGTACATTTTAGCAGACGCCCTTATCCAGAGCGACTTACAGTTAGTGAGTGCATACATTTTCATACTGGCCCCCCGTGGGAAACGAACCCACAACCCTGGCGTTGCAAGCGCCATGCTCTACCAACTGAGCTACAGGGGTTTGTTTTGTAAACTAGATTTCTATAGTCTTTGTCTACTGTCTATAGAATTCTGTCTCTGAGACCTACAGAATATCATAATCTCAGTTTCACAGTCTACATCAGGGAATAATTAATATTGAGCAATGCTACACAATTTGCCATGGGGCATAGAGAAAATGTTGCCCTATTAAAGCATGTTTGCTGCAATTCTACACATTTTGCCATGGGGCAGGGAGGAAAATTAGCAGTTTTACAGCTAATTTCCTACAAATCTACATATTTTGCCATAGAGTGGAGTTTACTATAAAATCTGAGTGAGAGTGATTAACAAAATCAATGGGGGACCCCCGGTCGGTAATCTGACCATGTTTAGGCCTATTACAAGTTTAGATAGCTGGCCGCTAGACTAATTTACCAATCTATAAAAATTTTGCTGATATGGGCTAATTGAGTGACTGACTTAACAATAAAAAAACTGCTGATGCACAACCAAATTGATCCAAGGCCTTGGGCCGCCAGTTGTCCATGCCTGGTCTACATCATGTAGAAAGGATTACAGTGAAAACGTTGGTACATTTAAAAACACAGCAGTGTGGAAATTTGAATTGCTGATCGAGGGGACCAGGCTTCTCCGGGTAACACGTGGTATGTCACAGTTCCATTAATCACTAAAGCCTATGTTCTCCCCAGAGAGTTTATACATTGCCACTAAACTGTCAATGTGGCTGAACGCATTATGGACTTTAATAGCCTGTTAAAGTCAGCCCTCCTGGAGGTTCCACTGTCAAACAGGCAGAATGCTGTTTCCTGCTGATTGTCCCGCAAAGCATGCTGGTAGTTGACTGATCCGGTTTAATCCTGTTCCACAGCTCAGAGATTAGACTCTGCCTCGAGGTGTACCTGAGAGATGCTGAGGGTTTCATCAACAACGCTAAGTGTTTACTTTAACCCTGTTCAACGAGAAGCCCATGTTTGGTCAAGTGTCATCCAGATCGGGAGTGGATTACAGCGGAGGAAGTGTATTAGCAAGGAGGGGAGAAGGGAGGTCTTTGCCCAACAGGGAATATTGAAATGTACTGTTAAAATATACTGTAGGAGGTTATATCAGACTCTTGTGTAAGCTAGACAGTCTAAGGATCAGTGGGTTCCTTTAAATAAATACAAACTATTTTCTGTAATAAGTCAGTAGTTGTCAATCACACATTGTAGCTCTTAACCATAAATTACAAGCTATTAATCATAATAACTCTTAATTATACCCCAGTTACATCATCAAGTTGTTAATAACCAGCGTTTAATAACCTCACTCATTGGGGCCTATTTACTGTATGTTGTGGATATTTTATCAATGCTTCCTGAAAGTTGCTTGTTTCTTCACATTGATGCCAGGTGCAAAAAAGCACCCAGTAAACATTGGGGAAGTGAGTCAAGGGAATGCTAATCATCAGTCTTTGGTCAATACATCAGAGGATTTCTACGGCATCGACTTCAAGGGAATCTCTGAAGATCCTTCAATGTTACGTGCCGGGAATGAATGCCAGTTAAGATATGAGCGACTTGCAAAGAGCCTGCGTGCACACACACATGCAGCCCAACTTGAAGGGAATCGACTATCGGCGAGCCGTCAGAGTGGTGGTTACCTCTGTGTTCATTTTAATGGAAATTAAAAACTGGGATACTTATTATTCAGGGAGCACTTCTTCACAAGGCACCTTCTGACGGTGTTGCACACGATTCAAAACACACTCTAGTGAGTGACAGTTTGTGTAATAAAGCGTTCTACACTCATATACCTCAGTGGAGGTTGTGTTGTTGACCCAGTCATTGGGAAATAGTGCGGTGTTGGTTCATGTCTGAAGAAGATTGCATCAGGTAAAGCCCTCTCGATTGCTTTTCCTGGAGAGAGGATATAATTGCAAAGACAAGGAATATCAAATGATCTTCACTCAATACCCTTTTACTTTTTGACAGCTAAATATCTTTGCTCCCTCTCTGGTTTCTTGTACAACATATACAGTATGTCAAACACCTTGCTATTTATTTGCGAAATCAATAATCATTAAGCCAGAGTTACATGCCTATTGTATATGATGAAAACGGTCTGTCTGACTCTGTGAAGTAAGTTTCCTTCACCATAATTTCAAAGTGTCCCTCACATTGACCCAACTGCAACATGGGAGCTGCGGTCCACTTTGAAAACGCCTACTATCAATAGCAACCAAAGCACTCCATTGCAATTAAATATAAACCATTCAGTCAACAAGCATCTGTGAAATTCCCCTAGGGATGTATCAAATGTGCTTTTTTCCCAATAAATAAGCAACATTTTCGTAACTTAATAACTTTTCCTCCTTAAAACAACTGTAATGCTAAAGAAAGGGACTATTCTGGACAAGAGGAAAATAAAATGAAAATAATGTTTTGAGAGGTTCCTGTAGGCAGTTCTGCTTTACAGGTTTGCCACCAATTCCTCCAATCTCTCTGATATGTAAATGTTTGCCAATAACACTGTTTATTTTGGTAGCCGAGTCTGCTGAATTATAAATGACCATATGGGAGGCTTTATGTTTACACAGTGTGGGGGGAAAAGGCACAGAAGAAATGGAATGGGACAGCTGCTTATAATCGAAAGTGCTCGCTGTTTTTCTTGCCATTCCATAAATTGTCATAGGTAATTGGGCAGTGTGAGTTGCTGGGAGGGTGAGCTTTAGTATTGATTAACATTTAGTTAGACACTGTGTGGATGTTTGAGTAGAGGCTTGGTTGGCAAGGGTTGGAGGAAAAGCATCTTTCCATCGACACTTCTACTCAAATTATCCTTTTTAATGTCTCAAAATAAGAGGTGAGGAGGGGAAATAGAAGACATTCTGAATTTTCCAGAGCAGATGACAATCTCTTACACAGAGTGACTGTTCAAGTTTGCAGAGTGACATTTTCCAAAAAGCATATTTTGGGTCGAACAATTAACTGTGGATCGCTCTTGGCAGACTTATAATGTGAAATGAAGATACCTACCATTCTTTCTCAGTGGTAAAAAAAAAAATGTCATGAGAAATGTAGCATTTGTACGAGCATGCAGTAAGATGGACAGTTTCCATTACAAGCTCATGTAATTAAAACGCTTTTACTAATAGAAAATGTATCGTAATTCCTGTTGGCTATCAGCATATGACAGGCTATTTCATTTTAGAGCAAGTTTTCATTTAAAAGCCTTCACTTGTAGGAAGTGTCTCGCCAGTGACATCTAAACCCTTAATAAAAAAGTATTAATGTCATTGGGGCAATATGCTACTCTTGTATCGCATTAGGGGCCTTGGGTTCTCTAACAACATGACATAATAGTGTAGACAGCCCTGTAGACAGCACTGTTTTCAAAGACTGCGGCATAATTAAAACATCTTGTCAAAGGGTTGAAAATGTGGTTCTCTTATGAGAAAATATTAAATCATTTCAAAGAGAATAAGCCAGTATTATCTGCAAGACCTTTTGTTTGCAAAGAAGTAGAGAATGTTTAATAATAATAATAATAATAATACATGGGACTTCTATAGCGCTTTTCAATTATCCTAAGTCGCTCTACAATTGTAGAAACTAAATAAAAAACAGACATCAAACAAGACAACGACAAACTAACAGCAGGAAGAAACAAAAACATGAAACAAAGGGAAGGGGGAAGGGCTTAAAGACTTCATCGGCGTGCACAGCTAAGTGGGTTTGTAAATTTTATTTCACACGTATTTAAGAAATATATCTAAATCAAAGTTGAAGTTTTATAGCTACGGATTCTTCTTCTATGGTATAATGGCGTTCGCAACAATTTGATGTGCATTCCGCCACATACTGTGCGGGTGAATAATAAGGATCCCAAAAAAGGAAATTATGTGGGTAAAAATGAATAAAATATCAGTAGACAAAGACAATAGAAATCTAGTTTACAAAATAAAATGAACAAAAAAATTCTACCTGTCCTATCGACAATAGTCCTTGCAGTGCTTCTGCCGTGAAGTCTTGGAGCCCCAAAAACTTCTCGGCTGCAGATATAATGATGTCCAGCTGTTTAGACACGTGTGCTGTACAATTAATCACTGTGGTTATAAATGCCACAAAATCCACTTTCTTCACAGTGAGTGCATCCAGATAACTCGATTGACTTAAAACACTAGCAACGGGTTGCATTGCACCCACTGCCATATCTTCAACACTGTTGCCTCTTGCCCCTTCGACTCTCTTCACCGCCTCCACATAGGAAATCTGCTGCACAGCCCTGATCCTTGACACCTTGACCTCCTTCACCCTAACAGGGCACTCAAGGAAGTCCGGAGTATGATCCCCACCACAGTTGCAACATTTTCCATTGACAGATTCTTCAATACTATACCTCTCCCGTCTGCAAACATTTGACACGTGACCATATACTTTACAATTCCCACACTGTAATGGATTGGACACAAATGCTCTAAGCGCATACCTCACATATCCAAGCTTCACATATTCAGGTAGAGTCTCCTCAAACAACAATAATATCGACAGGCTTTTCTCCTTACTTCCATTTACCATACGGGTCAGGCGACGTGCACTGACCACTCCTGGGATTTTCTGACTAAGGTTATCGTCATCTATATCCAACAAGACTTCAGCTACAGTGCATTTGGAAAGTATTCAGACACCTTCCCCTTTTCAACATCTTGTTACAGCAAAGTACAGAGAGATCCGTGATGAAAACCTGCTCCAGAGCGCTCAGGACCACAGACTGGGGTGAAGGTTCACCTTCCAACAGGACAACGACCCTAAGCACACAACCAAGACAACGCAGGAGTGGCTTCGGGACAAGTCTCTGAATATCCTTGCGTGGCCCAGCCAGAGCCCGGACTTGAACCCGATCTAACATCTCTGGAGATACCTGAAAATAGCTGTGCAGTGACGCTCCCCATCCAACCTGACAGAGCTTGAGAGGATGTGCAGAGAGGAATGGGAGAAACTCCCCAAATACCGGTGTGCCAAGCCTTTAGCGTCATACCCAAGAAGACTCGAGGCTGTAATCGCTGCCAAAGATGCTTCAACAAAGTACTGAGTAGAGGGTCTGAATACTGATGTAAATGTGATAGTTCCGTTTTTTAAGTTTAATAAATTTGCAAAAATGTCTAAAAGCCAGTTTTTGCTTTGTCATTATAGAGTATTGTGTGTAGATTGATGAGGGGAAAAAACAATTTAATCCATTTTAGAGTAAGGCTGTAAGGTAACAATATGTGAAAAAAGTCAACGGGTCTGAATACTTTCCGAATGCCCTGTATAACTTATTTGGCTGGCTCCCTGCTCCGAAGATCAATACCTGTTACTTCTGACGTGGACAATTTTGCCAGATCCAGTGCACACGTCTTCTGCTCTTCATCAACACAATTAACCAAAACAAGGCCGCTTCTAGTCACCTTGATTGAATCCACCTTTCCCACTGCTTTCTTAACAGTCCTCGATATTACAAATGGATTTCCCAAATTAATTTCCTTTTCCAAAAATGGCAGTCCAATAAGAAATGAATTATTGGACCGGTCCTTGTCTTCTACTACAACTTTTGCTCTTTTTTTCCCGTTCTTTGATTTCACTATTTTCCACACATTTCACTTGCCGCACTTTCAGATTCAAGCACAGTCGCCATTTCCTCTCCCTGCGGTGTTTCCTGGAACCAGATCTACAAGCTGTCAACTGTATCATGTCTAGCTATGGATTCCGTGATGTGTTTACTTTTTACCGCAATTTTGTGTCCCGGGATCCCGCTAAAAAGCTTAGCTATGTGTATGTAAAATGTATATGTAAAATGTAAATACAGTTGAAGTCGGAAGTTTCCTGAGTGGCACAGTGGTTCGAATCCAGGCTCTGTCGTAGCCGGCCATGACCGGGAGACCCATGGGGCGGCGCACAATTGGTTCAGGGTAGGGGAGGGAATGTCCGGCAGGGATGTAGCTCAGTTGGTAGAGCATGGCGTTTGCAACGCCAGGGTTGTGGGTTCGATTCGAGAATGAAAAAAAATAAATATATGTATAATAATATATGCACTCACTAACTGTAAGTCGCTCTGGATAAGAGCGTCTACTAAAATGTAAACAATTTAATTAAAATGTACATACACTTACGTTTTTCAACCACTCCACAAATTTCTTATTAACAAACTATAGTTTTGGCAAGTCGGTTAGGGCATCTACTTTGTGCATGATACAAGTAATTTTTCCAACAATTGTTTACAGACAGATTATTTCACTTATAATTCACTGTATCACAATTCCAGTGGGTCAGAAGTTTACATACACTAAGTTGACTGTGCCTTTAAACAGCTTGGAAAATTCCAGAAAATGATGTCATGGCTTTAGAAGCTTCTGATGGGCTAATTGACATAATTTCAGTCAATTGGAGGTGTACCTGTGGATGTATTTCAAGGCCTACCATCAAACTCAGTGCCTCTTTGCTTGATATCATGGGAAAATCTAAATAAATCAGTCAAGACCTCAGAAATAGAATTGTAGACCTCCACAAGTCTGGTTCATCGTTGGGAGCAATTTCCAAACGCCTGAAGGTACCACGTTCATCTGTACAAACAATAGTACACAAGTATAAACACCATGGGACCACGCAGACGTCATACCGCTCAGGAAGGAGACACGTTCTGTGTCCTAGAGATTAACGTACTTTGGTGCGAAAAGTGCAAATCAATCCCAGAACAACAGTAAAGGACCTTGTGAAGATGCTGGAGGAAACAGGTACAAAAGTATCTATATTCACAGTAAAACAAGTCCTATATCGACATAACCTGAAATGCCGCTCTGCATGGAAGAAGCCACTGCTCAAAACCGTCATAAAAAAAGACAGACTACGGTTTGCAACTGCACATGGGGACAAAGATCATACTTTTTGGAGAAATGTCCTCTGGTCTGATGAAACAAACATAGAACTGTTTGGCCATAATGACCATCGTTATGTTTGGAGGAAAAAGGGGGATTTTTTCAAGCCGAAGAACACCATCCCAACCGTGAAGCACGGGGGGTGGCAGCAGCATGCTGTGGGGGTGCTTTGCTGCAGGAGGGACTGGTGCACTTCACAAAATAGATGGCATCATGAGGAAGGAAAATTATGTGGATATATTGAAGCAACATCTCAAGACATCAGTCAGGAAGTTAAAGCTTGGTCGCAAATGGGTCTTCCAAATGGACAATGACCCCAAGCATACTTCCAAAGTTGTGGCATTGTCCCGTGTAGCTCAGTTGGTAGAGCATGGCGCTTGCAACGCCAGGGTTGTGGGTTTGATTCCCACGGGGGACAATTATGGAGAAAAAGCATTTATGCACTCACTAACTGTAAGTCGCTCTGGATAAGAGCGTCTGCTAAATGACTAAAATGTGGCAAAATGGCTTAAGGACAACAAAGTCAAGGGGTGGCCATCACAAAGCCCTGACCTCAAGCCTATAGAAAATGTGTGGGCAGAACTGATAAAGAGTGTGCGAGCTAGAAGGCCTACAAACCTGACTCAGTTACACCAGTTCTGTCAGGAGGAATGGGCCAAAATTCACCCAACTTATTGTGTGAAACTTGTGGAAGGCTTCCCGAAACGTTTGACCCAAGTTAAACAATTTAAAGGCAATGCTACCAAATGCTAATTGAGTATATGTAAACTTCTGACCCACTGGGAATGTAATGAAAGAAATAAAAGCTGAAATAAATCATTATTTCTAGTATTATTCTGACATTTCACATTCTTAAAATAAAGTGGTGAACCTAACTGACCTAAGACAGGGAATATTTAATAGGATTAAATGTCAGGAATTGTGAAAAACTGAGTTTAAATGTATTTGGCTAAGGTGTATGTAAACTTCCAACTTCAACTGTATATGTAGCAGAAAACAAATAAATATATTTGTCCTCCGAAGAGGGGTGGTGCATGGGTTAATAAAAAAATTATAAAAAAATAGCTTAGCTAATCACTAGAGACAGAATCACTAGATCATTTATTCTGGTATTGCCCCTGTGTAGCTTGTTTCTGTTCACAGGTTCAGAAATGGTAAAAAAATAAAATAAAAAATATTACAAATATTAGTGTTGGGCAATTTGGAAAGCCATAGTCAGCAATAAATAAAATAATAATATTTGTAAGAAAGGTTTTCATCCTTTGCTCACAATCTGTGGATACTATGCGATTAGAAAGGTTCAAAATGTATGTAAAACATCACAGCACAATTGAAAAATGTATGGCACAAGGGAACCAAACGAGGATGGTCTATGGTGATAGGTGGGATGGGCTGATATGTGTCCTCCAAAGTGGGGGGCTGGATGGATGGATTAACAATAATAAAAATAATAAAAAATAAAAAGCTTGGATAATAGTTAGCTGCTAGTCATCATGCTAATCGAGCAGGCTAGCAGTGCCAGCCCTCAGGTGCTTCTATCCATGACAGTACACAAATGCGATAGGTGCGACATGATCTCCACACAAGAGGAGGAAGAAAAGGTGGAACTGATCAATGGACATGGGTTTGTCTGGCCTAAATGCATCACCATCAAGCAGTTTTGGGAAGAGATTATTCGGTTGCTATCTCAGCTGTGGCAAAAGCAGGACCTGGCGGCAACCCAGACACATTGCATTTGTCTTGAGTGCCTCCTACAGCCAAGGTGCTGATGAGTCAGGTAGCGTTGATCTGTTCCAATCCACCGAACAGATGATAAGCTCAACTCCGCTGCCCTTGGGTGACTGGACATTGACCAGGCGTAGGAGACCGGGAGGGAGGCAGTCTGGCTGGCCTCCATCTATCCTGGATGATCTGATTTAGCTATCTAACATATTTCACCCACTGGAGGCGGACCAGTGGCCCCATTCCCCCAAGGCTAACACTGTTTAGCAGGTCGTTGACTCAAGACAACAGTGTCTCGGCGATCCTCCACCTTCCCGGGCCTCCGGGGCCTCCGACGCCATTCCGCTGCTGCTGGTGCGGAGAGTCAGGCTAGCCTGGCTCGAAGCCTCCATCCCCCCTGCCCGAGGCAGTCCAATCCGGCTCCCCCTCTTCCTTCCCAATCACATTCCATCACGACCATCTTCATTGTGGGCAGCTCAATGGTCTGTGGACCGACCAAGGTCCACTGTAACCTGGAAACCCGTGTCCGAGACTCCCTCCTGCCCACAGTTCTGGCCAACTACTTTAATATTAAACACTTTAGTCACTCACATAGGTTTTAACGACCTCCACTTTAGGCGATCTGAGGAACTGAGGGAGGACTACAACATTATTTTTGATAGCACAGGGAATATAATAATTATCTCTGGCCCCCTCCTGTGCTTTCAAAGGGGTGCAGCACATTTCAGCTTCCTTGTTGCAATGAACGCGTACCTGAAGAAACTTTGCAATGACAAGAATGTCTCCTTTTGTGACAATTTTGATTTGCTGTGGGAGCAACCAGCACTTTTTAAGGGAGATGGGATTCACCCTAACCACAGGGGTTCCAGGATTATTTCCAGCAACATTGCGAACTGAATTTAGAGATTGATGGCCTGGGTCTGGTAGTGCTTCAGTCCTCCCTGTCATAATTAGTAACAGAGGACATGGAAAGCCTATTATGTCCTGTAATACGGTTAACATTTTGCTGCAGTGGGCTAAAACAGGGTCAGACACAGTGTTTCTTGGTAGTCTTATACAAATCTACTTTTAAAACAAAAGTATACACCTCACACACATGGTTAAGGGCTTAAGAAAAGACACCTGTACCATGTCAGATATAGAGTTGAAATGTATTCAAGTTTGAGTTTGCATCCCAATATTACACTTTATATACATCACAGAAGACTGAAATATAACAAAACCATTTGACATAGAAACATTTATTAAAAATATTAATAACGTTCCACCCATGAGGCCACTAGAGGGCGATTTGGTTATTTGACTGCAGGAAAGGGCTACTGTAAGTAACCTAATTTATTTTCCTTCTAACTCCCCTGAATACCTCTGTAAATCCAGCAGCTATCCATGTCAAGATCGGTGCATTGAAAGTAAGATCTCTAAATAATAAGTTGTTCATATGCAATGATTGTATTATTTACAACGGCATTGATATTTTCATGCTAACTGAGACTTGGCTTAAACCTGAGGATTTTAGTTCTCTAAATGAAACTACCCCTCCAGCCTTTCTTTTCTACAGTGGTGGTGGGATAGCCGTCATTCATAGTTTATATGTAGCCCTGTGTCGTGTCGCATTTTGCTTATCTATTGCTTGAACAAGAAACAACCCATCTTGTATATTTTAGTGTACAGCCCTCCTAAACCTAATGGTTTGTTCATTGCAGAATTCTCTGACCTGCTTTCTTTGGTTACGCCAGGGTTATTATTCTTGGAGATCTATGTGTGTTGCCCAAGCAATGCACTAGCAGGGGAGTTTCTTAACCTGTTAGAGTCCATTAACTCTGTGCTACATGCCACAGGGCCTACACACAACAAAGGCCATCCTCTTGATCTTGTGCTGTTCTATGGTCTGAATATTGATAACTTGGAAACTGTTGATGTGCATCTCTGACCATCTTCATTGTTTTTAAAATGCTTTCTCCTCCTCCTAAAAATGTGTCTGTCCACACCTGTTAGTACATTTTCAAATGCTTTTCTATCCCCTACCACTGATCCTGTTATTTGTCTTCACACCAATGATTTGGTGAATAATTTCAATGACATATGTCAGGCTACTTTAGACTCAGTGGCACCAATTAAAACCATTAATAGATTGTCTGTCAGTGTCTCAACCTGGTTAAATTACCACAGTCGTGCTTTAAAAAGTGAATTTAGAAAGCCTGAACGTAAATGGAAGGCAAACTTCAAGAATTCTATGAGATAATGAAGGATCTGATTACTTCTCTACCCTGATCTCTGAGGACTCCCACAACTCGGAAATTCAGTTTGAGACAATTGAGCGTGTTGTTGGTGCCCCCACCCCTAACAGTGACATGATTGCATCCCCTGATCTTTGCTAACAGATTGTAGATAACCTTGGTCATTTGTCCACAAATGTAAAGCCTACATCCAGAAACCTTGACCCTGACCTAAACCTTGAGCTGCATGTAAAAAAAATTGTCCAGTCCTGCTTTTATCATCTAAGAAATAAAGTTAAAGTAAAGTATTTTATCTCAGTCACTGATCTGGAGAAACGTATACATGCTTTTATTTCCTCACACCTTGATTACTGTAACTCTTTGTATACCTGTCTGTCAGTAATCACTCCATCGTCTACAGTTTGGCTTTTAACAGGCAGCAGGAAATGTAACCATTTCACACCTATTTTAGCTTCTCTGCACTGGCTACCAGTCACTTTTAGAATAGATTAAATCACGTTTAAGGCTAGGCTTGGTTTAGCCCCATCCTATATCTTAGATATGTTATCTCCCTAAGAGCAGCCTAAGATCCTCTGGCAGGGCACTGTTGACTATTCCAAAGTCTAGATGAAAGGAGACTGGTCATTTGCTACTAGACTTTAGAATAGTCTGCCAGAGGACATCAGGGTTGCAGAATCAGTGCCTCTTTTTTACAGTATGTGCCTGCTGAAGATACACTTACAGTATAAAGACAATTTTAATGTATGATTTCAATGTATGATTTTAATTAGCTATCTTTTTTTATTATGTTGAAGCAGTTTGTTATTTGTTATTTGTATTGAAAAGCACAATACAAATAAAGTTATTTTAAAGAAGGGAAAAGAGTGTGATATGTCAGTGTATGAGTGAGCGAGCAGGTGTTGTGCGTGTCTTTGTGTGTGTGTGGGAGAAAGTAGGGGGCTTAGGGGTTGGCCAAGGTGAAGAGGTGGGGCTTTAGGAGGGACTGAATGATGGTGATGGACTCAGATTCACGGATGGCTGGTAGGAGGGAGTTCCAGAGCCTTGGAGTAACCCTGGAGAAGGCCCTGTCGCCGAAGCTCTGGAGCTTGGACTTGGGAATGGCAAGGTGCTGTTGTGGAACGGAGTGAGCGTGAGGGTTGGTAGGGGAGAAGAAGGTTGGAGAGGTAAGGGTGAAGGTGGAGAAGGGCTTTGTAGGTCAGAAGGAGGATATTGTAGTTAATGCGTTGGGAGGCAAGGAGTCAGTGGAGTTCACGGAGGACGGGATGATATGATGCCAGGATTTGTGTGGGTGAGGAGTCGTTGGGAGCTTATAGAGGGAGCTTGCGTTGATGCCGGAAAGTAGTTAGTTGCAGTTGTCCAGACGTGAGGTGATGAATGCGTGGATGAAGGTTTCAGTGGCAGAATGGGAGAAGGAGGACTTGACTTTGGCAATATTGCGGAGGTGGAAGAATGAAGATTTGACAGTCTGTCGGATGTGGTGGTCAAAGGATAGGGTGGAGTCCAGGATGAGGCCAAGGTAGCGTGCGTGGTGGGAGGGAGAGACAATGGTGTCAATAAATGGTGAGGGTGAGGTAGCCAACTTTGCTGAGTGTGGTTTTGGTGCCTATGAGGTGCCCTCAACACCCATACCCTCCGGTCTGGTGAGCAGGACCTGATGTCAAACGCTGGCACTCAGGTCGACCAAAAGTCTACCATGAGAACATGAGACTCCTGAGCTCAGAAAAGGCTTGAGCAAATACACCAAACACGCTTGTCTAGCTCAGTATCTGTGTCACTTCAGTACTCACAAGCGATGATGTTGCCGTATCGGTTCTTGTTGCGGTTCTCATCCTTCTTGGCGGTCTCCCATGGGGCCGCCTGTCCTTCAGTCAGGCCCTGAAATCACATCACACACTCTCAAACATTGCTGCAGGACAGAGTGTGCACAAAAACCTGCACACACACACGCAGGCAAACAGTGGAAATAACAACCTTGCTGTCAAAATAACAACTTACTTGATTATATACAGTAAAACCATGCTATAGTATAAAACCGCTAACATTGGAGGAACCAGTAAGCAAAAGGTTTGTTTCCTGAAAGGATCTGTTTGCTATCTCTAATGTTCTATGGGGTGGCTGGAATCATTGACAATATTTAGGGCCTTCCTCAGACACCACCTGGTATAGAGGTCCTGGATGGCAGGGAGCTCGGCCCCAGTGATGTACTGGGCCGTCCGCACTACCCTCTGTAGCGCCTTGCAGTCGGATGCCAAGCAGTTGCAATACTAAGCGGTGATGCAAACAGTCAAAATGCTTTCAATCGTGCAGCTGTATAACTTCTTTTTGAGGATCTGAAGGCCCATGCCAAATCTTTTCAGCTTCCTGAGGGGGAAGAGGCCCTCTTCACGACTGTGTTAGTGTTTGTACCATGATAGATCCTTAGTGATATGGGCACCGAGGAACTTGAAGCTTTTGACCCTCTCCACTACAGCCCCGTCGATGTGAATGGGACGTACTCGGCCCTCCGTTTCCTGTCTCAGCCATCAGCTCGTTTGTCTTGCTCTTTGCACACTGTGACGCTTTTGAAACACTTGTTTTGATTGTTAGTGTCATTTGACAGATATACTGCTCAACAAAAAGAATATGCTTTAAGTAGATGTTTCTGACTGACTGAGACGTTGAGGAGGTTGAATATTCAAATATACAGTTTGTCAGAAGCACTCCAATAAATACATGAGCTGACATTATATTTTTTTCTTTAGTTTTTCCCCAAATTCTGTTTATCCAGGTTCCCGTTTTCCCCATTTTTTTTCAGGTTTTCGCTCTCAAAATCAAAAGATTCAACAACATTTTTTACATTTAGATTTTTGGATGTAGTTACCCTTTAATTGAAGTGCGCACCAGCCAGGGATCGTTGTTTGGTTAGCAATGTTTCTGTAGCGCTCATGTGATTGCAAAGTTTGCAAAACAAATTGCCACTGGATTGATGCAAATAATCATGATCATTCTGGCAGGTAGGCATAGGCTGCTTTGTAGTTAACATTTAACTGAGAAGGTTTTTGGGAAAGCCTTTCTATCTACCGGAAGACGGTTGTCATTACATTAGCATCAATGCTAATGGCTACACAAAGTGGTAGACAAACGTGCACACACAGACAGGATTCTTCCTGTGCTGTTGCCTTTTCAGAAAGTTGAAGGAGAATACGAATCACTGCTGTATTTTATTAATGTCTTATGATAAAGGTTGGACAAATTAATGAATGTTCTACTAAGTTGAAGGAGAATACGAATCACTGCTGTATTTTGTTAATGTCATGATAATGTTGGGCAAATTAATTAATGTTCTACTAAGTTCAATACAATTTGGAATATTATTGAATTCTGTATTCCGTGATTCTGTCCACGTTCTCCGCAGATTTTATAGGGCCTAATGATATCCCATGCAATGTGACAAAAATTGAGTTGTTATGTCCTTCTCTGGATGAACTCAACTTTACAGAGAACGTAAAGTGGCACGCTTGGCAGCTGAAATTGGCTAAGAAGAGAATGTTTGTGTGGTTAACAGGCTGCTCAAGGTAGGCCAAATGGACTGTGTGCTATTTTTGCATTCCTGTATAAAAAACACAGGGGCAAATCTGTCACCGCCACCTAATTAATGCAGAATTGTCCTTTAGCATCCATTAAAGGATATCTGTGCTATGCTGACAATACAACAAGCTTTCACTTGCACAGCTTTCACTTGTAGACAACAACATACCGTTTGACCCATTTTCCAGACGTTGATTCCTCATCGCCCAGTCAACTGAAAAATTGATTTACTGTCTATATTATTAAGGTCAAAGGTGAATGCTTTCAGAGGGAAGTCTGTAATCCACTCCCTCCGTTTACTTCCTGTTAGAACTATAATATCCTGTTGCCCATCTCTGTCGTGATTGGCCGTGGCGTAAATGGCTCTCTCTCTACCCTCTGTAATAACGCTGGCAGCTGTGAGACTAAAGACCCTGAGGCTTCTACTCCATCATGGCACATATGTCTTCTTATTGAGCGTGAAATAGAGCTACTCGCCAACACTGGCTCAGGTCCACACCACTCAGAGACTGCACTGACAGACATACCGTACAGCAAGACACATTGAGGATGATTGATGGGTACATTCTCAGAGCTTTCTTTTTCTCTATATAAACTAATCAAATCAAATTTGATTTGTCACATACACGTATTTACAGATGTTATTGCGGGTGTAGTGAAATGCTTGTGCTTCTAGCTCCGACAGTGCAGTAATATCTAACAAGTAATATCTAACAATTTCACAACATATACCCAATACACACAAATCTAAGTAAGGAATGGAATTTCAGAATATATACATATATGAACAAGCAATGACAGAACGGCATGGACTAAGATACAGTAGCATATTATAGAATATAGTATATACATATGAGATGAGTAATGCAAGATATCAAATCAAATCAAATCAAATTGTATTTGCCACATGCGTCGAATACAACAGGTGTAGACATTACCGTGAAATGCTTACTTACAGCCCTTAACCAACAATGCATTTATTTCTTAATAAAAAAGTAAAATAAAAAAACAACAACAAAAAAGTGTTGAGAAAAAAAGAGCAGAAGTAAAATAAAATAACAGTATGGAGGCTATTTACAGGGGGTACCGGTGCAGAGTCAATGTGCGGGGGCACAAGCTAGTTGAGGTAGTTGAGGTAATATGTACATGTGGGTAGAGTTAAAGTGACTATGCATAAATAATTAACAGAGTAGCAGCAGCGTAAAAAGATGGGGTGGGGGTGCAAATAGTCAGAGTAGCCATGATTAGCTGTTCAGGAGTCTTATGGCTTGGGGGTAGAAGCTGTTGAGAAGCCTTTTGGACCTAGACTTGGCGCTCCGGTACCGCTTGCCGTGCGGTAGCAGAGAGAACAGTCTATGACTAGGGTGGCTGGAGTCTGACAATTTTGAGGGCCTTCCTCTGACTCCACCTGGTAGTACGCACTACCCTCTGTATTATTCATTATTATTATAATTAGTGACTCGTTTTCCATTTCTCAAAGTGGCCAGTGATTTCAATAGACAGCAGCAGCCTCTAATGTGCTAGTGATGACTATTGACGAACTGACTTGTTGGAAAGGTAGCATCCTATGACATGGCCAAAGTATATAGACACCCCTTCAAATTAGTGTAATCGGCTATTTCAGCCACACCCGTTGCTGACAAGTGTATTCAATTGAGCACACCGCCATGCAATCTCCATAGACAAACATTGGCAGTAGAATGGCCTGTACTGAAGAGTTCTTGTGACTTTCAACGTGACACCGTCATTGGATGCCACCTTTCCAACAAGTCAGTTCGTCAAATTTCTACCCTGCTAGAGCTGCCCCGGTCAACTGTATGTGCTGTTATTCTGAGGTGGAAATGTCTAGGAACAACAACGGCTCAGCCGCGAAATAGTAGGCCACACAAGCTCAAAAACGGGACCGGCGAGTGCTGAAGCGCGTAGCGTGTATGTAAAAATCGTCAGTCCTCGGTTGCAACACTCACTACCGAGTTCCAAACTGCCTCTGGAAGCAACGTCAGCACAAGAACTGTTCGTCAGGAGCTTCATGAAATGGGTTTCCATGGCCGAGCAGCCGCACACAAGCTGAAAATCACTGTGCGCAATGCCAAGCGTCGGCTGGAGTGGTGTAAAGCTCGCCACCATTGCACTCTGGAGCATTGGAAACGGAAACGCTTTCTCTGGAGTGATGAATCACGCTTCACCATCTGGCAGTCCGACGGACAAACCTGGGTTTGGCGAATACCAGGAGAACGCTACCTGCCCGAATGCATAGTACCAACTGTAAAGTTTGGTGGAGGAGGAATAATGGTCTGGGGCTGTTTTTCATGGTTCGGGCTAGGCCCCTTAGTTCCAGTGAAGGGTAATCTTAACACTACAGCATACAATGACATTCTAAACGATTCTGTGCTTCCAACTTTGTGGCAACAGTTTGGGGAAGGCCCTTTCCTGTTTCAGCATGACAATGCCTCCGTGCACAAAGTGGTCCATAAAGAAATAGTTTGTTGAGATCGTTGCCAAAAACTTGACTGGCCTGCACAGAGCCCTGACCTTAACTCCATCGAACACCTTTGGGTGAATTGGAACGCCGCCTATTCGCCCAACATCAGTGCTTGACCTCACTAATGTTCTTGTGGCTGAATGGAAACAAGTCCCCGCAGCAATGTTCCAACATCTAGTGGAAAGCCTTCCCAGAAGAGTGGAGGCTGTTATAGCAGCAAAGGGGGGACCAACTCCACATTAATGACAATGATTTTGGAATGAGATGTTTGACGATAAGGTGTCCACATAATTTTGGCCATTTAGTGTATTTCTGGAGGTTTCTCTTCTAATCAAGTGACTTTAGAAAGAGCTTTGCACTGAAATAGAGCTACGGCATTCCCTTCGACCTGACAGCATAATTACTGTGCATGAATAGATGAATAAAATAGATGGATTTGTGGCATTTTGAATGCGTGCTTAACCTGGACTTTACCATGACAATGCTCATTATTAACACAGGAACTCTATGGTTTTACAATAGCAAGTCTAGTAATCTAAAACTGCATCCCAAATGGAACCATATTCCCAACATAGTGCACTACTTTTGACCAGAGCCTTATGGACCATAGTCAAAAGTAGTGTACTATATAGTGAATAGGGTGCCATTTGGGACGCAACCTAAGTCTGACTAACGGGTAGATCGCAATAAGGCCTAAAAGAGGAAGAGAGAACAATGGGAGGGAGAGAAAAAAAAAGGGAGGAAATGAGAGAAGGGGGGAAGAGATCCCAATTAAATGACACCCAATAGGATGTAGAGGAAGATAAAACAGTGTGCCCCATAATCACTATGTGGCATATTTCCCATGTAATTGATCAGATAGGTTCCTGTGCTTGGGCTCAGCATGGATTAAAGCAGTTAGTTTGTGTGTGTTGACAGGCTGACGGCAAGCACCCACTGAAAGAAACAGTGGGGACAGAGCGGGAACAAAGCAAACCCAAATTTACAGGGGCCTCTCTTATGGTGTCAAATTAGCCTCTAAAGTCCATTGCGTGCGAGATGGCGCTGATGAGCAAGATGAAACATTGAGCAAGCAAACACTGATTCGAGAGTGCAGAGGATGTGTCCCGCGAGCAGAGGATGAGTGCCGCGAGAGTCGAGAGCGCAGAATGTGGTCGAGGGCAGCAGGGCGTGCAAATTAAATTTGAGTTGACTTTGAGCGAGCGGAACATCATTGTCGCATGCTAAATATTAATTTGAGAGCAAAGATTGTTGTTTTGTTTTGCAGGTATACTTACTACAAGACTCAGAAGTTACTGCGCTCTCACAAATGCAATGCATTCCCACATGGATTTCTCCTCTTACACCAAAATTATTGCTCTCGTAATGGCAATCTTTTACTATAATCATCACTAGTTAACACAGCCACAAAGTGATCATTATTATGGCTAAACCCCGCCTATTTCGAAATGTCTATTCTTAAAATCTGATTTTAAACCTAACCCTAAACACACTACTAACCTTATGCATAAGGGACTGGACTTTATTTATAATAAGGGTTACATCAAAATCGGACCTCTCTGAAATGAAAATGGATGGTCCTCCATTCAGAAAAATATATTTAACCTCTCCCTGAACGATTGAAAAAAATAACAAGTGACCCTCCCCTACAGTCTACCCAAAATAATAATGAAAACAGAGTGGATAGTAGACAACATGACTACCGTTTACCCTCAGTTCTTGGACAGACCAGAACCTTAGAAAAGCAGTTCTAGAAATTGTTCTTTGTCCTGTCAGCATTACATGGCAACACAGGAATTTTGATAGCGCACAGGAATGCGGGCCAGAAGGTTATGGATTCGCAGACAACCATGGACAAGAGTAGGGGTGGAAAGTTCTCCATTATAGTAAAAGCATTGCATGAATCTATCATCGTGTTTGCAGGTCTGAGAAAAAATGTGCCTTTTATAAACATTTCATGCTATTCTTTGTAATTTTACATATGTGCAGAATGTTTTTGTTATACCACACAAATTACCGAAATCAGAGGCTAAGAATGGACAGAGAGATAAGCCTATGTGTTCATCTTATCAGTGTGTCTTGTTTGCAACAAAACTGTCCCTGTTTGCAAATAATTAAATCTGAGACTTCATTAGGAATCTGAGCATGGTACTTTCAAAAGTTAGGCCTACCATTCCACCCTAGACAGAGTAGGCCTACCAACGCAGACATATTTAAGATTTAACTGCTGGCTACTGTTCTTCCGTGGCTTAACCCAACGAGAGAAGGTCACAAGTGTTTCCCTAAAAGCTGTCTGGGTTTAAACATCTTCTATTGTACAGAAAGTGAATAGCTTAATCAATTGATAGTGACAGAATTAGAATACTTCCCAAGCAAAGTCAACCTCTGAATGTCAAAGAAACGAAACAATGATATCCCCATATGAATCGGAGTCAAGTCTTTCCCGGGTATTTTACAGCTTGTTTCTAGCATAAACCATTGCGGACCAAAGCTCTGTTATAGATCACTTATATATTCAGATCTGTTTTATTTTCTTTAAAATCTTAACCTAACAAGGGGTAGACCTGTACTTTTTGCAATTTTCTTTAATAAAAGGTAGGCATATGGCATACCCTCACATACCCCCTCAATTTGAGTCTTGGTTTTAACTGAACAGCCCTTCACTGACACGGAGGTAGGCTATATAAAAGAGTGCATGGAGGAATTGACCGACAATTTCATCTGTCAAATAGATAGGCCTACCTCTTATTTTTTTACCTACTTTCAGCACCATGAGCTGTCCATTTCCGATCGATTGTACCGCTGCTACTCCTTCAAGATTCAGCCCATGTAAATTACTAGAATCTGGCTTATTGTTAGGTCAATAACTCTGATAAATACAGTTGAAGTCGGAAGTTTACATACACTTAGGATGGAGACATTAAAACTCGTTTTTCAACCACTCCACAAATTTCTTGTTAATAAACTATAGTTTTGGCAAGTCGGTTAGGACATCTATTTTGTGCATGACACAAGTAATTTTTCCAACAATTGTTTACAGACAGATTATTTTACTTATAATTCACTGTATCACAATTCCAGTGGGTCAGAAGTTTACATACACTAAGTTGACTGTGCCTTTAAACAGCTTGGAAAATTCCTGAAAATGATGTCATGGCATTAGAAGCTTCTGATAGGCTAATTGACATCATTTGAGTCAATTGGAGGTGTACCTGTGGATGTATTTCAAGGCCTACCTTGAAACTCAGTGCCTCTTTGCTTGACATCATGGTAAAATCTAAAGAAATCAGCCAAGACCTCAGAATAAAAAATGTAGACCTCCACAAGTCTGGTTCATCCTTGGGAGCAATTTCCAAACACCTGATGGTACCACGTTCATCTGTACAAACAATAGTATGCTAGTATAAACGCCATGGGACCACGCAGACGTTATACCGCTCAGGAAGGAGACGCGTTCTGTCTTCTAGAGATGAACGTACTTTGGTGCGAAAAGTGCAAATCAATCCCAGAACAACAGCAAAGGACCTTGTAAAGATGCTGGAGGAAACAGGTACAAAAGTATCTATATCCACAGTAAAACGAGTCCTATATCGACATAACCTGAAAAGCCGCTCAGCAAGAAAGAAGCCACTGCTCCAAAACCACCATAAAAAAGACAGACTACGGTTTGCAACTGCACATGGGGACAAAGATCGTACTTTTTGGAGAAATGTCCTCTGGTCTGATGAAACAAAAATGGAACTGTTTGGCCATAATGACCATCGTTATGTTTGGAGGAAAAAGGGGGTGGCTTGCAAGCCGAAGAACACCATCCCAACCATGAAGCACAGGGGTGGCAGCATCATGCTTTGTGGGTGCTTTGCTGCAAAAGGGACTGGTGCACTTCACAAAATAGATGGCATCATGAGGAAGGAAAATGATGTGGATATATTGAAGCAACATCTCAAGACAACAGTCAGGAAGTTAAAGCTTTGTCGCAAATGGGTCTTCCAAATGGACAATGACCCCAAGCATACTTCCAAAGTTGTGGCAAAATGGCTTAAGGACACAAAGTCAAGGTATTGGAGTGGCCATCACAAAGTCCTGACCTCAATCCTATAGAAAATTTGTGGGCAGAACTGAAAAAGCATGTGCGAGCAAGGAGGCCTACAAACCTGACTCAGTTACACCAGCTCTGTCAGGAGGAATGGGCCAAAATTCCTTCAACTTATTGTGGGAAGCTTGTGGAAGGCTACCCGAAACGTTTGACCCATGTTAAACAATTTAAAGGCAATGCTACCAAATACTAATTGAGTGTATGTAAACTTCTGACCCACTGGGAATGTGATGAAAGAAATAAAAGCTGAAATAAATAATTCTCTCTACTATTATTCTGTCATTTCACATTCTTAAAATGAAGTGGTGATCCTAACTGACCTAAGACAGGGATTTTTTACTATGATTAAATGTCAGGAATTGTGAAAAACTGAGTTTAAATGTGTTTGGCTAAGGTGTATGTAAACTTCCGACTTCAACTGTACATCATGGGCAAGAAACATATTGTTTTTAATACATTCAATTACAGTGGGGAAAAAAAGTATTTAGTCAACCACCAATTGTGCAAGTTCTCCCACTTAAAAAGATGAGAGAGGCCTGTAATTTTCATCATAGGTACACGTCAACTATGACAGACAAATTGAGAAGATCACATTGTAGGGTTTTTTAATGAATTTATTTGCAAATTATGGTGGAAAATAAGTATTTGGTCACCTACAAACAAGCAAGATTTCTGGCTCTCACAGACCTGTAACTTCTTCTTTAAGAGGCTCCTCTGTCCTCCACTCGTTACCAGTATTAATGGCACCTGTTTGAACTTGTTATCAGTATAAAATACACCTGTCCACAACCTCAAACAGTCACACTCCAAACTCCACTATGGCCAAGACCAAAGGACACCAGAAACAACATTGTAGACCTGCACCAGGCTGGGAAGACTGAATCTGCAATAAGTAAGCAGCTTGGTTTGAAGAAATCAACTGTGGGAGCAATTATTAGAAAATGGAAGACATACAAGACCACTGATAATCTCCCTCGATCTGGGGCTCCACGCAAGATCTCACCCCGTGGGGTCAAAATGATCACAAGAACGGTGAGCAAAAATCCCAGAACCACACGGGGGGACCTAGTGAATGACCTGCAGAGAGCTGGGACCAAAGTAACAAAGCCTACCATCAGTAACACACTACGCCGCCAGGGACTCAAATCCTGCAGTGCCAGACGTGTCCCCCTGCTTAAGCCAGTACATGTCCAGGCCCGTCAGAAGTTTGCTAGAGTGCATTTGGATGATCCAGAAGAGGATTGGGAGAATGTCATATGGTCAGATGAAACCAAAATAGAACTTTTTGGTAAAAACTCAACTTGTCGTGTTTGGAGGACAAAGAATGCTGAGTTGCATCCAAAGAACACCATACATACTGTGAAGCATGGGTGTGGAAACATCATGCTTTGGGGCTGTTTTTCTGCAATGGGACCAGGACGACTGATCCGTGTAAAGGAAAGAATGAATGGGGCCATGTATCGTGAGATTTTGGGTGAAAACCGCCTTCCATCAGCAAGGTCATTGAAGATGAAACGTGGCTGGGTCTTTCAGCATGACAATGATCCCAAACAAACCGCCCGGGCAACGAAGGAGTGGCTTCGTAAGAAGCATTTCAAGGTCCTGGAGTGGCCTAGCCAGTCTCCAGATCTCAACCCCATAGAAAATCTTTGGAGGGAGTTGAAAGTCTGTGTTGCCCAGCAACAGCCCCAAAACATCACTGCTCTAGAGGAGATATGCATAGAGGAATGGGCCAAAATACCAGCAACAGTGTGTGAATACCTTGTGAAGACTTACAGAAAACGTTTGACCTGTGTCATTGCCAACAAAGGGTATATAATAAAGTATTGAGAAACTTTTGTTATTGACCAAATACTTATTTTCCACCATAATTTGCAAATAAATTCATTAAAAATCCTACAATGTGATTTTCTGGATTTTTTTTTCTCATTTTGTCCGTCATAGTTGACGTGTACCTATGATGAAAATTACAGGCCTCTCATCTTTTTAAGTGGGAGAACTTGCACAATTGGTGGCTGACTAAATACTTTTTTCCCCCACTGTATAGTGGTAGCAAGCTTCTCATCTTCGCGCTCCTTCTCTAACTGAATATATATATGGCTATAGGCTAGTCCGCACGCAAGATTTGGTCTAAGAAACAACTGAAAATTCTGAATAAACCTTTGACTCTCCTCCTGAACCGCCACCGTAGCCCTACACCGCACAGCCATTGGTTAAGAAGCACACCGAAAAAATTTTTAGCAGCAAGAGCAGAGCCGGCCGGGCTCAGGGTTGGAATATCCATTGCGGTGTGTAATGCATCCAAGTTTTATTTACACCATCCCGTCAGCTATTTTAGAAATACAGTGGCTTGTGAAAGTATTCACCCCCCTTGGCATTTGTCCTATTTTGTTGCCATACAACCTGGAATTAAAATGTATTTTGGGGGGGTTTGTATCTTTTGATTTACAGAACATGCCCACCACTTTGAAGATGCAAAATATTTGTTATTTCAGAAAACAGAAAACTTGAGCGTGCATAACTATTCACCCCCCCCAAAGTCAATACTTTGTAGAGCCACCTTTTGCCGCAATTACAGCTGCAAGTCTCTTGGGGTATGTCTCTATAAGCTTGGCACATCTAGCCACTGGGATTTGATTTTTGCCCATTCTTCAAGGCAAAACTGCTCCAGCTCCTTCAAATTGGATGGGTTCCGCTGGTGTACAGCAATCTTTAAGTCATACCACAGATTCTCAAATGGATTGAGGTCTGGGCTTTGTCTAGGCTATGCCAAGACATTTAAATATTTCCCCTTAAACCACTCAAGTGTGCTTTAGCAGTATGCTTAGGGTCATTGTCCTGCTGGAAGGTGAACCTCCGTCCCAGTCTCAAATCTCTGGAAGACTGAAACAGGTTTCCCTCAAGAATTTCCCTGTATTTAGTGCCATCCATCATTCCTTCAATTCTGACCGTTTCCCAGTCCTTGCCGATGAAAAACATCCCCACAGCATGATGCTGCCACCACCATGCTTCACTGTGGGGATGGTGTTCTCGGGGTGATGAGAGGTGTTGGGTTTGCGCCAGACATAGCGTTTTCCTTGATGGCCAAAAAGCTCAATTTTAGTCTCATCTGACCAGAGTACCTTCTTCCATATGTTTGGGGAGTCTCCCACATGCCTTTTGGCGAACACCAAACGTGTTTGCTTATTTTTTTCTTTAAGCAATGGCTTTATTCTGGCCACTCTTCCGTAAAGCCCAGATCTGTGGAGTGTACGGCTTAAAGTGGTCCTATGGACATATACTCCAAGCTTTGCAGCTCCTTCAGGATTATCTTTGGTCTCTTTGTTGCCTCTCTGATTAATGCCCTCCTTGCCTGGTCCGTGAGTTTTGGTGGGCGGCCCGCTCTTGGCAGGGTTGTTGTGGAGCCATATTCTTATGACCCAACCCTGATCTGTACTTCTCCACAACTTTGTCCCTGACCTGTTTGGAGAGCTCCTTGGTCTTAATGGTGCCGCTTGCTTGGTGGTGCCCCTTTATTAGTGGTGTTGCAGACTCTGGGGCCTTTCAAAACAGGTGTATACATACTGAGATCATGTGACAGATCATGCGACACTTTGATTGCACACAGGTAGACTTTATTGAACTAATTATGTGACTTCTGATGGTAATTGGTTGCACCAGATCTTATTTAGGGGCTTCATAGCAAAGGGGGTGAATACATATGCACGCACCACTTTTCCGTTATTTATTTTTTAGAATTTCTTGAAACAAGTAATTTTTTTCATTTCACTTGACCAATTTTGACTATTTTGTGTATGTCCATTATATGAAATCCAAATAAAAATCCATTTAAATTACAGGTTGTAATGCAACAAAATAGGAAAAACACCAAGGGGGTGAATACTTTAGCAAGGCACTGTATATCTTTAGTCTGTGATTCTCCGAACATGCACTTTGTAGCCTATAGCCTATAGGGTATGGATGATTTTTTTGAAACCATACTAAATAGCCTATAGGCGCAATTGATATTTCACGCCCAGCGGAGAATCAGAGATGAGGGGTGGCATTTATACATTTTACAAACATTACACTACATTCATAACAGATTTCACAACATATTAAGTGTGTGCCCTCAGGCCTCTACTCTACTACCACATATCTATAACACAAAATCCATGTGTACATGTGTGTATAGTGCGTATGTTATCTTGTGTTTGTATGCATGTGTTTATGTTTGTGTTGCTTCACAGTCCCCGCTGTTCCATAAGGTGTATTTTTATATATTTTTTAAATCTAATTTTACTGCTGGCATGAGTTACTTGATGTGGAATAGAGTTCCATGTAGTCATGGCTCTATGTAGTACTGTGCGCCTCACATAGTCTGTTCTGGACTTGGGGACTATGAAGAGACCTCTGGTGACATGTCTTGTGTGGTATGCATGGGTGTCCGAGCTGTGTGCCAGTAGTTCAAACAGACAGCTTGGTGCATCCAACATGTCAATACCTCTCACAAATACAAGTAGTGATGAAGTCAATCTCTCCTCCACTTTGAGCCAGGAGAGATTGACATGCATATATTAATGTTATCTCTCTGTGTACATCCAAGGGCCAGCCGTGCTGCCCTGTTCTGAGCCAATTGCAATTTTCCTAAGTCCCTCTTTGTGGCACCTGACCACACGACTGAACAGTAGTCCAGGTGCGACAAAACTAGGGCCTGTTGATAGTGCTGTTAAGAATGCAGAGAAGTGATTTATTATAGACATACTTCTCCCCAACCTAGCTACTGTTGGATCAATATGTTTTGACCATGACAGTTTACAATCCAGGGTTACTCCAAGCAGTTTAGTCTCCTCAACTTGCTCAATTTCCATATTATTCATTACAAGATTTAGTTGAGGTTTAGGGTTTAGTGAATGATTTGTACAATGCTTTAAGTTCTTTAAATATTTAGGACTAACTTATTCCTTGCCACATATTCTGAAACTAACTGCAGCTCTTTGTTAAGTTTTGCAGTCATTTCAGTCGCTGTAGTAGCTGACGTGTATAGTGTTGAGTCATCCGCATACATAGACACACTGGCTTTACTCAGGCTTCCATTAAAGAACACCCACTGTGTTCTGTTAGGCAGGTAACTTTTATCCACAATATAGCAGGGGGTGTAAAGCCTTAACATATACGTTTTTCCAGCAACAGACTATGATCGATAATGTCAAACGCCGTGCTGAAGTCTAACAAAACAGCCCCCACAATCTTTTTATCATCAATTTCTCTCAGGCAATCATCAGTCATTTGTGTAAGTGCTGTGCTTGTTGAATGTCCTTCCCTATAAGCGTTCTGAAAGTCTGTTGTCAATTTGTTTACTGTAAAATAGCATTGTATCTGGTCAAACATAATGTGCCTTTTACTGAGGGGTGTATTCTGTCTGGCCACTCTACCATAAATGCCTGATTGGTGGAGTGCTGCAGAGATGGTTGTCCTTCTGGAAGGTTCTCCCATCTCCACAGAGGAACTCTGGAGCTCTGTCAGAGTGACCATTGGGTTCTTGGTCACGTCCTGACCAAGGACCTTCTCCCCCGATTGCTCAGTTTGGCCGGGTGGCCAGCTCTAGAAATAGTCTTGGTGGTTCGAAACGTTTTACATTTAAGAATGATGGAGGCCACTGTGTTCTTGGGGACCTTCAATGCTGCAGTAAATGTTTGGCACCCCTTCCCCAGATCTGTGCCTCGACACAATCCTGTCTCGGAGCTCCACGGAATATTCCTCCGATCTCATGGCTTGGTTTTTCTCTGACGCACTGTCTACTATGTGATCTTATATAGACATGCCTAATCAATTGAATTTACCACAGGTATATCAAGTTGTAGAAACATCTCAAGGATGGTCAATGGAAACAGGATGCACCTGAGTTTTGAGTCTCATAGTAAAGGGTTATACATTTGCTAACATTTCTAAAATCCTGTTTCAATTAGTCATTATGGGGTATTGTGTGTAGATTGATGAGTAAAAAAATTATTTTATTATATTTTAGAATAAGGCTGTAACATAACAAAATGTGGAAAAGGGGAAGGGGTCTGAATACTTTCCGAATGCACTGTATAGCCTAATAAGCAACAAATTCTCAAAGAAATTTCATCAATTACAAATTACATGACCCTCCCCTTGATTAAGAAAATACTAAACCCTCCCCTTGACTGAAATTGAAAAAACATGACCGTCCCCCATTTTCCTGCATGTACACATTATGTAAATATCAATCCATCCCTAACCCTAACCTTAAATTAAATTTTTCAGTAGAGAACCTAACCAAACAACTAGGTTAATCAACTATGATTTCAATAATGAAGAATATGTTTTATTGTCACATACACCAGATAGGGGCAGTGAAATGTGGTGTTTTACAGCGTCAAAGTATAGTTATTTGGTCTTCTGTTATTAAAGCAGGCTACTGATTAGGCAGGCTCGGTTAGCTAGCTAATGTTTAACCACATAACAATTACCAGTGTCTTTGGTTTAACCAAGAGCATTGTAGCTAGCTAGCTATTTTAATGAGGGGTTAGTGGAGAAGGAGGACTTGGAAGACCAGCATGACTGGGAAGGAGTGGCGGAGGAGGGAGAAGCAGGGTGAGAAGAAGAGACAGAACAGGCTCTCACTGGGGAAGAGGCCCTTGATTGAGATGGGGTGAGGGAGAGCCAAGCGAGATTATACTCCAAACTTAATAGCCAATATTGTAAACCACTAACTGCATACTTTGAGTCTATATGAAACACAGATATGATTACTTTTACTCTGGCAGTTTTTGTGCAATTACAATAAAAGAAAATGACCTCTAACCATATTCTCTCTCTCCATCGCTCTCTCCATGCAGGCCTACTTTCACTATGTGGTGGAGAAGTTGTTCTCTGCTTAGCTGACAGAGATAGGACATACAGGAGTCCTCTGCGTTGGAGCAGTCAAATGAGTGAGCAGCTGCTCTTGCGATCATTGTCACGAAGCCCCACCCGCCCCACCCGCTATTGCGATCATTGTCACAAAGTCACACTCAACTTAGAAGTTCAGAACAAGAAAGTGTAGGCTATTTAGAAATAATTACGCTCAAATTGAAAAATCATTCAACTAAATAATGAGTATTTCTATCATCCTAATCAAGGTGTAGATTACATCTCACATTCCAGTGTTCAAACTTGTAAACAAGGCTGCATGGGATTGCTCTTAATGCGGCCAATGGCAATGTCCGCTTTAGGTATAATGCCGGGAGCCACTTGTGAATTTGACAGCTTTAGCGCAGTTTCATCTCCAACACTGCCAAAACAACCCCTTTGCGGATGTTGGCTAAAGCGGATCTGATTAAATCGAGCCCTAAATCTAATTCCATATTCTGTATCTTTCTGTCCTTTCTATAGATTGTGCTTATGCCCCACTGCAATGACCTGGAGATCACTGATTCTGAGGGATGTGTGGTGGCCACCAACAGTACCTGGGGCACATTCCAACAGTGCCAGGGACAGGTTTCAGCGTTACCGCAGTCCGGAGAACAGCCAGAGCGGGGTCAAGACACCCTCCACAGACATCTGACGCAACTTCATCTTTGGTGTGTCAGCTCTGCTGCACCAGGGAGCTAAAGGTATGGCACCGCACTCCCAACAGTCATGTATGACTGCTTAAACATACTAATATGCTCATTTATGTGTTTCTTAACTAAAGGTGTAAAGGTTTCTTATGCCTCAATAATACTGAGGAATGGCGTGGAATTACTTTGCTTATATACAGTACATTCGGAAAGAATTCAGACCCCTTGACTTTTTTCACATTTAGTTACGTTACAGCCTTATTATAAAATTGATTAAATAAATAAAAAATCCTCAATCTACACACAATACCCCATAAAGACAAAACAAAAACAGGTTATTAAAATTGTTTTGCAAATGTATAAAAAATGTAAAACAGAAATACCTTAAGTATTCAGACCTTTTGCTATGAGACTCGAAATGGAGCTCAGCTGCATCCTGTTTCCATTGATCATCCTTGAGATGTTTCTACAACTTCATTGGAGTCCACCTGTGGTAAATTCAATTGATTGGACATGATTTGAAAAGGCACACACACAGTGGCCTCCATCATTCTTAAATGGAAGACGTTTCAAACAACCAAGACTCTTCCTAGAGCTGGCCACCCGGCCAAACGGAGCAATCGGGGGAGAAGGGCCTTGATCAGGGAAGTGACCAATAACCCGATGGTCACTCTGACAGAGCTCCAGAGTTCCTCTGTGGCGAAGGGAGGACCTTCCAGAAGGACACCCATCTCTGCATTACTCCACCAAGACGGAAGCCACTCTTCAGTAAAAGGCACATGACAGCCTGCTTGGAGTTTGCCAAAAGGCACCCAAAGACTCTCAGACCATGAGAAACAAGATTCTCTGGTCTGATGAAACCAAGAATGAACTCTTTGGCCTGAATACCAAGCGTCACGTCGGGAGGAAACCTGGTACCATCCCTACGGTGAAGCATGATGGTGTCAGCATCATGCTGTGGAGATGTTTTTCAGCTGCAAGGACTGGGAGACTAGTCAGGATTGAGGGAAAGATGAATGGAGCAAAGTACAGAGATCCATGATGAAAACCTGCTCCAGAGTGCTCAGGACCTCAGACTGGGGCGAAGGTTCACCTTCCAACAGGACAATGACCCTAAGCACACAGCCAAGTCAATGCAGAAATGGCTTCAGGACAAGTCTCTGAATGTCCTTGAGTGGCCCAGCCAGAGCCCGGACTTGAACCCGATTGAACATCTCTGGAGAGACCTGAAAATAGCTGTGCAGCGACGCTCCCCATCCAACCTGACAGAGCTTGAGAGGATCTGCAGAGAAGAATGGGAGAAACTCCCCAAATACCGGTCTGCCAAGCTTGTACTGTCATACCTAAGAAAACTCGTGGCTGTAATCGCTGCCAAAGGTGCTTCAACAAAGCACTGAGAAAAGGGTCTAAATACTGATTTATCTTTCTAAAAACCTGTTTTTTCTTTGTCATTATGTGGTATTGTGTGTATATTGTTGTGAAAACAACAACAATTTGATCAATTTTAGAATAAGGCTGTAATGTAACAAAATGTGGAAAAAGTCAAGGGGTCTGAATACTTTCCGAATGTGCTGTATCAAGTTGAAGCTGGTTTCCCAAGTCTTTTGTTGCTTACTGTTCAAGATGGCTAGCAAGCTAAACAGACAGCTCTGAAGCGCATCTGTTTGACGTCATGTACCCAAAGAAGACTCAACCAATCACATGACACAACACTGGACTGGCCAAGGGCAAGCATTTGTTAGTTCATCCATCACACCAGTGAAAGTGACCAATCTAAGGTTTCTAGACACGTACCCACCTCTAAGCCCACCAGCCTGAAATCCAATCAAGAAAAAAATATACGTTGAAACCCAAAGTTGTCAAGACTTGAGATAGAGCAACTTGAGAAATTGAGAGTCAAAACTTGACAAAGACAAGTGACTACTGTTGGTTGACAATTTGATGATTTTAAATGTTTTTACACGTTTGAACCATGTTTCCTTGCTTACAGTTCTATATTTCTTATTCGTATATTTATTTTTGATCTGCGGCAATATTGTTCTGCTCGCCCAAAGTCACACTTGCAAGCTCTCAAGTTTGGCCTGTCCGCTCGCCGGACATCCTCTGCTCTCTCGACCAAATTTCTTCGCTCTCAACTGGTCTGTGCGCTCGCGGGACTCGTCCTCTGCTCGCGGACCCATCCTCTGCGCTCTCAACTCAGTGTTTGCTTTCTCAATTATGTTTCATCTTGCTTGACAGTGCCACATCACGCGCAATGGACTTTAGAGGCTGATTTGACGAGATATTCCCTTGAAACGTAACAGCATTCACAGCGGAAGTCAGATGAGAGCTCACAAACACTGGAATCAAAGGCAGAGAATATAAAAAGTTCAAGATACAAATGAATGGCTCAGTACTGCACCCTTCCAGACACAGACAGTGCAAGAGAGAGAAAGAGAGAGAGAAAGAGAAAACGGTCCTCATGAACCATGATTAAAACATGTTGCTTTGCCACTCTTGGAGGAGAGAGCGCCCATGGTTATAGCTTGGTTTTGTGATTCCCTCTGTGTTCAAAGCTGACGATAATACAAAGAGGCGGATGTTTGTTTAAAAAAGTTCAGCCAGTCAAGTTTTTCCTTTCATTCATACTATGTGCAGAGTATTGCAGTAGTTCTAGTCTGGTGTGTATATATACAAGCTACATGCTATCATTTCTTAGCCAATGTTAGCTATGTGTTCAGGATTCAACCCTAATTAGGAAATGTGTGAATAATAAATTAATGAATAAGGCAAGAATGTATTTTTAAAAAATCTAACCAAATGGTTGGAGTTCAGATTCCTTTACAGCTAGGCTGGCTATCTATAGAGAAAAGGGTTGTATTAATTAGGGGTTCAGCAGCAAAGCTGGTGAAACCCTAATGTATTTGTTGGCGTTCATTAGGGGTTCAGCAGCGAAGCTGGTGAAACCCGATTGCATTGGTTGGCGTTGAATATTATTATTATCATTATTATTATTATTATTATTATTATTATTATTATTATTATTATTATTATTATTATTATTATTATTCCAGTTCCGCAAAAAGTTTGTAAAAATATGTACATTCCTGTGAGATGGTAAGGCCTAGGAGGGTGCAACCTTGCATGATGGTAAAGGGCTATGGGCCACACCCTCTCTTGCGATGCCATGCCAATTGGCCACATGGTGGTGCTATAACAAGTGATTGAAAGTGCAAACTTTAAAAGCTCACACCCCTCACCCAGTGTGACGTGGAGTCGTGAAATTCGCTACATAGGTCCCTCTCTGCATAAGGAACACATTTCCCCAAAGGACTCATGATGTCCGTCATTATGGATTTTCCGCCATTTTGAATTTTGTGAAAAACACTTAAAACGCTACTTCTCTGGTACTGAATGACCGATCAGCACAAAACGTGATACATGGCATCTATGGGCCAAGGTCTCTCAAGGCAATATTTTCCAGGGCAGCATGTCAAACAATAACCATTCACATGGGTGTGGTCTGGCACATAAGTGCATACAAATCAGACACAGATATTCGGATTTCGATATATAACACTGTCAAGACTCAACATATGCAAGCACATTCAGATCGACCACACGGTGGCGCTATAACGGGCACATGTTTATAACTCTTGATCAGTTTGAGATTTGGCATACATGCTCAGGGATATGAGTCTAGCTATCCTGTAAAGTATGGTTCAGTGTGGCTGGATGGTGGCACTGTTGGACAGGAAAAAACATGAATGCAAGTTCATTGATGGCCATATTGTTTCAGCTTGAGTCTTGAAATATATTGGGTTTGAAGATGTGTATCCATAGATGCTATATACCAAATTTTGTGCCGATCAGTCCAGCGATTCTGGAAAAGAAGACATTTCATTTAGTGAACATCATAAAGAATTGTCCAAGATACATCAAAAGCATATTGCTTGGTCAGTTTGATTTTGAGTTCTGATAATTGACAAGTGTGGTAAACAGTACAGTACCTCAACCTAGGGCAATGTGTTCAATTTGTCATGATGGTGACACTGTGTGTTCACAGCGGAACCCCGGCATTGCTGCTTGCAGCTATATTTCAACTTGGTCTTGTCCACAGAATTATTACTGACTCCTATCCAATTATTTAAGATTTTGACATTGCCTGTTTCAAATGTAAGAGTCAATCCGGTAAGAACACCTTTCTATGTACCAGCGCTGCTGAGTGGAACAAACTACTACAACAACTTAAAGCTATACCGACCAGAACTTATTTTAAAAACAATGTCAAAAGCTGGCTGATGACTGAACCATAGAACCATTTTCATATCTGTATCTAAGTGATGTATCTATGTCTGTACTGTAATGAAAATAAGTAATTTACTTAATTGCGTTATCCCTGTCAAGTTTTTAAAATGTATGAACTGTGTCTATATGTAATTTTTTAAACTGTCAAATAAAATCAATCAATCAACCCCAAATCCATAATGGGCATCTCTGGCATCACCTGTGTTTGAGAGTTTAGAAACGAAGATTTCAGTGTCATGTTCATTAAGCAACAAAGAAAGCAGAACTAAACAGGGCCCCTCCCTACCTGGATTTCAGTAATGCTTGTGTTTCTGCTGCATGACCTAATGAACACGACCCAGGCCCGTATGCCAGTGTGTTGCAGTCCGATGGCTCACTCTGGCTAGTGTTTATCTATCCATCGTTTCTTGTCCGATAATGAGACCAAGTGGGAATGAGGTGAATAATTGCACGCCTGCGGGGAAACGATCAACTTCCCTTTTACTTTGCGGTCAGGGGATTGCTGTTTTTTTTCCAAAAAGAAAAACAAAATGCCCTTAATGCAATCCCTCTCATCTCCAATCTGTAGTTGTCTGGGCCTATTAATATTCTTGAAAAAGAAAAAGAGAGAGGAAAGAGAAAGAGAAGAGGGAGATGAGAAGAGAAAAGGGAGAACTCCCACACTCTCTCGTCCCCTGGGTGATGCGATGTGATAAGATAGAGTCAAGGGTGTGGGAGGGAGAGAGGGTCCCTGTACGCAGAGAAATGGAGACAGGCAAAAAGCCCATAGGGCAGAGGAAGCATTGCCTCCCCCACAGCCTCATCATCACACACACGCGTGCAAGGACACACGCATAAAGACACATGGGCGCATGTATAAACACACACGCGTGCGTGTGGACATACACAGACAACACACACAAGCACAAACATACGCACACGCAGGCATGCTCACACACCAAACACAAAAGAACACAGACAGAGGCTCATGTTCAGAGTAATACATACACAGACAGACATGCTCACATACAGTACATACTTGCAAAAACAACTCTTCAACCAAACCTTTGAAAAATGTACAGTAAAAGACAGATGCTGGTTGTGAGTGCTCCTGGATGCTAGCACATTTAGGCAGTTCCAGTGAGTAGGCACTCCATGGGTGCTCTATGACCTTTTGTTTATCAACAGATACCTTTTACTGTGGGGCCATTAACCAGCCCTAGTTTTGGGTGAGTGTCCCAAATGGCACCCTATTCTCTATATAGTGTACTACTTTTGACCAAAGCCCTTTTGGCCCTTCACTATATACGGAATAGGTTGCCATTTGAGACCCGGGCCTGGGATGAGGTTGCCTTGTCTTTTTACATATTTTCTCCAAAAATAAACTGATGACACACTGCAATAAAATTATAATACGACAGAAGGGGAGGCGCTGCCTTATGCGAGCTGTGGAATGTGTCTCAAATAGCACCCTATTCCCTAAGAGAGGTTAAAAGTAGTGCACTATAAAGGGAATATGGTGCCATTAGGGTTGCAGCCATTGTTAGCATGCAATGGCACACACAGAGAAGGGGGTAGAGGGCTCTATCTCAATCCAATGTGCTAGCGATTGAGGTCGTGTCCCTTTATGACGGCGACCAAATGTCCAAATGCTTTTGACTTTGATTCAATTAGTCCTCTCCCGTTCTTTATGTGTCTCTAGATGTCCCTGTTAACTGATCCGTTCCTCTGTTTGCCTATGTGGGCCCATCCATTTGTGTGTTTGTGTGTGTGTGGTTTGTGCCAGTGAGGGCTGTCTCCCTCTCTCAGTGCATCTGTCAGGATGTGAGTAATAGGCCGATTATGCTGACAAACACACACAGGTGGCCGCTATCGCCTTTAATCAGAGTCCCCAGAGTCCCCACTGAATGTACAGTATGTGTCTTAAGATATTCTCACATCACCACAGTCACGATCCACTAGCCACAAGTCGTGTTCGGGAATGCGTGCCAATTTATTGACTTTCCCCATCGACTGTATGAAAAAACACGACCTTTATATTTCAGAAGCAAGCGTGGACACACGGGCAGCGAGTAAAATATAAGTGCCAAAAGAGTGCCAACTTAATTTGCAATGTGATAGGTGCTGGAATTGTTAGGCAAATCAGGTTAGAGGGGGAAACGAAAACAAAAAGGCGTTATGAAAATATCCCCGGTGATGGATGATCCTTTAAATAAGAGGCACAATTGCTGGCTTTATCAGTGCAGGCACAGTGAGTGAGGGAAAAAGGCAATGTATCTCATGTTTACAAGACAGGAAAAGGGAAGCTACTGGAGGCCTACAGCCAAGAAGTTGAATAGAACCTTCACAACCTTCACATTAACAAAGCTCTAAGATTCTTCCTTTTCTACTCTATGTATTTCTGCCCTTATGTACCAAGAAGAGGAAAAAACTCTTAATTGACATAGTCTTACTGTATATGGTAAGTATCAGTAAAGTACTGTATTACAGAGAGCCTTAGGAATGGCTTTCTCTAGAAGACCAGTCTATAGAACTAGGCACAATAATCGACTACCTACTGCATAGTGTTCCCGGAAGACTGACTTTTTCAATGAAAGGGAAAGTTAATAAAAGTGGGACTAGACAACTAGCAGGGCTCCAGACTGCAACAATTAAGTCGCATTGTGCGACCCTTTAACTTGGCTGTGCAAGTTACATTTTGAATTGGTCGCACTGGTGCAAGCTGCACATTCTACCTGGCCACGTCAATCCAATTGTCCTATTTTTTGGGCGGATAAAATCATGATTTTTTTTATTGTAAAGTGCATTATCCTTCATATTCCTGTAATAAAAGTGTTTGCACTGCCGCTGTGCCTGGCTGTTTCGCTGGGGCTGCTATAATGAGCGAGCCTCTCACACTCTCTCTCCTCCTCGTGTGCCCATCGTGATTGTATAACATTTCAAAATGTAATTGCGGGGGAAAGAGTAATAAGTGTAGGGGAAAAAAACTCTCCATAGTAAAGAGAGGAGGGTCTCAACTTTCTGTAGGTATACTATAATGTATTTCTCAGTTATCATTATTGAGCTCAAAGCACACTGTTTTACAATCAAGTTATCTGATATGGCTTTGAAATACGGAGCGTGTGAAATTCCGCATCGGCCATCGTACAGTAGATTAATACATGGCTACTAACAGTAGGTGTTCAATTTAGATTTAGCAATCTAGTTTATGTGTTTTGAGTTTCCACTTCCTCAGGTGGTGAATTAGCACTAATTGAATTAGGCCTATATAATATTTTATAAAATATACAATATTTTCAGAATACGCTAAAATCTCAGGATATTAAATTAGCATGGAAAAATATGAAATAATGGCAATAGGAAAAAGGAGAAGAAGAACTCATGAAATGGAACGGGAAAAATATTTTTCATACATGTTTTAATAGGCTGTAGTCTACCATTTGTATTTTAAATGTATACCTTTGCTTATTTGATCTGGTCACTAACATAGGCATATGACTTTGCAGCACATTCTTGTTTAAAAAACATCTAATCTGTGCTTCAGAACCAAAAGTTGTGCATCTTGACTGTTAACCAATGACCCGTCATCAGCTTTGGCGCGCAAAGGCGGGCACACATATCCAGATTAGTGACCAGAAAGCACTTGTTTAATTTTCTCAGGTTTTGTCTGGCAAAAACAGAGTAGCCTACCTACAGTACGTTAATATTATCCATAGAAAGTACTGTTTAGCAATCTGCTACAGACGCATCTCTGCCACAACAATAGGCTATCTGGTGATTTCATTGATCATTTTCATATTTCAGATAGGTCTAGTTTGGTTGGGTTATAATTATATACCTCAGTGGTGGTACTGGCTATATGTTTAAAGATAGCTGTAACATTGCACTACCTCAGTAGTTATGGAATGAAGGCGTAACATATTCTGGCGAATTAATTACCATATTGTGAGGAAGAAAAAGGCTACAGACAGATCATGCTTTCTATCCAATCCTGCACCCTCCACCCTCCACTGCATACAGTTAGGCCATATGATCCTGCTTGTTCTGGACTCCTGAGAAGTGGCAATGTGACATGATATCCCTAGTTGATATCGACTGCTAACATAAATGACTTTCAGCTCAAAATGCAGGTGTAAAACAACGTTTATTTCTGTATCTTGCGTTTATGGCTGTAATGACATTTGCGCATTGATTGTGCGCATGTGCGTGCGTGGTGGTCGCAAGCTTTGAAACGCTCCTTTTCGGGGGTCCCGGGTCAAAAAGTTTGAAAACCACTGAGCTAGCGAACATATTGCTGATTTGCTGTACAGCTGTAGGATCTGGTGCAGCACAAACATCAAATAGTAGGGAGAGAGGATTGGCATAAATTAATATGCAGCAAAAACATTTTGGGCTGATCAAGTATTTGAACCATTTACTTTGCAAGCTCACCAGCAATGGGGCATCAAGCAACAACTATTAGCATAGGCCTACTGGTCTTTTAGCATGTCCAAATTGCTTGATATTTATAATTTACTTGCATTTGCAATTTGTTGTCAACATTAATTATTACATTTGTTGTGTTGTAGACAAATAATGAAAAGGTCTGTCTGGAAGCCTCAATAAATAGACAAAGATTAGTAGTAGTTTAACAAGTCATTGCCTGTATAGATTTTTTTTTACTTGACTTGAGACTTGAAAAAGCTTTTGACTCGACTTTACTTGCTCTTACTGTAGAATGCACGACTTGGGCTTGACTCGAGACTTGACCCGATCTACTTGGGACTCGACTTGAGACTTGGACCTTGTGACTTGAGACTTGTTTGTGACTCTACTAATATTGACTTGGTCCCATCTCTGCTGGAGACCCTTTTGAGTTAGTTTTACATTTACATCTGAGTCATTTAGCAGACTCTCTTATCCAGAGCGACTTACAGTAGTTAATAAAAGGCTGAACCGGCTCTTTATAGGTATAGATACATCTGCAGCAATATTGAAGGTTACGTGCTTTTCACTCTCAGGAGAAAAGGAAAAATAATTGGATGAGTGATTTGGCATTAGGAATATGACTGTGGGCATATTTAATTGTATTTTGTTACTTCACTTAACGTATTTATCACTTTTGTGCCACCTTCAAATGTAAATACTTAAGATGCAATGCAGAGTAAAAAAAACCCACTAATATTCCAAGACGAGTTGAACATTGATCAATAGGATTGGGTGGAAGTCCGTTTTATATTTCAGATAATTAATTTGTGTTGGTAAACTATCAATATTAATGATGTTTTTAAATGTGATTTTCAATAAATATTTGATTAGTGTTTCTCTTGTTATAAAGAGGGAAAGTGCACATTTGATGTCATCATATCATTCAAACAGAGATGTGAGCTGTTGTTAAAACATATGGGGTAAGGAATCAAATAAACTCAAACAGAGCTCAAACAACAATAGGATTCCTTTAAGGCAGAAAATCAGCAATGCAACTGGATTATGTCTGGTCGAAGTGTAGGATGTCTAGTAAAAGTGAAAACTGACGATATTGGAAATTTGAATTGAACGTCAAAGTTGTCTTGATAACATCATTATTAAGTTCCTGGCAAACAGCATAGAGACCACAATGACGCGACCTCATGTCAAAAAACACACTTCAGAATTCCCTGCAATGTTGATAAAACCGTACTAACTATTCTTACCTCGTACTCTTCCTTGAAGCCGTAGCCCTGGCCACACTTCATCTGGGTGATGTGCTGGAGGAGGTCGGCTACACGGATGGCTGGCTGGAACTGGCCTGCTTGGTAGGACATCTCTACCGACTCACAGCCCCCGTACGGGTACGTCTGGATGGTCAACGATGGCTGAGCCAACTCACTATGGCTGCTGTCTGTGGACCAAGGAGAACACACTCAGTATCCACTTACTCTGTGACATTCTCAGGAGAGAGCGTGTTTGGGTTAGCATTGAACCGCATAGCGGACAGTCTGTGTTAGAATGATTCAGTGGAACATTCATTTTGATATAATGAAGTCTCACGTTTTCATGAAATGTTGTTCTCTCAAACGTTGAGGGAATTCTTTCAGTGGAGACCTCTATAGCTCTCTGCAGGTCTCGAAAAACGTTGAAAGCATGAGATCTTCAAACTCTTACAGTTAACTCTCCATAGACCCTGTTTCTAGACAACAGCCATCCTCTATCTCTATCTCGCTGCTACGCAATCATTAATGATGATATTCAAAGTTAAATGGGTAATCCAAGAGACACTATGCTTCACTACTTTAAATACAATCTAGTAATTGAGCCTTCCTAAAATTAGGATTGGTGAGATTGAAGTAGTACATTGCTTCTAATCAGTCCATTAAGAAGAGGAAACGGGAGATGAGTGGCAGAGAAATTCTCAATATTACAGGCATTAAATACCTAAAGTACCATTGCAAATGTGGTAGGCTAATATCACCCCGTGTTTTATTAATGTGGCTATTTGCATCTTAATTATCTCTGAAATTTAATACACACTTAGAGCTCTGTTTTCGGCTGTCTCTAAGGAGGCGCAAGTGTCAAATGCATGTTAGTTTTCAATTTCGGCATGTCAAAACTGGCACACTGGCATTTTCCAGCCCCTAATGCCAGATTCAGCAATTTACCTGTCTAACATCAGCTTGCTTGCACTGAGGTGGGAGGGGTGGAAATATTTGAGGTGTGTCCTTAAAAACAAGCACAAAAGTGACAAAAGTGACCACTGCAGTTTGAGACTTTTTATTGATGAAAAGATCCTGGTCTTTATTATTGACGATGTGTTTCTGATATTTTAGCTAAATAATGACATTTATTAATATTAGGGTGTTTCTATTCCAAGAAAAACTAAAAAGCATTTCACAGTAGCCTATGTAGGCCTATAGCCTACTGTACCTAAAACATCCGTTCATACTAGTCCTTCAAAAATAGAAATATGGGCAGAATATTGTATAAAATATGTGTATGGTTAAAGGCCGACATTTGGTAGTTTCAATTAAATCTGTTCGCTTCAATTCAAATGTGACTTGTTCCATTCTCGTTCCATTTAGGCCTACTTGTACACTGAACGAGAGAAGCGATTTATGATATCATGCTTCTGACCTGATCCTATTTAGAAATATTTCCGCTGGTTTAAAAAACAGATTGATTATTTTTCCTTTCATTCGATTAAACACCAAACTTATTAGAAAGATTCACCGTCCATGGGTTTATGGCGAGAACGTACATGGCTTGAATGCAATGCAATTTCTTCTGCTATTTCTGGAGAAGTGCAAATATGATCTGTAAGATGGTTCCATGACGTTTATAAAACATTACATTTGCGAGCAGTATAATGGTAAGTGGACATTCCCCCTTTCTCTTTATTTTGGATCTTTATCCAGCTCCTGTGAAAAGTTTGGATGTGCATATGTGACTCGTTTCAGGAAACTAGGCGTATGTCGCGCGTCACTATTTCACAGGACAGGCATTTGAACGTAAACTTTTAAAAAGGCAGAAATGCCTTCTGGTACATGTGAACTTTCATATGCCTTAATAACAAACTTTTATGCCATCTGTAAATACGAATACAATTGTTAAATTATGAGCCTAGTTGGTTTAGCCATGTAAAAAGACAGGAACCTTCCCACTAGCCATGATTGGCTGAGATAATGGATGGGCTGGACATGCTGAGAGATGAGTTCGGATTGGTCTGCCATGTAGCTTGCTTCTGTCTATAACATGAGTTGGTCAGTATGTGTAGGTAATCCTTTCTAACACATTTTTTTTTTTTAAGATATCACACAGTAGAACTGCAAAAGTGTTGCTCTCCACTTTCTGGAGGACCACGTTTTGAAATCAGTGGAATGCCCAGTGGAATTAGAGTAGGATAAGTAAGGAGATGGAGAAAATTATGGTGTTTGATTGCAAATATGCAGAAGGAGTCAAAAAGAGAACACACAGAAGGCTGTTGTTTAAAACAACTGTCTCCGGATTATATCTTCAAACTAAGGGCAACCATGGCATCAGTGACAGAGAGCGAGAAGCGTCCATCCATGTATACGGGTAAGATAGTCTAGTTAGCTACATTTTAAGATATTACACGTTACACGTTCTAATTTTGTCAGAAAGTGGTTTTCATTTCAAGTTAAAGCATACTGTTAGGTAGCTAGCTAACGTTAGCTGGCTGGCTTGCTAGCTAACGTTACGTGTATGATCTGTGTCATAATATTGCCCAGCGACAGCCCCGAAACCTGAAGGATCTGGAGAAGGTCTGTATGGAGGAGTGGGCCAAAATCCCTGCTGCAGTGTGTGCAAACCTGGTCAAGACCTACAGGAAACGTATGATCTCTGTAATTGCAAACAAAGGTTTCTGTACCAAATATTAAGTTCTGCTTCTCTGATGTATCAAATACTTATGTCATGCAATAAAATGCAAATGAATTACTTAAAAATCATACAAGGTGATTTCCTGGATTTTTGTTTTAGATTCCGTCTCTCACAGTTGAAGTGTACCTATGATAAAAATGACAGACCTCTACATGCTTTGTAAGTAGGAAAACCTGCAAAATCGGCAGTGTATCAAATACTTGTTCTCCCCACTGTATACCTGTTCTGAAAGGCCCCAGAGTCTGCAACACCACTAAGCAAGGGGCACCACCAAGCAAGCGGCACCATGAAGACCCAGGAGCTCTTCAAACAGGTCAGGGACAAAGTTGTGGAGAAGTACAGATCAGAGTTGGGATATAAAAAAAAATATATCAGAAACTTTGAAAATCCCACGGAGCGCCATTAAATCCATTATTAAAAAATGGAACGAATATGGCACCACAACAAACCTGCCAAGACAGGGCTGCCCACCAAAATTCACGGACCAGGCACGGAGGGCATTAATCAGAGAGACAACAGAGACCAAAGATAACCCTGAAGGAGCTGCAAAGCTCAACAGCGGAGATGGGAGTATCTGTCCATAGGACCACTTTAAGCCATACACTCCACAGAGCTGGGCTTTATGGAAGAGTGGCCAGAAAAAAGCCATTCCTTAAAGAAAAAAATAAGCAAACACGTTTGGTGTTCGCCAAAAGGCATGTGGGAGACTAAAATATAGCTTTTTGGCCATCAAGGAAAACGCTATGTCTGGCGCAAACCCAACACCTCTCATCTCCCAGAGAACACCATCCCCACAGGGAAGCATGGGTGTGGCAGCATCATGCTCTGGGGATGTTTTTCAATGGCAGGGACTGGGAAACTGGTCAGAATTGAAGGAATGATGGATGGCGCTAAATACAGGGAAATTCTTGAGGGAAACCTGTTTCAGTCTTCCAGAGATTTGAGACTGGGACGGAGGTTCACCTTCCAGCAGGACAATGACCCAAAGCATACTGCTAAAGCAACACTTTAGTGGTTTAAGGGGACATATTTAGATATCTTGGAATGGCCTAGTCAATGCCCAGACATCGATCCAATTGAGAATCTTTGGTATGACTTAAAGATTGCTGTACACCAGCGGAACCCATCCAACTTGAAGGAGCTGGAGCAGTTTTGCCTTGAAGAATAGGCAAAAATTCAAGTGACTAGATGTACCAAGCTTATAGAGACATACCCCAAGAGACTTGCAGCTGTAATTGCGGCAAAAGGTGGCTCTACAAAGTATTGACTTTGGGGGGGGGGGGTGAATAGTTATGCATGCTCAAGTTTTCCGTTCTTTGGTCTTATTTCTTATTTGTTTCACAATTTTTAAAAAATTGCATGTTGTGTAAATCAAATGATACAACCCCCACCAAAATCAATTTTAATTCCAGGTTGTAAGGCAACAAAATAGAAAAATGCCAAGGGGGGTGAATACTTTCGCAAGCCACTGTATAGCCTAATGTTAGATAGCTAACATTGAACCTGGTTGGTTAGTTACCTATAGATTCATGCAGGTTAGTAATGTTATGAGTTGGGATTATGGTTCAATGTTTAGCTAGCTAGCTTGCTACATGTCTGAACAAAAGACTCCACTATGCAAGTAACCATTTCAATAGAATATTATTGATGTCACTGCTCTGGCTATCTAATCTGATTTCAGAGCACTCTCATCTGAGTGAGTCAGAGCGCAGAATAACTGAACAACTGAATAACTCTCAACACTTGATGAATATGGCCTGGGTCAGTAAACGTCGGCAAAAAAACATAATTAAATTGTTGCCTGCAGCACAGTTACAGCCTAACCAGCTCTGCTAGGGCGAGTAAAATGGTCAGAGTGAGCTGTTCTCTCATTTGTGTCTGGAAGTAGCTAGCAAGCTAGCCAACGTTAGCCAGTTAGCTTGGGTGCTTGACAGCTGTTTTTAGATCAGAACGCTTGGATCAACCCTACTCCTCGGCCAGAGCGTCCAGTGTGCGCTCTGAATGCTCCGAGAGCAAAACGCTCTGAATTTACAAACGGACAATCTGACAACGCTCTGAGTTTACGACCGCCCAGAGTGCACTCTGAGCACTCCCGATTGAATTTACGAGTACACCCATAGTACAAACCAGCCTTTAGTCTTGTATATGGCCTCACATGTGAATCCTTAAAGAGATGGGTGGGGCTAATGCTTAAGAGGGTGTGAATGATGCTGAATGGGTGTAGACAAAGAAGAGCTCTCCAGCAGGTTTACCAAAACATTCAAGGACCATTTTCTCAAAAGTGAGGTTACAAGTTCATCAACTTTCAAACAGAATTACTTTCCCATTGTTCCTCAACTGTAGTGTATGATATACAATTTTCTAGCTCTGAGTAAAAAACACAATTTCAAATGTTGCTACATCAGACCGAATCGAGCCTGTCAGTCACATATAACCTTCCATAGTCTAAGTTGCCTTGTCTGTATTATTCACCCACGGGGAGCAATTATGGTGCCTGTAAATATATTTATAACCTATTTAAAATAAGTTGTTTTGTTTTCATTAGAATTTGATTAGAATTATGCAGTCTTTTTAAGCCTTATCAATAGCCTAGTGAATGTAATATTGCTTATTGACTACATTTGGCATGTCCAGACTGCAATTTACAGTATTGGCCTAGCCCTTATACAGTACTTTCAGAAAGTATTCATACCCCTTATTCCACATTTTGTTGTGTTACAGCCTGAATTCAAAATGGATTAAATTGTTTTTTTCTCACCCACTTACACAAAATACCCCACGACAAAGTGAAAACCTGTTTTATCTCATTTACATACATTTTCACACTCCTGAGTCAATACTTTGTAGAAGCACCTTTGGCAAGATATGTACAACATTTTAAAGTGGCATTATTAAAGTGACTAGTGTTCCATTTATTAAAGTGGCCAGTGATTTTCAAGTCTGTATGTAGGCAGCAGCGCCTCTGTGCTAGTGATAGCTGTTTAAGAGTCTGATGGCCTTGAGATAGAAGCTGTTTTTCTGTCTCTCGGACCCAGCTTTGATGCATCTGTACTGACCTCGCCTTCTGGATGATAGCGGGGTGAACAGGCAGTGGCTCGGGTGGTAGTTGTCCTTGATTATATTTTTGGCCTTCCTGTGACATCGGGTACTGTAGGTGTCCTGGAGGGCAGGTAGTTTGCCCCTGGTGATGCGTTGTGCAGACCGCACCACCCTCTGGAAATCCCTGCGGTTGTGGGCGGTGCAGTTGGCTTACCAGGGGATGATACAGCACGACAGGATGCTCTCAATTGTGCATCTGTAAAAGTTTGTGAGGGTTTTAGGTGACAGGCCAAATTTCTTCAGCCTCCTGAGGTTGAAGAGACGCTGTTGTGCCTTCTTCACCACACTGCCTGTGTGGGTGGACCATTTCAGTTTGTCAGTGATATGTACGCTGAGGAACTTAAAACTTTCCACCTTCTTCACTGCTGTCCCGTCGATGTGGATAGGGGGGTACTCCCTCTGCTGTTTCCTGAAGTCCACGATCATCTCCTTTGTTTTGTTGACATTGAGTGAGAGGTTATTTTCCTGACACCACACTCAGAGAGCCCTCACCACCTCCCTGTAGGCTGTCTCATCATTGTTGGTAATCAAGCCTACTACTGTTGTGTCGTCTGCAAACTTGATGATTGAGTTGGAGGCGTGCATGGCTACGCAGTCATGGGTGAACAGGGAGTACAGGAGGGGGCTGAGCACACACCCTTGCACAGGGCGGGGTTGAGACCTAGGGCCTCAAGCTTAATGATGAGCTTGGAGGGTACTATGGTGTTGAATGCTGAGCTATAGACTTACATAGGTATTCCTCTTGTTCAGATGGGATAGGGCAGTGTACAGTGTGATGGTGATTGCATCGTCTGTGGACCTATTGGGGCGGAAAGCAAATTGAAGTGGGTCTAGGGCGACAGGTAAGGTGGAGGTGATATGATCCTTGACTAGTCTCTCAAAGCACTTCATAATGACAGAAGTGAGTGCTACGGGGCGATAGTCATTTAGTTCAGTTACCTTTGCATTCTTGGGTACAGGAACAATGGTGGCCATCTTGAAGCATGTGGGGACAGCAGACTGGGATAGGGAGAGATTGAATATGTCCGTGAACACACCAGCCAGCTGGTCTGCGCCTGTCATGTGCCTTTTACTGGGGAGTGGCTTCCGTCTAGCCACTGTACCATAAAGGCCTGATTGGTGGAGTGCTGCAGAGATGGTTGTCCTTCTGGAAGGTTCTCCCATCTCCACAGAGGAACTCTACAGCTCTGTCAGAGTGACCATCGGGTTCTTGGTCACTTCCATGACCATGGCCCTTCTCCCCCGATTGCTCAGTTTGGCCGGGCGGCCAGCTCTTGGAAGAGTCTTGGTGTTTCCAAACTTCTTCCATTTAAGAATGATGGAGGCCACTGTGTTCTTGGGGACGTTGAATGCTGTATAAATGTTTTGGTACCCTTCCCCTGATCTGTGCCTCGACACAATACTGTTTCAGAGCTCTACGGTCAATTCCTTCGACCTCATGGCTTGGTTTTTGCTCTGACATGCACTGTCAACTGTGGGATCTTATATAGACAGGTGTGTGCCTTTCCAAATCATGCCCAATCAATTGAATTTACCACAGGTGGACTCTACAATCAAGTTGTAGAAATATCTCAAGGATGATCAATGGAAATAGGCTGCACCTGAGTTCAATTTCGAATGTCATAGCAAATGGTCTGAATACTTATGTAAATAAGGTATTTATTTTTCCATTTTTATTTACTGAGGATTTATTTTATTTTATCAATTTCAGAATAAGGCTGTAAAGTAACAAAATGTGGAAAACGTCAAGGGGTCTGAATACTTCCCGAAGGCACTGTATTTCCATATTAAAGTAATGCAATTAGAATAATGTGGACTGCAAACATGTTCAACATATTAAGCAAATATAGGGCTGGCTATTTAACAAACCAGGCTATAATGGACTAACATTTGAATTGTAGTTGATGACAATGCAATACATAAAATACCTTAAATACACAACTTGAAGCAACCACATACCCTGAGTATACCAAACATTAAGAACACCTTCCTAATATTGAGTTGAACCCCATCTTTTGCCCTCATAACAGCCTCAATTTGTCAGGGCATGGACTCTACAAGGTGTCGAAAGCATTCCACAGGGATTCTGGCCCATGGTGACTCCAATACTTCCCACAGTTGTGTCAAGTTAGCCTCCCGAGTGGCGCAAGTTAGTCTCCCAATACTTCCCACAGTTGCGTCAAGATAGCCTCCCTAGTGGCGCAGTGGTCTAAGGCACTGCATCGCAGTGCTAGCTGTGCCACTAGAGATCCTGGTTTGAATCCAGGCTCTGTCGTAGCCGGCTGCGACTGGGAGACCCATGGGGCGGCGCACAATTGGCCCAGTGTCGTCTAGGGGAGGGAATGGCTGGCAGGGATGTAGCTCAGTTGGTAGAGCATGGCGTTTGCAATGCCAGGGTTGTGTGTTCAATTCCCACGGGGGGCCAGTATGAAAAAATAAATAAATAAATAATGTATGCACTCATTAACTGTAAGTTGCTCTGGATAAGAGCGTCTGCTAAATTACGTAAATGTAAAGTTGGCTGGATGTCATTTGGTGGACCATTCTTTATACACATGGGAAACTGTTGAGCGTGAAAAACTCAGCAGTGTTGCAGTTCTGGACACAAACCGGTGTGCTTGGCACTTACTCCCATACCCCATTCAAAGGCACTGAAATAATTTGTCATGCCCATTCACCCTCTGAATGGCACAAAAACACAATCCATGTCTCAATTGTTTCAAAGATTAAAAACCTTTGTTTAACCTGTCTCCTCCCCTTCATCTACACTGATTGAAGTGGATTTAACAAGTGACATCAATAAGGGATCATAGCTTTCACCTCGATTCACCTGGTCAGTCTTGTCATGGAAAGAGCAGGTGTTCTTAATGTTTTATATACTCAGTGTATTTAGCCATAGAGCAAGTTCTGATTGGCAACCGGAGCACAGTCTCAGCACTCAAATTAATGTTATTTCCTGTTAATGTTCTATCTGGGCTGTGTTGACATTTCTGCTCATTACTCACACATTTCCATTTCCCATCGCTCCGTTTCTCCATAATTATTACTGCTGGGAGATGGAGAGAAACACTGCACAAATGTACTTAGCCATGTAATGGGGTTACATTGGTTTAGCGTTGGCATCTGCTTACATGGAGGTGGGTGAGGAGGGAGGCCTAGCTCTAGGACAGGGAGCAGGTACTGACTTCACACAGGAGACGGTAGAGGTCCCCTTAATGTTACCCAAAGTGCCCCCTCTACAGCCTATTCAGACCAGACCTAATTCATTATTTATGTGTTTTTGTCTCCACAGCGAGAAAATATCTTAAAGTGGCAGCCCAGAGGGTATATTATGTTGTAAATAGTACCAAGAAACAGACTCAATCCCGTCGAAAGCCACTGAAATATCGAGCTGCTAATGCTTGGGGCTGTGTTGAAGGTCAAATATGCATTTAGCCAGCCATGAAATGTATTCACAAGTTGTCTACTTGGCTGTAACTTAGATTAAGATATCTTCATGTTAATCATTTGATTGACCTCGGAGGGAAGTTTTTGTTGCTTGAGAACATATGCTTTTCATGACTTCATTATCATGGCTCAGAGATGCATGAGCACTGATCCTGGCTCCATGTGATCACATGCCGTGGGTAAGTGAGAAACACAGGACGTACACACACGCACATTGGCATGTTAAACAAAGTCAGGTGAAAGTCAATCACCTTTCAGGAAATGGCTGCTCTTTATTCAAATCAAATCAAATCAAATTGTATTTGTCACATGCGCAGAATAAAACAGGTGTAGACCTTACTGTGAAATGCTTACCTACAAGTCCATAACCAACAATGCAGTTCAAGAAATAGAGTTAAGAAAGGATTTACTAAATAAACTAAAGTAAACATTTTTATAAAAAGTAACACAATAAAATAACAATAACGAGGCAATATACGGGGGTACAGGTTAGTCGAGGTAATTTGTACATGTAGGTAGGGTTAAAGTGACTATGCATAGATAATAAACAGTGAGTAGCAGCAGTGTAAAAACAATGTAAATAGTCCGGGTGGCCATTTGATTAATTGTTCAGCAGTCTTATGGCTTGGGGGTAGAAGCTGTTAAGGAGCCTTTTGGACCTAGACTTGGTGCTCCGGTACCGCTTACCGTGTGGTAGCACAGAGAACAGTCTATGACTTGGGGGACTTTCCTTCCTTCAGTAATCTGAATGCCAAACATGGTAGAAAAGTTGTAGTGGAAATAAAGCGGTTTCACAGAGAGCAGGTTGTTCTGTTGTGAATAAAGGCAGGACAGCTTGGCTCGGGTTATGAGGGCGCTGAGCTTGTAACACGCCATACCGAAAAATATTATTTCCAAGCAAAAATATATTCTAACAGTGCTGAAAAATGGAGTCTGGGAGATTCCCTGGATCTCAAGACAGCTTGACTTTCTATTTAGAGCGTTGTTGACTCACACCTTTGCAGCGTCCACCAACTGTGTCACAATATGGTAGAACACCATGAGTACAATATGATGCTCAGAGATACTATGGGAGCATAGAGAAAATAACAATGTCTCAAAATGAACATCCTGTTTTGCAGAAGTTGTTCTGATAAAGGCCATTGCTTTTGAATTCATTTCAGATTTTTAGTGTGCAGTTCTTCCATGAGGTGCAGACTAATTGTTAGTGCTGAAATCGCATTAAGCTCAATTATCGGCAGTGCAACATTATCGCTACGACGCTGCTCCAGACCATTAGCAATAATTACCATCCATAACAAAATACATTGGACAGCTCTTTGAGCAGGGACAAGATAATGCCGTTTGAAATTACCTAAAATGTACATCAATTCTAAAGAATAAATATGTCTGGAGAAGATTTGAAATAATTTGCAATGACATTCCAACTGTATAATTGAATAATTCTCTAAAGTCCTTAGGAACATCAAGCTTACTAGGAACCAAACATACCTAGGCCCTTCTTTTAACATGAACCAGGTTCCATCCTCAAGAACAGGTATTTTGCTGACAAATGTTCATACATGGTATTATAAGATAAGCCAATGCATATGAAGAACTTTAGCTTCCTCTGGTTTTGGCAGACATGATAGCCATGTTCTGCATGTAGAGATATGCATGACAAAATATAACTGATGTAATGGATAGACGCATTCTAAACCAAGTCATGTCTACTGGCAGCATAGGCATCTACTCTGCTACTGGATATCATATCAATTCACTAATACAAAATTAGCTATGGATTTCATTCAACATACTCCCAAATGTAACAGTATTCTTAACACTAGCTGAGACTCTGTTGCTGGTGGTGTATAAACAGCAGAATTGGGCTAGTCCCAGAGTGGGATCTCCCTTCCAGCCCTATGAAAGTTATCCACTGCCTGTGAAACTGAAGCCCTCCCTTCAGCGGCAGTGGAGGCTCCTCAGAAGAGGAAGGGGAGGACCATCCTACTCAGTGCATTTCATTAAAATAAAAATAGTGAAACATTAAAAAAGTCATCCTTTTTAGATAAAACTATACTAAATATATTCACGTCACCAATTAACTGATTAAAATGGTCTGCAGTAGCCTCAACAGCACCCTCCAGGGTAGCACCATGGTGTAGCCAGAGGACAGCTATTTTCTGTCCTCCTCTGGGTACGTTGACTTCAATACAAAACTTAGGAGGCTCATGGTTCTCACCCCCTTCCATAGACTTACACAGTAACTATGACAACTTCCGGAGGAGGTCCTCCAACCTATCAGAGCTCCTGCGGCATGAACTGACATCAAAGGATCACCCAATTAATCTAGTGCTGAAAGCATTCAGAAAGTATTCAGACCACTTCCCTTTTTCCACATTTTGTTACGTTTACAGCCTTATTCTAAAATGGATTACATTACATTTTCAATCCTGTTTCCGAGCTCTACGGACAATTTCTTCGACCTCATGGCTTGGGTTTTGCTCTGACATCCACTGTCAACTGTGGGACCTTATATAGACAGGTGTGTGCCTTTCCAAATCATGTCCAATCAATTGAATTTACCACAGGTGGACTCCAATCAAGTTGTAGAAAAATCTCAAAGATGATCAATGGAAACAGGATGCACCTGAGCTCAATTTCGATTCTCAATACAAAGAGTCTGAAGACTTATGTGATATTTCAGTTTTGTATTTTTTATAAATTTGCAAACATTTCTAAAAAGCTGTTTTTACTTTGTCATTATGGGGTATTGTGTGTAGATTGATGAGGGAAAAAAACGATTTAATCAATTTTAGAATAAGGCTGTAACGTAACAAAATGTGGAAAATGTCAAGGGGTCTGAATGCATTTCCAAATGCACTGGCTATCAATGCAGTGCATAAAGTGTGATGAGTAGTTGACTCAAAGAGATAAAAAGACAATTAAGGAGATGCAGCAGAGAGAGAGAGAGAGAGAGAGAGAGAGAGAGAGAGAGAGAGAGAGAGAGAGAGAGAGAGAGAGAGAGAGAGAGAGAGAGAGAGAGAGAGAGAGAGAGAGAGAGAGAGAGAGAGAGAGAGAGAGAGAGAGAGAGAGAGAGAGAGAGAGAGAGAGAGAGAGAGAGAGAGAGAGAGAGAGAGAGAGAGAGAGAGAGAGAGAGAGAGAGAGAGAGAGTTTTATTCATTTATTGCCACGGGGCCCGCCGATGTAACTGCTAAGCTGCTTGCTGTACACTGTACTGCGTAATGTACAAATGGATTGGATTGTGGGTTTACTAATGCGTTAGTAAAAAAATGTTTTACAGTAACGTTAATATGGTAACAACGATATAGGCTGTGTAGCGGTTAGCGGTTATAGTATGAAGGTTTGGCTTGGATCGTTTTTTGCGCCTGGTCATAAACAGCTGTTGTGTTGTGCACTGAAGTCCACAAGTGAAGAAAAAAGTGAGAGGAGGAGAGTGCGTAGATGTGAGAAGGAATTATACAACGAGCAAACTGATGATGCTGTATGTGGCTGCTATGAAAGTGAACTGTGTGAGCGGGTGATCAGGAGTGTATTCATTCTGCCGATTCTATTGCAAAACGTTTCTTAAACGGAAGCAAAATGAAACAAAAATGGGGAGGGACCTACCTGAATTTGTCCAATAGAAACTTTTGCTTTAGTTGCAAAATGGAATGCTTTGCAACTGTTTGGACTAATGATTAAGCACCCCAGATCAGCTAGATGCAGGCAAGACTGTGCAAGGAGGTGTTGAATGTGTCACTGTCTGTCACCTTGATTACTCCAATTTGTCTCTCAATCTGTGCACCTACGTTATAAACTTTCATTTGTAGACTCGGTTATAGCAACCTCATGATGGATATAGGGAACAATTATGTAGTAGCCTAAACCTATCGATGTTACATTGAGCTGGGTGAATGGAATATGAATGACAGTCATCCAATATGCTGTAGTAGAAATAAGGCCATGCTCATTAAAAAAAAGAATGCCTGACACCCCACAGCCCACCCCACAGACAGAACAGCTGACTGGAGACAGACTCTCTCCAGCCTCTCCTTCTCGCTGTCTGTCTTCTTCGGTCTCTGGTGAAGCATTGATAACTCTGGTGTTGATATCAAGTCACATCAAAAGACCGAGCCCACATGCAGAGTGACTGAAATGCCTATGATTAAGTCAGAGATACAGAAGCAGAGGGGGAGGAAAAATTGAAATGTACAGCATCATCGGTCATATCTAACAGACTGCCTGCAGCGGCAGCAAACAATATTACATGCAATTTTATAAACTGCCACAAGCATTTCGCTACACCCGCAATAACATCTGCTAAATACGTGTCTGTGACAAATCACATTTTATTTGATTTGATTTGATTATCAATATCCAGTGAATTGACTCAAGGCCACACCACTACTACTAGCTAAGCATGCACATAAAACAGCTGTGGTCTCATGCTTTCTCCCAGACAGTTAATGAAACTGCGTCAATGATTGGAATGTAATGTTCACAAAATGATGCCTATTTGCATTGCAAAAGAAACACCTGAGCCATCGAAACCCAAAGACTGATATACAAAGAGAGCTACAGTAAGCCAAGCTTTGTATGAGAGTATGGATTTTTCAAAGCTCCTTCCTCCACACTAAGACCTTTTGCTTCTCCCTCTCCCTCTCATCTCTATTTATTCTCCTTTTCGCCTGATGCTAGCAGAACCGTGTCAGACTAAAATGAATAGGCAAAGCTAAATTATTGACTGTGAAACTAGATGATTATGGCATGTACTGTACTATGGGTAATTTACAGATGTCTCGCAGTACACATTTACTGCTGAAATCATTAAATGTTGCCACCACTTTGGACTTGCCTGCCATACCCTGCCTGCTGTAATGTTTGACAAGGCTCTTTTTCCCCCGGCTTGGCTCTGTTTGCTGAGTACTGGCTTCCCTACCCCGTCCCGTGAAGAAGGGGGTCTGTCGGCCATTACTGTGATTTGCTCTGTCAACAACAGTGCATGAGGAAGGTACACTTTGACTCCCACCAGTTACAGAGGAGAGGATATATGGTAGGCTCAGACCTTCCCTGTCCCTTACATGAGTTATAACTTTAATACAAACACTTGAATACATTAAAATCACAAGCAAAGTACAGGTAGTCCCACTTGGTGGATATGAATTGTGTGAACAAGGACTCTCTAGGAGTCTTAGGGGATACCATTTAGAATATTCAGTACAAGATTTTGAAAATGAGGTGCTCAAAGGACTACTTTTAAAGCGGGAGTAACAATACTGAATGTGTAAAATACACGGTTGTGAGATTGAGGCTCCGAGGGATACTTCTAAAGCGGGAATAACAATAATGAACATCTAAAACATCTTCAGGACCCAGCTGAGCGCAACTCCTTCCCTTAGAACATCCACAGGTCAGTAAAAAGTATATTTTACAGACAGCCTCATGATCAAATATTGTGTTTACAGTATCTTACAGTACCATGGGGGCCGACAAAACAAAACATGTGCTCCATTAAACAAAAGTCATCAACAAAAACTGGACTTAGACCAAACAAAAGACATACCATGAAGTAGTCATGCACGGGTCCGTTTTTTGGAGCCATACCCGCCCAACGCCGGCCAAATAAATTCAGAGCCCCACCTGTTATCTGACATCAGGAGCGATTTATTTCTGCAACCCACCCACATATAATTATTTTCTTAGAGACGATCCGTGACCGTCAAAATAACATAAACGTCTTTACTTGTATGACTCCAGAGTAGTAGGCTATTATTCCCCTCCCTGCATGAATTAATTTGTCTGCATGTTTATTCAACATTTAGATAAAAAGAAACCATGCCATTACTTAAGAACCATATATACCAGTTTTTACAATGAGATGCGGCACATTGACAACTCAAATCGCTCTGAAGAAATGGGTCTTCTAATTAGCCTTCTTACCTAATGAAAACCTATAGCTGACATAACAAAACAAGACCTTTACATTCAATACTGTTTAGATAATCAAATAGTTTAATGTAAACTTAAATAAATAAACAATTCCCAGAATCAAATATAGGCTGAAAAAATACATTTATTTAGTAGACAATAGCCTAGACTACTCAAACTTATACCAGCGCACCGGTTTAAACTTCATATGGCATGCAAAGGATCTTAATGAATGAATTAACATAATACTGATTTGATAATAAACTGAATTAGCCTATCGTAAACAAAAACCTGCATGCACTTTTTGCTGGCTGTGTGTCCATCTACCGGGTTGTTGTCCTTGTCCACAATGACTCCAAAATCCTTCCAAACCATACCGGGGATTTGTTTCCGCTATGGTGTATTTCATAACCTTGATTTGTATGTCTCTGGTTACGTTAGCCATTTTCGCGGGAGCTAGGCTAGCCAGAGAAAGTACACTTGGCAACGTATTCTCATGTGGGGGGATGAAACATACGTTTCAGCACCACACAAATAATGGACAGTTCCCTGATCCACTGCGTGCGTTGCTGGTGGCCTATATGTCTGCCTCACTGCTCACAGAAGGGATTTCACAACACAATGCAACCAAAAAGCTCCTGGGTTTGTAAAACAAATATTATCTTGATTTGAAACATTTCCGACCCACAATATAATTGTTTTGAACCGTGAGCCAAACCACGGGTTGAAATAATGTTTTCATTCCACCCGCCAGCTGATTTTTTGCGGGTCAACCGTGGGGAACCGTGGGTATACGACATGTATGCAAAACATGTACCAGATGGTGACCAATTGCAGGTGGGGACAGCTTTAACAACCTACTAGAATTGGAGCACATAAACCAATGAGCTGGAGAGAGATGCTGCCAGTTGACTTGAGGAGGAGGTGGTGGAGAAACAGCTGAGAGTGGAGCTAACACTCTCCTAAAGCACTTTACATATTTTCAGCTTGCAGCAAATCTATTTGGCAAAGAGTTGGTCAATCTGCCTAGAGAACGAGGTGGAGGGGGTAGTGGAGAGAGTGAAAAAGAGTCAGAAATGGATTTGACATTTCAATCTGGCCGGGTGTAAACTGAAGGGGCAAGATCCGGTCCATTAGCATTCAACCGGTTGCAATTTGCTAGATCTGATTCTCATCACACTCCTGTGCATGTAATTATGGGCAGTGGCAGCAGATCTCCTTTAGACCTATGCCAGCCTGCCCTGGGCCAGCAGCATGGCCATGGCCTGACACTGGGAGAGTGCTGTCTGTTTTGCTTAAGTAGTAATACTACGTTATGTATCTTTGTAGTATCTTGTTAACATGCTGTTTGGTTTGATTTATTTCAGCGGTCATGGCAAATGGTCTTCAATGTGACATAAGTCAAATAAATGTGTGGATTGAATTTCTGTATGTTAAATCCATTACCAGACATCTAAATGACACCAATGAAAAGTGAAAGCAAGATAATGGATGGAGATGCAAGAATAGATGGAGAGAAGATACTTACCGATTGATGCTGTTGCAGGGACTGCAACAGCCTCCTTCGACACTACAGACACAGGAAAAGAAGAAGACAGTGAATATTGATCTCCAAGCAACAAACATTTCCACCCTAGAAAATATTACAATCTACAATTTGATTTCTCAACATGTTCTACTTTGAAGAGACCTGAAAGAGCAATATGGCATTGCCACTACAAAGCAGGCCTCTTCAGAGTGGTATGGGTATACCTGAGTAGTAGGAATTCAAAAGGGATTTGCTTTGCAGAGTTTTGCCTTGCACAGAGAAGGAGCAGGGAGAGGGGGACGCTGAGGGGAGAAACACAAGGGGAAGATGTTAAAGACCTCGAAGACACAGCAACACAGCAAACAGGATGCAATATCCAGACACAATGCACTCTCTCTACTGCAGGAGAGGGTATCGCTTGTTGAGTTTAAAGCTCTGATAGAGGAAAATGTTGTTGACCATTGTGATTGTTTTTAATGTATTGAATGGTACTGTATTGTATTGTATTGTGCCCTTTCTATGTACATGCTGACTACTTCATGCTGACCTCTTGGCCAGGTCCCCCTCGCAAAATATGTTTCTAACCTCAAAGGGTATTTTCCTGGTTAAATAAAGGTTAAATAAATAAATACACAGACAAAGAAGGTGGGTCTGTAACAAACGGAGACATTAGAGAACAGACATGAAGGTAAGTGTCTAGAATAAGGTGAGTCTACAGTACATTAACCAACTATCCCAAAGGAGACGTATAGTGCAGAGAAAATGTATGTACCACAGGTGAGCAAACCAGGATGGGTGCAGATTATGCCCCCATACGGTGAAAGAGATCCATTCTCACCTTCAACAACTCACAGTACAAGCCTATCATGCATGAAATGTGGAAAAATGGGATTCTGACACATGGAGTTTTTACAGTAATCGACATGGGATATGACATACTGCTATGTAAACCATTTCCCCACAGGCTAGCTCCTTCATCTCACTCTGGGCATGTGCTATACATGCTAATGCTCAAAGATAAAATCCTATGGCCTTATGCATACTGTATGCTAATGTGGCAAAGATGCTAAACTTTACACTACTACCTGCACGTGAAAAGTGCTTTCGCAGCAATGTAGCCTAGATACCAGCAAAGGATGTTTCACGAGAATGCAATAAGAGAAAAGGTTATTTACCTGCGTCCGTGTAAATATTAGACCCCCATGCACCGTTGGCATTTTTCTCTGCCTCATTAGGTACAACCTGTGCCCAACACCCCTGGTACTATCCTATTCTGATGGCCACATTGCATCCCATGAATAATGATAAGGAGGAATAATGAACAAGGTGTTGTACAGGAAGAATACTGATATGAGAGGGAGAACATTCTGTGTTGGAGGCTTTGCATACTTAGATGTACAGATGTCAGATCTTAACTTGATCACTCTTTTGTTACAGATAATTTTCCTGATGCATCAGGAAATTCAAATGAGCCTTGTGATTGGCTAAAAAGGAGCAGTTCTCTTTCTCTCCATGCGGGGCCAGTCGAGTCATTGGGATCAGGGCTCGCTATCTTCAAATAATGTTTTCTCGCTCGCTCAAACGCTATAGACATAGACACAAAAAGCTTATTTCTCTCAAATTTGGAGCACAAATTTCTTTACACCCCTGTTAGTGAACATTTCTCCTTTGCCAATATAATCCATCCACCTGACAGGTGTAGCATATCAAGAAGCTGATTAAACAGCATGATCATTACACAGGTGCACCTTGTGCTGGGGACAATAAAAGGCCACTTCAAAATGTACAGTTTTGACACACAACACAATGCCACAGATGCCTCAAGTTTTGAGGGAGCGTGCAATTGGCATGCTGACTGCAGGAATGTCCACCAGAGCTGTTGCCAGATAATGTCAATTTCTCTACCATAAGCTGCCTCCAACGTCATTTTAGAGAATTTGGCAGTGCATCCAATCGGCATCACAACCGCATATCACATGTAACCACGCAAGCCCAGCACCTCCACCCTGAACATATAATAAAACAATTGATCTAAAAAATTAATTTTCCCTAACAAAAAATAAATCTACTCACTACAAATATTGTTGATTTATTATAATCCACATAATCACACGAGACGCGCTGTAGCTTGCACTTAGCTTACATAGGCTATTTGGATTTTAGTTCACAGGATGACAGAAGGGACAGAAGATCAGTTGGATAACAAAGCAAGTACTCTAATCATGTAGGAACTATCTTTCTTTCTGTGCAATCAGTCAAACATTACCATGTTGATTTAAATCTAATTTGGCACACTCCACTTTAGCATTCCAAACAATACACTCTCACTGCTGTAATACACTGACTGCGCAAGCGACAGGACTTCCGGTTTCCAAAATATCCACTTTTCACTATGTTCAGACCACATAATAGGGCAACAATATGTGACTTTACAGATATACTAATCACAATAATTCACATTATTTGTCTGCATAATTTAAATATAACACTCATTTGCATGAGACAAAGTCCACTTGATCAATATTTACTGCTATAGTATCCTGAGATAACTCAAACACTGTAGCTAGCTAGCAAGCCCTCCTTGGCGACAATGTTATTGGGGCACGGGTATGTTAGATACGTCTTTTAGTTTTAAGTTAACGGTCATTGAAGTTGGCGGTTACTACTGGTTTCAGATCCGAGGTGAAACTGTCCACCATGTTTTGGCAAGGGCTCAGAGTGATGTCACGCACCCAAGAAGCCTCAACGAATCAACCGACGGATATGAATGGATGTTTTAGAGAGGATCAAAACCGTAATGTATCATTGGTCAATTGTAGCTGACTTACTGATCTACAAATAATAATGAGTAGTTATTTATGATGCAATGTTCTTTGTACATCAATCAGTCGGCAGTCGCCCGTATGGGGTCAATTTCACACCTTAAGTGTTGATACGGGGTCAATTTCACACCTTAAGTGTTGATATGGGGTCCATTTCACACCTTAAGTGTTGATACAGGGTCAATTTCACACCTTATGTGTTGATATGGGGTCAATTTCACACCTTAAGTGTTGATACGGGGTCAATTTCACACCTTAAGTGTTGATATGGGGTCAATTTCACACCTTAAGTGTTGTTATGGGGTCAATTTCACAGCTTAAGTGTTGATATGGGGTCAATTTCACACTTTAAGTGTTGATATGGGGTGAATTTCACACCTTAAGTATTGATAAGGGGTCAATTTCACACCTTAAGTGTTGAATTCAAAATGAAAAACATTGAAGATGAAAATGTAAAAAAAAATATTTTCGGGGAAAAGTTAAATAGTGGATGTTGAGATAAAAAAAAAATACAAATCGAAAGCAACATTTCAAGAATTGTAAAAGAAAAAACGATTATATCAAAAGCTACAAAAACACCTGCAAGCAAATAATTTGAAAGCGAGAGAAAAACTCAAGAATTGAATCGTTTTCAGTTAAACCTTTCCAACAACAAAAGCTATTGAATCCATTTCTCTTACGCTCTTGCCTGCAGTTATTGACTTTCGCTAGGTTACTCAGATCTGTTTCTTAGATTTCACAACCAGTTTATTCGATTGTGAATTTTGGCACATTTGCCTGCAGTTACTACCTTTGGTTAGGTCCACTAGTTTTGGAGTGAAGGTTCATCCTAACCCAATCAATGAGCAGGATAGACAGAGGTAAAGTGATGACACCACAATCCCAAAAAATGTCAAAAAAACATGAACTTGTGACAAACAACATTTTAGTACACTATTTACCCATTGAAATGTGCTGTAGCATTCTGGTTTTCACGGTCATTTCTAAAAATGTTGATAAAACAGCATATTATTGACCTAAAATCTTAGCTGTGTTAGCCCAGTCTCTAGCTTATCCAGGATCAGTGATACATAGAGCAACAATATACTGTCTATCTATGAACACAACTGCAATATTTTTGCAAGCAACATTGCTAAAATGAATAAAATATGGTTTGCCTCATATACGTTGTCTACTGGTATCATTTTAAATTGAGAACATATAGCTCAACATGTAAACAATGTGTGAGTTTAGCTACTCTCTGCTTCAGATGACAAGGGGTGCATTGCACCTGCCCATAAAGCCAGTAATGCCATGTAGGCCTATGGCTGCATTGGAGATGCATGCCATACAATAAGCTGCAAAATGCATTCACATGGCTGATATACTGAGAGTGACAATCAAATAAAACAGATTTGCGATCATACAACTAAACAAAAAGGATATGTTCATTTGAGAATACGACACAGAAACACTGACACATTAGAGACAGAAACCCTTCCCCTCTTTATTGCAGGATTGTGATTAATCAACAATGACACTAGTTCATTTTTTGGAAAACCATCAGAGCTAAGGGTAAGACAGAAGTGGCAGTACATAGCTCACTGGTTGAGCAGCCTATTATTACTAAAGCATAATTTCAGGTGGACAAAAAAAAAGTCCATAACAGCGGTGGCCAACCTTGCTCCACTGATCCCTGATCTACTGGGTGAGCAGACATCTGTTCCAGTCCAGCAATAGCACAGTTCATTATCAACTCATCAGGTTTGATAAGATGAATCAGGTGTGTTATTGCTGGCTGAAACAGAACCCTGCACACCCAGCAGACCTCCAAGCAGGGTGGCCTGCTCCAGTTGTAATAGGTTTATACACTGTGTGTGATGTTTAACTGTATTTTTGTATACAACATCTGCTAACATAGGTACACATACAGTGGGGGAAAAAAGTATTTAGTCAGCCACCAATTGTGTAAGTTCTCCCACTTAAAAAGATGAGAGAGGCCTGTAATTTTCATCATAGGTACACGTCAACTATGACAGACAAATTGAGAATTATTTTTCCAGAAAATCACATTGTAGGATTTTTAATGAATTTATTTGCAAATTATGGTGGAAAATAAGTATTTGGTCACCTACAAACAAGCAAGATTTCTGGCTCTCACAGACCTGTAACTTCTTCTTTAAGAGGCTCCTCTGTCCTCCACTCGTTACCTGTATTAATGGCACCTGTTTGAACTTGTTATCAGTATAAAAGACACCTGTCCACAACCTCAAACAGTCACACTCCAAACTTCGCTATGGCCAAGACCAAAGAGCTGTCAAAGGACACCAGAAACAAAATTGTAGACCTGCACCAGGCTGGGAAGACTGAATCAGCTTGGTTTGAAGAAATCAACTGTGGGAGCAATTATTAGGAAATGGAAGACATACAAGACCACTGATAATCTCCCTTGATCTGGGGCTCCACGCAAGATCTCACCCCGTGGGGTCAAAATGATCACAAGAACGGTGAGCAAAAATCCCAGAACAACATGGGGGGACCTAGTGAATGACCTGCAGAGAGCTGGGACCAAAGTAACAAAGCCTACCATCAGTAACACACTACGCCGCCAGGGACTCAAATCCTGCAGTGCCAGACGTGTCCCCCTGCTTAAGCCAGTACATGTCCAGGCCCGTCTGAAGTTTGCTAGAGTGCATTTGGATGATCCAGAAGAGGAATGGGAGAATGTCATATGGTCAGATGAAACCAAAATATAATTTTTTGGTAAAAACTCAACTCGTCGTGTTTGGAGGACAAAGAATGCTGAGTTGCATCCAAAGAACACCATACCTAATGGGGGTGGAAACATCATGCTTTGGGGCTGTTTTTCTGCAAAGGGACCAGGACGACTGATCCGTGTAAAGGAAAGAATGAATGGGGCCATGTATCGTGAGATTTTGAGTGAAAACCTTCTTCCATCAGCAAGGGCATTGAAGATGAAACGTGGCTGGGTCATTCAGCATGACAATGATCCCAAACACACCGCCCGGGCAACAAAGGAGTGGCTTCGTAAGAAGCATTTCAAGGTCCTGGAGTGGCCTAGCCAGTCTCCAGATCTCAACCCCATAGAAAATCTTTGGAGGGAGTTGAAAGTCCGTGTTGCCCAGCGACAGCCCCAAAACATCACTGCTCTAGAGGAGATCTGCATGGAGGAATGGGCCAAAATACCAGCAACAGTGTGTGAAAACCTAGTGAAGACTTACAGAAAACGTTTGACCTGTGTCATTGCCAACAAAGGGTATATAACAAAGTATTGAGAAACTTTTGTTATTGACCAAATACTTATTTTCCACCATAATTTGCAAATAAATTCATTAAAAATCCTACAATGTGATTTTCTGGAGAAAAAAAATCTAATTTTGTCTGTCATAGTTGACGTGTACCTATGATGAAAATTACAGGCCTCTCTCATCTTTTTAAGTGGGAGAACTTGCACAATTGGTGGCTGACTAAATACTTTTTTTCCCCCACTGTACGTATAGCCAATGGCATATAGTATATACCCTTAGTCTCTTGGGACATTATAATAATATGCCATTTAGCAGACGCTTTCATCCAAAGCGACTTACAGTCATGCGTGCATACATTTTTTTGTGTATGGGTGGTCCCGGGGATCAAACCCACTACCTTGGCGTTACAAGCGCCGTGCTCTACCAGCTGAGCTACAGAGGACCACATTCATTGGAACCTCTCTCTTAATCTGCAAACAGGCTTTCACAGCTTTCCATAACTGAGGACAGAAAACATCACAAAGAAACAGGCTTCATTATACTCAAATAAGACAGCACTGAACACTAAATTGCTATTATCTCTAGTTTCCCCTCTAGGGACTGTAACTGGATAATATTTTCATAATGTCCTCCCACAAAATGACCTGGCCCATCCAGTACTAGCCTAAACTGTCCCTTTGCTGACAGCTGGAGCTGCAATTTCAATTTCAATTTTTTTATTAACAATGATTACATCAAGATAGCTAGCTAATTGGAAGTTAGCTAGCTGATGACATTTAATTCACTAAGGAGTGTGTAAAGTTAGCTAGCTAGCAGCTCAGTTGAGTTAGCCTACAAAGTGGCCTACTGTAGGTAGCTAGCTAGCTATTTAGCTAATAATAAATCCGTTTTTTTACATTTTCAAAATGTATTTACTTACATGAATAGGATCTCCAACTGCATCCGTTTTTTGGGTCATTACAAAAATGAATGGCCACTCTTCACATTTTTTCCAGTGGTAGCAAAGCGCAGCAAGCAACCATGTGGACGAATTGAGACAAGGCAACAAAAAAAAAATGTGTCTCCAAAACGGTTAGGATAGGATGAACCACCACTCCAAAACTAGTGGACCTAACCAAAGGTAGTGTTAGAGCCATTTTGATGTAAGATAGAAAATGTATTGAACTTATTTTGGTTGATTTATGAAAGATTTATAAATGTATAGAAAATGCTTATTATTGTAGAGGAATGTACGTAAACTGTTCATTATGTTAAATATATATATTAGAATACTTTTATGGATGCTATTGTGACAACTGGTGGACACCTATGGTTTAACTGTAATATACAGAATGAAGGGTTATGGGTAAAGATGTTGTCAGGACAGGTGATTATTATATACAGTGGGGGAAAAAAGTATTTAGTCAGCCACCAATTGTGCAAGTTCTCCCACTTAAAAAGATGAGAGAGGCCTGTAATTTTCATCATAGGTACACGTCAACTATGACAGACAAAATGAGGAAAAAAAATCCAGAAAATTACATTGTAGGATTTTTAATGCATTTATTTGCAAATGATGGTGGAAAATAAGTATTTGGTCAATATCAAAAGTTTCTCAATACTTTGTTATATACAATTTGTTGGCAATGACACAGGTCAAACGTTTTCTGTAAGTCTTCACAAGGTTTTCACACACTGTTGCTGGTATTTTGGCCCATTCCTCCATGCAGATCTCCTATAGAGCAGTGATGTTTTGGAGACCAAAGATTTTCTATGTGGTTGAGATCTGGAGACTGGCTAGGCCACTCCAGGACCTTGAAATGCTTCTTACGAAGCCACTCCTTCGTTGCCCAGGTGGTGTGTTTGGGATCATTGTCATGCTGAAAGACCCAGCCACGTTTCATCTTCAATGCCCTTGCTGATGGAAGGAGGTTTTCATTCAAAATCTCACGATACATGGCCCCATTCATTCTTTCTTTTACATGGATCAGTCGTCCTGGTCCCTTTGCAGAAAAACAGCCCCAAAGCATGATGTTTCCACCCCCATGCTTCACAGTAGGTATGGTGTTCTTTGGATGCAACTCAGCATTCTTTGTCCTCCAAACACGACGAGTTGAGTTTTTACCAAAAAATTATATTTTGGTTTCATCTGACCATATGACATTCTCCCAATCCTCTTCTGGATCATCCAAATGCACTCTAGCAAACTTCAGGTGGTCCTGGACATGTACTGGCTTAAGCAGGGGGACACATCTGGCACTGCAGGATTTGAGTCCCTGGCAGCGTAGTTTGTCACTGATGGTAGGCTTTGTTACTTTGGTCCCAGCTCTCTGCAGGTCATTCTCTAGGTCCCCCCCGTGTGGTTCTGGGATTTTTGCTCACCGTTCTTGTGATCATTTTGACCTCACGGGGTGAGATCTTGCGTGGAGCCCCAGATCGAGGCAGATTATCAGTGGTCTTGTATGTCTTCCATTTCCTAATAATTGCTCCCACAGTTGATTTCTTCAAACCAAGCTGCTTACCTATTGCAGATTCAGTCTTCCCAGCCTGGTGCAGTTCTACAATTTTGTTTCTGGTGTCCTTTGACAGCTCTTTGGTCTTGGCCATAGTGGAGTTTGGAGTGTGACAGTTTGAGGTTGTGGACAGGTGTCTTTTATACTGATAACAAGTTCAAACAGGTGCCATTAATACAGGTAACGAGTGGAGGACAGAGGAGCCTCTTAAAGAAGAAGTTACAGGTCTGTGAGAGCCAGAAATCTTGCTTGTTTGTAGGTGACCATATACTTATTTTCCACCATAATTTGCAAATAAATTCATTAAAAATCCTACAATGTGATTTTCTGGATTTTCTTTCTCTGAATTTGTCTGTCATAGTTGACGTGTACCTATGATGAAAATTACAGGCCTCTCTCATCTTTTTAATTGGGAGAACTTGCACAATTGGTGGCTGACTAAATACTTTTCCCCCCACTGTATATATATATATATATATATATATATATATATGGTATTCTTTCTTAAAACTGCATTTCACTGTAAGGTCTACACCTGCTGTATTTGGCGCATGTGACAAATATCATTTGATTTGATTCGATTTTGGAAGACGCCTAGTACAGTTTTCTACAATTTCTACCGTTTCTTTTGGATTTAATTTACATGTTGCTACATATATTTTGTACTTTGGGATTTTACCTTTTTGCCATTCAAATCACTTGAAACTGGTTTAACCTCATCTGGATTACAATGCTTTCTTTCACTACTTACCAACCTGGAATCTGTGTGACAAACAATGGACGATTAACTTGTGAGAATTACATACAGTTGAACTGCATCAGCCAATCTCGTTTTACCTATGGAAATGCATAAGGAACCAGACCTGTATTTACGCATTTATAGAAGTGGTCTTTTAGTATATGGAAGCTTATCCATTACAGGTAGTAACTGCAGGCAAGAGAAAAGGTGAAAGGTATTCAATATGGTTGGTTGTTGGAAAGGTTTAACTGAAAACAATTTTTCTCAATCATTTGCTCTTGCTTTTAAATTAGAGTTTTGCTCTCGCTTTAAAATATATTGCTTCCCAGTTTGTTTGTTTGTTTTGCTTTTGATATTCTTTACATTTTTCTTTCGATTGTTATGTTTTGAATTCAAATTGATCCCATACCCTGCACTGTCGGCAATGACTTTGCCTCCGGGTATCCTACGAAAGGAAATTTGCTATAACCCAGCATCACCCAAAAACAAATGTACCGCCCTAAAAACAAAGTACACTGCCTTCGGAAAGGAGGGAATCTGACTTTTAGTCCATGAGAAGATTTTTTTATGATTATTTTCAGCATAGCTAAAAAAGTGAATTGTTAATAGTTAACTTATTTTTTAAGATGTCAATGTCAAACTTGACATGATTCATCGTGGCAATGTCTTTCATGACCCTAAAAAGTTTCAAATTGATAGGCCATTGTGAAGTGGATTTAAATAGACATGTAAAATCTGAACCTCTGATTTTTCAATAACTTAGCCATCTTAACCAAAGATTTTCTCACACTAAGTTAAAATATGTACCATGGGCATACATACCACATTTGGTGTTATTTGGACTTATGGTTCATGATAGGACGTTTTTCAAAGGTTTTCAGAAATGTCCAAATGGAGTAAAATGTATCCTGATGGACCTTATGAGTCCTAGAGGCAAATTTGTTCAGCATGAGGAAAGACACCTACATTCAAGTCTCTAGTTCAAATGTGGCTGCGGATATGAGGGTTTAAGTGAAACTGTTTATAACATTGCCACCTATATGCCAATCGGTGCCATTCTTTTTGACCAAGTTACTCGTGGCCTCTAGTTTCTGTGTGCCATATTTGAAAAAAAGTTATCAATCTATGCTTGAGTTTTGACCATGTGAAGGTGAACCCCTAATAATATCAAAAAACTAAATGAGAAATTGGACGTTCAGGGGATTTGGGAAGTGACACAATACATAGTACAATTCATTTAACAATGGACTTGTTTTCTCACAGAATCGTTAAAGACATATCATACATGGCACATTCTCCTTTTCTTCTGAAGTTTGAAATGCTAATATGGAATTTTCGTAGTTGGGTTAGATGCAGAGCTGAAGTATGGTCAGTGTGGTGAAGGCAATTACTGTATACATTAGTTGAGACTTTTTTTCTCTCCAGCTGACCCAAACTTTCAAATTAATCTCTTCCCAAAGGTCAATGTGACATTTTCTCCATTCTGAGAGGGCCCTCCTAATTACTACTGCCACACAGCAGGCTACACCACACCTACAGCTCGGAGAAAATGGCCAAACCGTATTTGTCTTTCCCTGAAGTGTGTTATTGAAAAAGTATTTACAGTAACTTGATTTGGAATCCATTTGGAGAAGAGCAATTGGCATCCACTCATGGTCATTACTGCTGTTTCTGGGTGGGTGCCTTAGAACCTTGGAAACAAAGCCATAATACGCTGGTGGATTCAGATTACACTGAATTGAAGTGTTTGCAACCCACCCCTAATGTTGTATTCTCAGATGTGATTCTTAAGTGCACTATGGTTCTATGCTGAAGTATTTGTCCATACAGTTGAAGTCGGAAGTTTACTTACATTTAGGTTGGAGTCATTACAACTCGTTTTTTCAACCACTCCACAAATTTCTTGTTAACAAACTATAGTTTTGGCAAGTCTGTTAGGACATCTACTTTGTGCATGACACAATTGCTTTTTCCAACAATTGTTTATAGACAGATTATTTCACTTATATTTCACTGTATCATAATTCCAGTGGGTCAGAAGTTTACATACACTAAGTTGACTGTGCCTTTAAACAGCTTGGAAAATTCCAGAAAATGATGTCATGGCTTTAGAAGCTTCTGATAGGCTAATTGACATCATTTGAGTCAATTGGAGGTGTACCTGTGGATGTATTTCAAGGCCTACCTTCAAACTCGGTACCTCTTTGCTTGACATCATGGGAAAATCAAAAGAAATCAGCCAAGACCTCAGAAAAAATATTGTAGACCTCCACAAGTCTGGTTCATCCTTTGGAGCAATTTTCAAATGACTGAAGGTACCACGTTCATCTGTACAAACAATAGTATGCAAGTATAAACACCATGGGACCACGCAGCCATCATACCGCTCAGGAAGAAGACGTGTTCTGTCTCCTAGAGATGAATGTACTTTGGTGCAAAAAGTGCAAATCAATCCCAGAACAACAGCAAAGGACCTTGTGAAGATGCTGGAGGAAACAGGTACAAAAGTATCTATATCCACAGTAAAACGAGTTCTGTATCAACATAACCTGAAAGACCGCTCAGCAAGGAAGAAGCCACTGCTCCAAAACCGGCATAAAAAAGCCAGACTACGGTTTGCAACTGCACATGGGGACAAAGATCATACTTTTTGGAGAAATGTCCTCTGGTCTGATGAAACAAAAATAGAACTGTTTGGCCATAATGACCACCGTTATGTTTGGAGGAAAAAGGGGGTCGCTTGCAAGCCGAAGAACACCATCTTAACCGTGAAGCACAGGGGTGGCAGCATCATGCTGTGGGGGTGCTTTCCTGCAGGAGTGACTGGTCCACAAAATTATGTGGATATATTGAAGTAACATCTCAAGACATCAGTCAGGAAGTTAAAGCTTGGTCGCAAATGGACAATGACCCCAAGCATACTTCCAAAGTTGTGGCAAAATGGCTTAAGGACAACAAAGTCAAGGTATTGGAGTGGCCATCACAAAGCCCTGACCTCAATCCTATAGAATATGTGTGGGCAGAACTGAGAAAGTATGTGCGAGCATGGAGGCCTACAAACCTGAATCAGTTACACCAGCTCTGTTATGAGGAATGGGCCAAAATTCACCCAACCTATTGTGGGAAGCTTGTGGAAGCCTACCCAAAACATTTGACCCAAGTTAAACACAATGCTACCAAATACTTATTGAGTGTATGTAAACTTCTGACCCACTGGGAATGTTTTTTTTTACCTTTATTTAACTAGGCAAGTCAGTTAAGAACAAATTCTTATTTACAATGACGGCCTACACCGGCCAAACCCGGACAACACTGGGCCAATTGTGCACCGCCCTATGGGACTCCCAATCACGGCCGGTTGTGATACAGCCTGGAATCGAACCAGGGGGTCTGTAGTGACGCCTCAAGCACTGAGATGCAGTGTCTTAGACCACTGCGCCACTCTGGAGTGGTGTGATGAAAGAAATAAAAGCTGAAAGATATCATTCTCTCTACTATTATTCTGACATTTCACATTCTTAAAATAAAGTGGTGATCCTTACTAACCTTAAACAGGGAATTTTTACTAGGATTAAATGTCAGGAATTGTGAAGAACTGAGTTTACGTGTATTTGTCTAAGGTGTATGTAAACTTCCGACTTCAACTGTATGTGGCACTGTACATGAATATGGTCATCCAGTATTGTAAAGACAGTGTGAATGACAGTAGGCTACTATTTAACCAACAGCTGCCTGGCTAATTATTATGTGGGGACCAAAGGAGAACACAAAGGAGACTTTAAAGGAGATAACCTTAAAAGAAAACAAAACAGCACACAAAAATGTGAGATTAAGTGCGAATTAAACTCCAGACAAAGGTAACACCATGCATTTAAATTAAGGAAATAGGAGTGGAACAGTGGTTATCAAGAGATTAAGTCAAACAGAGGGAAGAGAGACCAGAGAGAAACTAGTTCACGACTGACAAGAATTGGTACAGACCGTGATTTCTGAAAAACTTCAGAGGAACTTTGGGAATATTTTGGGAATTTTGCATTCTTAGTAGCATGTCCTGCTTGACTCACTGAAACCATTGAGGTCCTGGCTGCTGGTGGAGAAAGGGTCGTCCTTGTGCAGCGTGCTGACTTTGGTGGTGCTCTTGTCAGCCGTGCCCACCGGTCCCATCTCCCGCTGGGTGCTGCTGCTGGCTGTCTCCTTCTGTTTTTTGGCCAGTTTCCTTAAGCCGCCACCCAAAACAAACACAGTGTCACTCAGAGACCAGATAATGGTGCAGTTGAACTACACAGAAATCATACAACAAACCTTTACTACTACATAAATGTAAAGGAGTAAAAAGTGAAGAGTGGCCATGTTATGCACCGTTGACTATCTACTATTTTGTAGCTAAATAATTTCGGCTATTTTGGTGCGTTTCAGGCAAAAGGTGTGTTCTGTTCAATAATCTGCAATGATTTATTCCATGTAGTGAAATCACTATTTCTGGCCTGTGATTGGGGAATAGAAACCTTCCTGACCATTGCGGGCCTCGTAGTCATAGTAACTGATAGTAGATTTGGCCAATCATTCGTTTGGACGAAAATGTTTGGTTTCTTTGCGTTTTTCGATGTCTCAATGATATTATAAAGAAACGTGTGGATTTCAAAGTCAGAAGCTTGCCATGTGGAACAAAGCAAATCAGGCACTTAATTGGACTGTTCTGAAGGAATAAAAAAGACCAGTAGCCTACCATTTTACTTGAGCTCAAAGGGCTATATTCTAACAAATACTTCACTGTTAGTCAGTCTTTTTCAAAGAAGAGTTTGAGACTACAGTATATAATCATTGTTACCACTATAATGATCTTCAACAAAGACTCCGAAGTTGAACAGACTGTCAAGGCTTGTGTTATTATAAAGGTTTAGGTCTCTGTAAGGCCTGTTGATTAATATACTGTAGCGTTGCATAAAAAAATATTCCATGAAAATGAGTTGGAGGAACTGAGGTTGATGCCTTAGCTCTTGCAGTTAAAGGCATTCAACAGAATTCCTTTAGGAAATGCTGTCATTTATGAGCTGTCTTTAAACAGAAAAGGCCTTGTGGAATATGGAGGCATGATAGTCAGTACTCTGTTTCCATTTGCAAACAAATGCAGCTGGGGTTAATGACAGAGGCAAACGTTGCATCGGCAAAACCTCAGAGGCAACAAGCAATAACAGGCTGGTCATATTTGTAGGCACCTTTTTCCCCCAATTACGTTTCCAGGTCTTAATATAGTGGCAATAAGGAGCTGTGTCTGAATGTGCATGAGTGTGCGATCCAGCATGAGTATGGGTGTTTGTATGTGAAGATTATTATTGGAGTCATGTGTGTTAGCTGGGGCTGGGGCAAAAGTGTAATACCAATCAGGTCCCCGAGGACTGGAGTTACCCGTCCCTGATTTAAACAGTTGTCATAAGCAGTCAAGTGGATGCCAGAGTTTGAATGAATGATCTAACTTTGTGACACCTGTGATTTAGGTCAGGCAATTAAGCTAATCATGTCTATCCCACATGTTAAAGCATGCGGTGGTAGGCTACATGACTGTGTTATATCATTGGTCATACACAAATATCCAATCTTATTTGCTTCTGACATCCGCCACATCATGCTAACAATGTGAATCCTGTTGATGGAGTAAAACGATAACCTTCCGTTCTATCACGGGGAAAGCGGTTACGTTATTACCTTTGTCTCATCATGCATACACAGGACACAACGTACGCTCACCAAGAAACATATCAAGCTCGGTTTTGCAAACGTTCATTACAAAACTCCTTTGCGAGACAGTGAGTAAGCAGCCAGCCGTGTGGGTGAGGTGAGTCAGACAGCATGCGCTTTAGCAGGATGGCTCTGTTACAGCATGGTCAACATGCAACACTCACTTAGCCACACACGCACACACACAAAGGAGAGGGGGTCAGGTCTGACGGAATGCCTTTCGGAAAGAGTTAGTGTGTGAATTAAGTCCTCAGTTTTCTTATGTTGTAGCTTATCTCGTGGCATTTGAAAGTAAGACTGAAACCTCTGACTTGGTGATGCAAAGAAATAACTGTATTTGCTGTTTTCAAGCAAAAGAGTAGCTTATTTAATTAAGAGTAGAGTAGATATTGAGGCTAGTATGGTTGTTTCTGCGGACCCCAAAGAGAAGACTCAAATTAGAGTAAGCCAATATTGCACTGATATTGTAACAAAATATTAACAGGGGACGAAAAGAAAACAGGTAAGTGGCCTACAGTGCATCCTCATATAGGTAATGTGAGTAGGGAAATGTTGTTTGAACTACACATCCGGGTAGAGTGTCTCAGTGTTGTGGCCTGTACTAGCCTGTGGTCCTTGTACTCAAACTGCATGACAGCTGCTCAAGAGTTAGGCTCCAGGCAATGACCACTGGGAGTCAACAACAAACTTTCATCTATATTTCAAGAGTTTTGAGGAAAAGGGAAAAATACATACAGCTGCAGAAGCAGAACAGTGGATTCTGAAACCTTTCAATCCTTTACATGCCTGGTAAACATCCCAGAGCCACACTTCTGCACACTCTGTACTAAGCAAATTAAACAATTAATCCAGTGTGAAATACAGACGGTATTGTAATAGCCATCACTTGAATTGAATAGATAAGCGTAAAGAAGTAATTTATTTGAGGTTAAAGATCTCAGGCAGTTTTAAGTCTTCATGATGGCTGTCTGCTATGTTAGGAACTGTCTACTGCAGTCTATTATTTACGCTGAAGATAGGATAGTCGTTTTTGCAGCATGCAGGTCTAAACTTACGTAAGGATTTGCGAAATGGGGACAATAAGTTACAATAGGCCTACATTAACGTTAGACGGCTGAATACATAGCCGCGGGGAAATGTTGGGGGGGGGGGGGGGCTATGGCTGAATATGTTATTTTTGTAGTTATTGAGATGCTTTGTCCATCATGGCATGTCTGATTGAGAAAATACTTAGTATTGAAGTAATACTTTTTCTTGCAGTACAACTGAACATTAAAAAGGCCTTACAGTTATATAATCTAAACATAACTCTCTAGTTGTAGAGTCTGCTGTATTCAAATGTATTTCATAAACAGTAACTGGACAATTGCATGTCTATAGGGCTTCATTCAAATAGGTTTTCGGTGGTTTAGTAATACAAGAACATGAGAAACAAGAAACAAAATAAGTGAGGATAATAAAAAAAGATAGACATCACATTGGGAAAGGGTCTTTCCTTAATGCTACTTACAGGTAATAAGAGTAGGAATATGCATTTCTTCTGAAGCATGAAGGTAGACCAGTGGGACAAAATTTAGCACCCAAAAAAGGACAAACAGATTGCATTAGTTCTTTAGTTCTTTAGCACCCACATGTAGGAGAGCTGATGGAGAAAATGTCAAGAACGTGTTAAAGACGTTGATGCTCTGCTGGCCTGGGTCTGTCTATCTGTCTACAGTTCAGTTAAACCAACCCTCCCATTGAGCTCTGCAAGTGCCTACGGACCACCTGTCTATAGTAAAGGCTGGACTGATGCTCCTATATAGTTGCAACAGTACTCTACTCAAACCCCTGCAGCCATTTTATAATATAAAATATGCGCAAAACAATACATAATTAAATCATTAATTAATAATTCACCCGCATTTAAAGAATAAATAGCACATCTGGCTCCCCATCAAATTGAAACTCCTTGAGAGAGATGGAATTGTCTGAATAGACAATGAGGGTCTGGGAGAACAGAGAAATAGGAGAGTGGGGATGGGAGGAGGAGTGGGAGTAAAAGAGGGGGATGTTTTAATGACATACTGTTCTGCCATTCTGTTTAGTGAGATGGAGAGAGAAAGCAATGCTATCGTTGACACCTTGACTGCTATAGGAACGATATCAAACCTGAGCGTTGCAATTAGAGTGTGCGTGTGTGTGTGTGTGTGTGTGTGTTGTGTGTGAGTGTCTTTTGAGAGGTTGAACATTCACAAATGACATGCAGCGAGCGTTGAAGGAGTTGGCAAGCAGAGATTTGTGATTGAAAAGCAGATTGTATCTGTTGTTTCATTTAAGGGTTTGTAGTTCCTAAACGTGTTGACATCGAAAATATCAAAAGGAGTAAATGTGTGTGACAAATACCTACAGCATTCAATACAACTCTTCACTAGTCTGTTCATGATCAGCAGTAATGTGTTTAGCATAGTCTTTTTTGGTACAATTGATACCCACTTTTTCAATTTCAGGATTTTACAACTTGATATTAGATGGTTCCTCAATTTAAAATGTACTCTATGGCAGGGGTGTCAAACTCATTTTAGCTCAGGGGCCACATGGAGGAAAATCTATTCCCAAGTGGGCCGGACCGGAAAAATCATGGTATATATAACTTAAAAACAACAACTTCAGATTGTTTTCTTTGTTTTAATACGATCAACATACAACATAAAGCTGGAGCCTGAGGACAGTGTGTCCAAAATAGTACAAGCACAACATCACTATTAATCATAAAACACGTCAAGTTTATTTGAAAATTCTAAAGAAAAAGAACACAAACACACAATGCCTCAGTGATTAACAGAACTGTTTCACAGATCACATAACTATATCAGGGGGTCATTTCTCAGGCAGAAATGTAGATAAAAAGAATGAAATCCTGTTCCCCAAACAAGTGCAAGAACCACAGAGTCAAGAATAGGTTAAATATACAAATAAAATAAAATCAATTAAAAACAATAGCACATCAACATAAAAACATATAAACATAAAGCTGGAGCCTGAGGACAGTGTGTCCAAAAGCACAACATCACTATTAATCATAAAACACCTCAAGTTATTTGAAAGTTCTGAGGACAAAGAACACACAAACACACAATGCCTCAGTGATTCACAGAAGTATATCACAGATCACAGAACTATATCAGGGTGTCTCATGTAGCACTTCAAGTGGGGTTGCATAGTTTATTTGACTCCTGATACCTGGCATCTTTTAGCTTTCACCAGTGCATCAATATCAGGCGTCACATCCTGAGTGGCAGCCAACTTCAGGATGTGATTCAAGTGCTTGTGCGTGAGCCTTGAGCGCAGCTTTGTTTTATTTATGCTCATTACAGAGAAAACTTGCTCACAAAGATATGTGGTTCCAAACATGCATAACAGTTTTGCAGCGAGGGCTTTCAAGTTGGGGTAACCTGGCAAGAGATTCTGATTAAATGTGTCCAAGCCAGCTGCGGCAAATTTGCCCTTCAAATCCGAGTCACACTGCAAGTCTATTATTTCAAGTTGGATGCTGACGGGCAGATCAGAGGGATTCACAGTGAATGGCGAGCAAAAAACGTTGAAGTCTTTCTCCAGTTCACCAAAAATCTGAAAGCGTTGCTCAAACTCCCGTAACAGTCCCGTTATTTTATCTTTGAACCGCTTCATGTCTGCCACATGTTGGGTCGCGCACACATTTTTCAGACAGGGGAAGTGAGCTGCATCACCACCGGCAAGTTGCGTCTCCCACAATGACAGCTTCTCACTGACGGTGATTCAGGCTTCTGGATCGGATGAAATTAACAGTTTGGATGACCACCTTCATGACGTTATCAATCTTTAATGACTTGCAACACAAAGCCTCCTGGTGCAAAATACAGTGAAAAGTCAATAAATCACGTCCTCCATTTGCAGATTGCACTTTCTCTCTGAACTTTGTCACAACGCCTGCTTTTTTCCCGATCATTGAGGGCGCACCATCTGTAGCCAGGCTGACAGCGCGGGACCAGTCCACTCCGACCCTGTCCAGCGCGCCGACGAGTGCGGTAAAAATATCAGCTGCTGTCGTTGTATCTGTCATCGGCACCAACTCCACGAACTCCTCGGTGACGGTCAATGTGTCATCAACTCCGCGGATGAAAATGGCCAGTTGTGCAACATCTGTAATGTCCGTGCTTTCATCAATTGCAACCAAAAACGCAATAAATGACTTTACTTTTTGCTTCAACTGGCTGTCCAAATCCACTGAAAGATCGGAAATCCTGTCTGCAACTGTGTTTCTTGTCAGGCTGATATTTACAAAAGCCTGACGCTTTTCAGGGCACACAATCTCAGCTGCCTTCATCATGCATGTTTTTACAAATTCACCCTCACTAAATGGATTTGAAGCCACTGCGATTTCATTAGCAATGAGGTAGCTAGCTTTCACTGCAGCGTCACTGATGTCTCGGCTGTGAGTAAACACAGACTTGACCTACTTGCTCTGCCCCGGTATAAACAGTTTGCTTGCTTAACACAATTGCTATTGCGCCATCCAGTGGACACAATTGAAAGAGCAGTAAATTTTATTGAAAAATTGCAGCGCATTTTTATACTTTAAAAAATCATCTCGCGGGCCGGATTAAACACGTTTGACACCCCTGGTCTATGGGCTAGGAGAAATTGTAATCTATGGTTCGGTTTTCTTTAAACAGGCACAAACTTCAGCTAACTTTATCCACCGCTAAGCTAGTTAACAATCAATTATATATATATATATATATATATATATATATATATATATATATATATATATATATATATATATATATATATATATATTACTTTTTTTGGCATTTAGCAGACGCTCTTATCCAGAGCGATTTACAGGAGCAATTAGGGTTAAGTGCCTTGCTCAAGGGCACATCGACAGATTTTTCACCACGATTGCCCCAATCACTGGGAAGAACCCAGGATTAAGACGTGTAGATATCCAAGATGTCTTAAGGAATCAACATTATAGACCTACAGTGGGGAAAAAAGTATTTAGTCAGCCACCAATTATGCAAGTTCTCCCACTTAAAAAGATGAGAGAGGCCTGTAATTTTCATCATAGGTACACGTCAACTATGACAGACAAAATGAGGAAAAAAATTCCAGAAAATCACATTGTAGGATTTTTAATGAATTTATTTGCAAAATATGGTGGAAAATAAGTATTTGGTCAATAACAAAAGTTTCTCAATAATTTGTTATATACCCTTTGTTGGCAATGACACAGGTCAAATGTTTTCTGTAAGTCTTCACAAGGTTTTCACACACTGTTGCTGGTATTTTGGCTCATTCCTCCATGCAGATCTCCTCTAGAGAAGTGATGTTTTGGGGCTGTGGCTGGGCAAAACAGACTTTCAACTCCCTCCAAAGATTTTCTATGGGGTTGAGATCTGGAGACTGGCTAGGCCATTCCAGGACCTTGAAATGCTTCTTACGAAGCCACTCCTTCGTTGCCCGGGCGGTGTGTTTGGGATCATTGTCATACTGAAAGACCCAGCCACGTTTCATCTTCAATGCCCTTGCTGATGGAAGGAGGTTTTCACTCAAAATCTCACGATACATGGCCCCATTCATCCTTTCCTTTACACGGATCAGTCATCCTGGTCCCTTTGCAGAAAAACAGCCCCAAAGCATGATGTTTCCACCCCCATGCTTCACAGTAGGTATGGTGTTCTTTGGATGCAACTCAGCATTCTTTGTCCTCCAAACACGACGAGTTGAGTTTTTACCAAAAAGTTATATTTTGGTTTCATCTGACCATATGACATTCTCCCAATCCTTTTCTGGATCATCCAAATGCACTCTAGCACGGGCCTGGACATCTACTGGCTTAAGCAGGGGGACACGTCTGGCACTGCAGGATTTAAGTCCCTGGCGGCGTAGTGTGTTAATGATGGTAGGCTTTGTTACTTTGGTCCCAGCTCTCTGCAGGTCATTCACTAGGTCCCCCCCGTGTGGTTCTGGGATTTTTGCTCACCGGTCTTGTGATCATTTTGACCCCACGGGGTGAGATCTTGCGTGGAGCCCCAGATCGAGGGAGATTATCAGTGGTCTTGTATGCCTTCCATTTCCTAATAATTGCTCCCACAGTTGATTTCTTCAAACCAAGCTGCTTACCTATTGCAGATTCAGTCTTCCCAGCCTGGTGCAGGTCTACAATTTTGTTTCTGGTGTCCTTTGACAGCTCTTTGGTCTTGGCCATAGTGGAGTTTGGAGTGTGACTGTTTGAGGTTGTGGACAGGTGTCTTTTATACTGATAACAAGCCTCTTAAAGAAGAAGTTACAGGTCTGTGAGAGCCAGAAATCTTGCTTGTTTGTAGGTGACTAAATACTTATTTTCCACCATAATTTGCAAATAAATTCATAAAAAATCCTACAATGTGATTTTCTGGAAATTCTTTCCTCAATTTGTCTGACATAGTTGACGTGTACCTATGATGAAAATTACAGGCCTCTCTCATCTTTTTAAGTGGGAGAACTTGCACAATTGGTGGCTGACTAAATACTTTTTTTCCCCACTGTATGTGCTGCAGTCAGATATAATATTGCATTCAATGGAAAATTGCTCTTCAATCTTGTCCTCTGTTTGATATTCCTGGTAGCCCTTTCCTGCAGTCAAATTGCCTAGTGGCCTCATGGGTGGAATGTTATTAATATTTTTCATAATTTCATAATTAAAAAGCATTTTTTACTTTCTATGTCAAACGGTTTTGTTATATTTCAGTCTTCCGTGATGTATATAAAGTGTAATATTGGCATGCAAACTAAACATTTAATACATTTCAACTCTATATCTGACATGGTACAGGTGCCTTAAAAAAAAAAGCCCATTACCATGTGTGTGAGGTGTATACTTTTGTTTCAAAGTAGATTTGTTGAAGACCAAGAAACACTCTGTGTAACCCTAATTTAGCCCACTGCAGTAAAAGGTTATTACTGATGTTTCACTATGAGCTCATGCGAGGCGGGATGAAGATCACGTACAATATGAGAACTAGTGGTTGAATTAGATTACAGACAAATAAGAGCACAGTTGAGAGGCATTGATCCACATCTCCAACATTTTCATCCCTTACACGGGACACATGATATGTCTGGTATGCAGATACTGTATGTCTGGACCAGAGACCTTTTGGGTTTTCTTCCTTTTTCCTCAAAACAATCTTGACTATCTAATCGAAAAACCTGAGCCAAATTGTGTGAAGGCAGGCTCAACCATTAGAGGCCTAAACCATCCCAGATGTAAATCGATGAACTGTAAGAGATAACAACACACTTATCTAGAAAGAGTGAGAAGATAACACCTTTTAAGTTGTATTCTTCCAAAACTCTTGTTTAAAATTGAAAATACAGATAGCAGCTGTCTGAATTGGTTATCATGGTAGTAAAAAGGCAATTTAATAAGAGGGCTTCATTATAGTGCGAGGCTGACACAGCTCTATCTTCCACTTTGTGAACAGTCGATACTGCCGGGTGCATATGAAGCCACTATCTACCCCTCCTGCTATATTATTTCAATGGCCTTTTAAAAGAGCTGATGACATTGTTCTTATGATATTAATCAAGAGGAGTGAGAGCTAGAGCTGCTGCAGTCAAAAGGTAGCCATAAATATTATTGTCGTAAAACTGCACAATGACTCCCAACACACCACTGCATGAGAGCTGCATAATTATTTGGGGCTCCACATACCTGATTATAATTTTGTTATGTAATGTATTCGGTGTATATGTGGAGGAATACAATATCTACAATGATATTGATTTAACCCTTACCCACGTATAGAGAGTGATGATATACACTGAGTATACCAAACATTAGGAACACCTTCCTAATATTGAGTAGCACCCCACCTTTTCCCTCAGAACAGCCTTAATTCGTTGGGCATGAACTCTACAAGGTGTCGAAAGCATTCCACAGGGATGCTGGCTCATGTTGACTCCAATACTTCCCACAGTTGTGTCAAGTTGGCTGGATGTCCTTTGGGTGGTGGACCATTGTTGATACACATTTTTTGTAAAGACATTTTGTCATTTAGCAGACGCTCTTATCCAGAGCGACTTACAGTTAGTGAGTGCATACATTTTCATACAAGTCTTAAAAATCCTTCTTTAACGTGTCTCCCCCCTTCATCTATGCTGATTGAAGTGGAGTTAACAAGTGACATCAATAAGGGATCATAGCTTTCACCTGGATTCACCTGGTCAGTCTATGTCATGGGAAGTGTAAGTGTATTTAATGTTTCGTATTCTCAGTGTAAGTTCACACAAACTCCTCTTTAAAAGTTAACGTGAACAAATTACTAAGACTGTATATGGTCATTCACATCCCTGGTAATACATTATATCAAATAGGAGTAACAACTTTAAAGGTTATACTATGTAAACATGACACTCAAATACCATTGCTGTATAAACACACGCACACAAGCAAACACACACACATATACACACGCACACACACTACGCATCCATATTAATTGTAAACACGTTTCACTATACCACGCACACATACGTTATACGTACACATGCAAATACATTCATGTAAATTAAAGGCATGCACAGACACATTCACAGATGGATGAGCAAAATCCAATGACAACAACAACGTCGAAACAGATTAACAATCTTTCACTGAACACAGACTACATCTCAGTAAAATACTAAATTATTATATTCGATATGGTGTTGTACCAAACACCTCTCTCTGTACCTCTGTAGATTTACAGCATGCTGCATTATCTTAATAGATCAACCATTGGTTGACTGCAGCAATGATGACTATATCTTGCCTAATAGCTATGATATATTGATAGTCTAACATTAGGGATTTCAATGACCTCTGTCAGCTATGTCCACCGTGGTCCATTATCTTCCCCCACCACTCCACCATCCATTTGTGCAAACACTCCAGCTCTCATATCTGTGTGTGGGAATGTCATTCTCTCTGCATGGCCATCCCAGCGCACAGACTGAGGAGCAATGGTCAGGAACACATTACACGCACACACACACACACATGCACACACGTATGTACACACACACACAAATGCGCGCACACACACAAATGTGCGCACATACACACACATGCACGTACACACATACATGCACACACACACACACACACACACACAAACACGGATATACACAAGGAGATAAGGCTATTGAGACCCCCTGGAAGACTACAGCTGCTTGGCTTGAAGGTGGACAGTGTGTGTGTGTGTGTCATATTTGTTTGTGTATGTCTGTCTGTGTGTGTGTGTGTGTCCATGTCCCCACTGACAACCATTAGCTGACACCACAGCCATGTGTGGACCATCATCAGTTTACCCCTCTGCCCATCCATTATTTATAAAGGGGTCCACATTGCGTTGTATCAGCAGACAAGGGCGAGGTTCACTGCTGTTACAAGAACACTGCATGAATGGGCAATGAGTGGCTAATGGACTGGGACTGGCTGCGACTGAATGGACACTTAACTCACTCAGCCCATGACTGGACGGCCTTGCAGGGAGTTCATCTGTAAAATGTTAACAGCCTTTGCTGCACCCGGGCACCAATAAATTACTAATTGTCTTTGGTTACCCAGTCTTAATGTCTTAATGTTCTGAAAGGTACATTGTCTGGACTGAAGTGGTATTAAAGAGGATTCGAAATCGGAACAAATTAGTATTGGTAAAGCGATGGGATCTGCTAAAGGAAACGAGGCTGCTGAAGTTTATTGTTTTGGAAATTAGTTGGTGTGGGAAGAGACATTTTGTTTATTGAGAGATATTACAATAAGGAGCATTTTCTTCTGTGATTTGGCAGTCGTTGCAAATGCTGTATATCTGTATATCATTTGCATTTTTGTCATGATTCAATTGATAGCTTTAGATTATTAGAGGATAGACTCACTGTAACATACAGCTTCTTGTTGAACCACAAAGACACATACTCATGCCCATAGTTCTGTGAATAATGTGTGTGTGTGTGTGTGTGTTTGTGTATAGCTTACAGTAATGAACACAACCCACTCAGCAAACAAACGTGCTGTGGTGGTGAATGCTTAATGAATCAAAATTAGTGCACCACTCCAAAGAGGTAGTGGCATTTTTTGTGGGAAATAATTACTAATTTGACATGGAACATGGAGCAGAGTTTTAAGCCCTCCACTTGGTGGGTAAGTGCAGGTAAAGAGTAGCTGCAAGAGCGGTTCATTGTTGCGCCAGGGGGATTTATGTAAATCAAACAACAAATTATGAATAAAAACCTTATTGAAAGGTGTACTTGCAATGCAAGGCATACAATTCACTCTGATAATGAAGGCCATTTAATATGGTAGTTCATCCTATGGCTGGTCAATTTGATCCTTTTATGGAATATCTCATTGCAGATAATGTATCTAATACTTAACTGACAATGCATGAGGCAAGATACAAATAAAAATATATCAACGAATAAGACTGACATTAAGAGTGGCACTTTGTACAATCACAGTGATGCAGACAAAATATAGAAATCCCAAATGGTGCAATCGACAGTGACGGTCAGAGTATCCAAAAGTCATTGCCTCGTGAATTTTCGTGCATGTGTCGGAAATTAATGACATATCTGATCACAGATGGGTAAAAGAAAACAATGGTGAGGCACGATCTTAAGATGCGTAGCTAAAATTAAACATACCCCACACTCAGAGTTCTCCATGTGTGTATCTCTCTAGCGGGTGCAGGCCAAAAGAGGAAGAGGAAGAAGATAAGAGATGTGACACTAGTATTAGGAAAAAGGGCAGAAAACAGTGATGGACGTGAACATGTAGACTACTGGCACAAATTAGTTGAAGACATTTTGTTATACGAACATACAGTGGGGTCGAAAATGATTGACACCCTTGATAAAGATGAGCAAAAAATGACTGTATAAAATAAATAATTCAAATACTATCGGCACTGAGCCTTTTTCTAAAAATGTTTTATGAGTTGGAGAACACATTGGGAGGGATCTTAGACTATTCTTCCATACAGAATCCTTACAGATCCTTGATATCCTTTGTCTGCGCTTATGGATGCCCTCTTCAATTCAAACCACAGGTTTTCAATGGGTTTCAAGTCCGGAGACTGAGATGGCCATTGCAAAATGTTTATTTTGTGGCTAATTAACCATTTCTTTGTGGATTTTGATGTGTGCATGGGGTTATTGTCTTGCTGGAAGATCCACTTGCAGCCAGGTTTTAGCATCCTGGCAGAGGCAGACAGGTATTTGGCAAAAATGTCCTGGGTCAACACGTGCACCTGTCCAAGTGGAGATAAGGATTGGGCCCTAGCTGGTGTTGGTCTGGCTCTCAATCACTGATTGCACATTAAGGGTGTCTGTATGTGTGAGCCTACACCATCAGACCACTGCAATGTGCTGGTTTGATGGTGTATGTTGTGATCCATTACTATAATAAACCTCTACTTTATAATCCTAAATGTCGGATGTTCTTCAAGAAAAAAAGCTCAGGAGCAAAAAAAACCCGCAATAAACGCCAAGAGAAAAGGCTTTCAGTTTCTACAATTCTCTGAAATACTGTTGAGAAGCACTGTGAAGTTCTACAGCTCCCATCTTGTTACAGAATCAGTAGTTGTCTTAGTCTGATAACGATTAAAATAGACAGTGACTCCCCAACTACCGTGTTAGTCCTATTCTCAGCGCAGATACAAAATGCTACCATTTTGGGAGTTTACCATTAATTATTCAAGGTTTTTTATCTTGGACTTTCTGAAAAGCACGTTTGACAGTGCTGTAAGAGCCCTAAGGGCTTAAGCTACCGGGCAGGAAAACATAAAATCACCATTAAGTATTTGCCTGTCCATTCAATTCATTCGTATGTTATTAGTACAAAAAACTAAGTCAATTTGGAAAGCTCTAAAACATGTGTAACAGTACTTTGAAAGATTAAATGGACATTGTACTTGCTTCCAACAAGTTTCCGCCACAAATAATTGATGGTGGATAAAAGCCATGTAAAACACTGCAATTTAAAAAATATTGAATGAAATATAGATGATCCAGCATGCCAGGTGTCTTCTGATATCAAAGCCTAAGCACTTATTCTCCCTCTCCGCAATCTATATCCTCCACGGGTGGCTTGGCTGCCTATTGGTCTTAACTATTTATGGGAATATTGGTATCCAGTTGTCCGTTCAGCATAGTTAGCATAGTTAAGCCATGGCCCTGTAACACCCACGGTTTTGTCTCCAGATTGGTTGCCAATTCATATATGCCTTGTTTATAAATGTTAACAAAGAATCAAATATGATTTATGATTTATGATTACATGTATTAATAGTTGATAAATAGTTTATTCATTTTTATTCATGAAATTATCATAAATTGCTACCCTGTTTATTTCCAAGAACACTGGTGATTGTGACATGCAATTTTGTCTCAGCAGCATAGCCTACTGCTATAAGTTTAATTTCTCTCTGTATGTGTGTAATTAGGTGAAACATTTTGAAATGATAAAAAAACAAAAACTGTTGCTCCTAGCATAGCAAAATGGCATGGGCAGTATGTGATTAGGGTAGTTTAGGAAAGCAAGAGACAAAGGAGACAGAGATGTGATGGAAGTAAGCCAGTGTGCATGTTAACAAGACACAGAAAGCTGTGTATGTCTGTAAGCCCCCCTAAAATTTACCTTCTTCCTTATGAGTTAGTACCAATGGTATTTCAGCTCAACTGAGACCTTAGAAGTATTCTAGTCATATTTCAGATGGGACATTGGGTCACACTATTGTGTGAGGCCACTAGTACTATAGTAGCTGACATATTTACGCATTCCACTTGCAGCATCGGGGACACACTAGGAGTTTTTCTACCACTCTTTACCTGCGTTTGAAGGTGACAACCACTCCCAGTAGGATGATGACGAACATGAGGATGCCCGCGATGACACCAGCCATCTTGACGGTGCTGTCCACCTGCTTTTCAGGCTCCACAGCGTCCGAGTCCTGGGTGGACGCGCCTACAAACAGGCACAGACACATCACAGAGAGGAGGAGGGAGTTTACCCTGGGGTAACCGTCCTCCATACACACACACACACACACACACACACACACACACACACACACACACACACACGCACACACACACACACACACACACACACACACACACACACACACACACATACGCAAGAATGCACACACACATATGCAAGAATACACACATATCTGCACACACACACATATTATAGACTGTGCATACACACACACACACACACACTCACATACACGCATATGTGCACACACACATATTCTCACAAAACCCCTTATGCGAGTACACGCACACCCACTCATACATACAGACGGACAAATAGATGCAAACACATACAAATAAAATCCACGGTAAAGAGAAAACCTTTCTTTTGTTTAAATACAAGATCACAAATTCATGCAAAGAAATGGCAGGGTCATTAATACTAATGCAAGGGAGACATTCGTTTTGGTGAAAAGTGAAAAGATGATTAGGTATAGTGTTGCTGTTACGGGAATTGGCGAAATGTTGGCTATATCCTGATTGATAAACTCCAAATGATAACAAGATAAAGTTAAATTGCGATTGAGTTAATACGTATGAGTTGTTATTTGCAACAGGTTTTTCATTTAACAGAGCAGTTGCACCACACTAAAACAATGAGGATATACAATGCACTAATGTTGAACGACCAATGATTTGAGAAAGACATGCAGGAAAATGTTAGCATGGGTTGTGTGACGTAGCTTGGACATACAGTGAACAACAGTGAGGGAGAGAATGGATAGGTTGAGCGAGTTTATAGTCCTGCTAGCTACTCCCAGCTTCTTCCATAGCTTACAAAAGTAACCACAACTGAAAAAGCTTGCTTTGAACAATACAAAGACTATGGGAAGTACACCCTAGTATTGCTGTCTGTTTGGAGACATTAGGTAACACAACATGCTGCTTCTACTGTATGGTCAACCTCTATAGATGCTACTTTTACTCAAGGTAGTCTTTTCAGCAGGTGCATTGAGGTCTGATATAAATACATTTATTGGATACTTTATTAACAACCAAACACCAAAAATGAATGTTAAGTAGACTAAATTAATATATACTTAATATATTATTCGGGTTGGTCAAAACAATCATTGTGACTGGTTGAGACGTCCTCTAAGCCATACAAAAAAACTAGTTTAGCATGGGTATGAAACAAAAATACTTGTTTACTGTTCCATCTGAAATATCACTGCACTGTTCTTGATACCACGGCAAATGACAAAAGAAAAGCAATAAGGCTTTTATTAAACACATTATTTCCCCTTGCTTCTAGCCTAACATTGGGTTTGCAACAACGGGGGTTTGTACAAAAGTTCCTGTCTGCCTCTCTGACCTTTGCAACATTGTTTCATTTTGAGTTGCGATCTCTGTCCCATAAAATAGACTAGAAAATTAATGTTTCGGTCAGGACGAGACCGACAGCGTTTCTGATACTGGTGAAATCATGCATCAACAACATTTTTATGGATATATTCAAAGAAATGTCAATAGAATAACAAGTGAAAACCCAGCAAACATGGGACGTCCTGAGGACATTAGGCAACGTTCCCTTTAGGTCCCTTTAAGGGTTTTGGCGAGACGTTATCACACTGACATTCTGAGAACGTTCTAGGGAAATTAAAACGTGACGTTAACCTAAGGTCCATAAGAGGACGTTCATTACAGGTTCCAGTTTCGTTGCAGTATAACATTATAATAAGGTATTTTGATGAAAAGGTTCCTATCTGGTTCTGATAGGACATTATCCATGGGACATTCAATGACCACAAGGGGACATTTTATGATGGTCAAGAGGACGTTGCATGATGGTCCCAAGGGAACGTTCTCTGGGGGACCTTTGTCTGGTTCTGTGTACGTTTCCAGGACGTCACAGAGGACCATGTCAGGACTTTTTTAGGACGTTCTCAGGACTTAGTCCTTAGTTTACTAGTCCTTAGGATGGCACGTGATAGTCCCAAGGGAAAGTTCATTGTCTAGTTCCCTCTAAGTTACCAGGACATCACTTAGTCTACTACCGTGCTTTAATTGTTTATCAAGATTGCTCATGAATTTTGGCATGTTTACATCTATTAAAAGCCTTTCAGTGGAATAGCTCAAATGTTCCAGGAAGAGTTATTTCATTGGATTTGAAAGGTTCTCTTTTTGTTGTGTGACATTGTTTTTAAACATATTTTCTCTGTTATGCTTTATTTATGAGCACCCTTCACAATTAAGAACCATAATTGTATTGAACGTCAACATAGTCAATATTAAAGCAATTGTACATGAGAGGACAACTTTTTTAGCATGGCTGTGCTGCGTTTGTAGGTACGACGCGGAGCCGAGTACCGTAGATCAGCACAGCTGTGCTCGTTTGACACGCCTTCTTGTGTACAATTGCTTAAATATTGACTATATTGAAGTTCAATCTTAATTGTCAAGGGTTCTCAGAAATAAAGCATAAAAGAGAGCATATGTTTTAAAAACACAGCCACAAAGCTCTTTCCAATTTGATAAATGCAAACTTCCAATGTCACATAATGAAAAGAGAACCTTTCAAATCCAATGAAAGAACTCTTCCTGGAACATTTGAGCTATTCCACTGAAAGGCTTTTGTACAAATGCCAAAATGAATGAGCAACCTTGATAAACAATTAAAGTACAGTAATAGACTAATTCTAATGTGTGGTTGTCATATTTCTAGCATCTCTTTTACATATCACTTTGTACAAAATATCCTTTGAACCAACAGATTAAGAATATAACCTTGGCAGGTCTTGGACTTCAATTTACTGAATTATTGATTGAAAAATGTCCTTTTGACACATAAGGTTTAAACAGTTTGAGGTCTATCTTTCCAGCTTTCTTTATTTCTACACACAGGTATACTGAACATAACCTTCCTAAGATTAATTACTTACAGTATCTCATATAAACCCTTAACTCTACAGTATGTGGTGTTAGGAATGTAGGTTGTTCAGGTGTGGAAATGCTGGATTCAAAGGATAAAGCCAACCACGACTGTATTTTGAAGGTTTATTAAAGACATTGTGCACACACAGGGGTAGACAGAAACATTCTCCAAAGAGTCAGTAACACTCACCAAGGACTCAAGGTCTGAGGCCTCATTATATCCCCCATCCTCAGATCAGGCGTCGCAGAGGTTGAGGATCCTTATCTGACCGTTCTCTCATTGCCATAACATTACTCAAAGCTATAAACCATATGCGTGGACTCTCTAGAAAGCCTAGCATTACCTTTCCAGAACAATATATTTACAGCCTCAGGAGAGTTACTTAAGAGGCTAAGTTGTGCATAAGGGTACACTTTTTATGAAAAATCTTACTAACATACATTTTCAATTACGTTGAATGTAAACTACATAGACTTAACCTAAAAATGGGAAATGGGGAAAACACACTACGACTATATTTGTGTGTATCCGAAGAGCTTAATGGCATATGGTATGCGTCCTTCCTCAGGTGACTCTGTCTCTGTTGTTTTATTACTCTGCAACCTGATTCGCCGTCAACCTGCCAAAAGCTGATTGGCTTCAAAAGTTCATCATGTAACAATAGAGGGCCCATCTGGCTGTTATAGCCAATTATCTGATTTGATACCACCAGAACTGCCAAACAATCAGACTTACTTAGTTAACAAGCCCTGACCGACCAATCTGTTTTCTTATCTCCCTTTATCTACCCTGTACTCATTGGAATATTATGTCATAGACATAGGTTGTAGGTTTTCATATAAACAATATACGGTATATCTAGGCCAATTATGCCTGCAGTTCCCACGGAAACAACAGGGGATGCAGTGTAAATGATCACAATCTACACAGAAGCCCTTTTGATACCCATCTTGAGTTGTCTTTTATGAGGATATCTGTTGTTATAAGGAATATTGCAAATCTGACTTTTTAATTGCAAGGTTCCTGTAAGACTTGAGTCATTTGGTACCTAATACAGAACCCTTGATCCATCATCATAAACATTTTAATCTTTCCATGATTCAATTCTCACTGTGTATTCCTGCACACCCACAGACATGGTTGTTTGTCTAAAAAGAAATATGTAAAGCCTTTTACTTTGGGCTGAGGTAAAAATCAAGTATCAAAAAGAAATTATGACTAAAACCCATGATAATAAAACGTAAGCTCATCCATATAGGGATGGCTTGATTCCACAGCCTGCCACATTAATCCCCTGTAATGCATCTAAATGGAAAGAGCATGTCAAACTTTATTAACAGCGCATCTGTGGGCAGATGGATTACATAAGGGTGGCAGGGATGAGTGACATTGGTGGCAGTGGTGGGATTTGACAGGAAACAGCACTGCATGGGGGGCTATTGTCTGGCAGAACACGCGGCAGCCCTGTGAGAATAGAGCTGCAATGCTGAGTGCCTCGAACGGGATTACAATCTGAGCACTGCAGCATTGGGTCAGATGGACTCAGATGAATGTGATTTATCAGCACTGTAAACAACGCACAATGCTATCGGTACCAAGGCTAGGCGTTGGAACAAAATGTCAATACTAATGTTTGTTTAGGTCAAGGGGACACGCAGTACTTTAAAGGCTTTCAAAGCCATTATCTGGCTTATTTTTTTCCAGTTTGGCTAAAAAGGACATGCCGTACATGTATCTGCTTTGTTTACAATGTATACCACAAATTATGATCAATGTTCTATCAATAACTGAGTGCTTATCCTCAACAAATAGCATTTCAGCTATGAAACAGGCTTCTTTGGACATAAAAACAGGATCGTTTGGGTTGTCCTTGCCACGCATGTGTTGACAGAAACATGATATCTATTTGCTTTATTTTTCTTTATCTATCTTTCTCTAAGCAAAGCCCATCGGTACAGATCATACTAGATATAGGCCTGGTCAAATATTGGGAAATAGACCACCTTCTATCATTTTGCAGTGAATTCTGGAATTTGTGGCCCCTACAATTGACAGGCCAAAATTGCACCCATTACACCAAGATGCTTGAGGCACTACTGGGTGATTTGAAAAGTCATAGTCAATCGATCAAAACTAAATAATATTTTTAGCAAAAAAATGTATCTTTAAATTACAATCTGTAGACACTATGAGAATAGAAAGGTTCAGAACTTTTGAGAAACATCACAGCACAGTTTAAAAATACATGGCAAATAGAAATCCAATATGGATGGTGTTAAGAGATAGATGGGAGAGGTTGAATTGAGCTGAAGGGTGGGACTAATAACAACAAGATAACTAATGGAAAATATACTGTGTAAAATGTATATAGGTTCAGAACTTTTGTGAAACAGCACAGTAAAAAATATATGGCAAATAGAAATCAAACTGGATGGACATCAGAAATTGATGGGAGAGGTTGAGGGTAGAGGAAGGACTAAAAACAAACTAAATATAACTATTGTAAAATAGATTGTGTCCGTAAAATGTATATAGTATGTACACTACCAGTCAAACGTTTGGACACAACCTACTCATTCCAGGGTTTTTCTTTATTTTTACTATTTTCTACATTGTAGAATACTAGTCAAGACATCAAAACTATGAAATAACACATATGGAATCAAGTAGAAACCACAAAAGTGTTAAACAAAACCAAATATATTTTATATTCTTTGTCTTTTTTTACAAAGCAAATACAATTTGATTTGAATTTTGATTTGATCACAAAGTAGTTGCCTAGTCACTTTACCCCTACACCTACAGTCGTGGTCAAAAGTTTTGAGAATGACACAAATATAAATGTTAACAAAGTCTGCTACCTCAGTTTTTATGATGGCAATTTACATATACTCCAGAATGTTATGAAGAGTGATCAGATGAATTGCAATTAATTGCAAAGTCCCTCTTTGCCATGAAAATGAACTTAATTCCAAAAAAACATTTGCACTGCATTTCAGCCCTGCCACAAAAGGACCAGCTGCCATCATGTCAGTGATTCTCTTGTTAACACAGGTGAGGTTGTTGACGAGGACAAGGATGGAGATCACTCTGTCATGCTGATTGAGTTTGAATAACAGACTGGAAGCTTTAAAAGGAGGTTGATGCTTGAAATCACTGTTATTCCTCTGTTAACCATGGTTACCTGCAAGGAAACACGTGCCGTCATCATTGCTTTGCACAAAAAGGGCTTCACAGGCAAGGATATAGCTGCTAGTACGATTGCACCTAAATCAACCATTTATCGTATCATCAAGAACTTCAAGGAGAGAGTTTCAATTGTTGTGAAGAAGGCTTCAGGGCGCCCAAGAAAGTCCAGCAAGCGCTAGGACCGTCTCTTAAAGTTGATTCAGCTGCGGTATCGGGGCACCACCAGTGCAGAGCTTGCACAGCAATGGAAGCAGGCAGGTGTGAGTGCATCTGCACACACAGTGAGGCGAAGACTTTTGGAGGATGGCCTGGTGTCAATAAGGGCAGCGAGGAAGCCACTTCTCTTCAGGGAAAACATCAGGGACAGACTGATATTCTGCAAAAGGTACAGGGATTGGACTGCTGAGGACTGGGGTAAAGTCATTTTCTCTGATGAATCCCCTTTCCGATTGTTTGGGGCATCCGGAAAACACCTTGTCCGGAGAAGACAAGGTGAGCGCTACCATCAGTCCTGTGTCATGCCAACAGTAAAGCATCCTGAGACCATTTATGTGTGGGGTTGCTTCTCAGCCAAGGGAGTGGGCTCACTCACAATTTTGCCTAAGAACACATCCATGAATAAAGAATGGTATCAACACATCCTCCGAGAGCAACTTCTCCCAACCATCCAAGAACAGTTTGGTGACAAACAATGCCTTTTCCAGAATGATGGAGCACCTTGCCATATGGCAAAAGTGATAACTAAGTGGCTCGGGGAACAAAACGTCGACATTTTGGGTCCATGGCCAGGAAACTCCCCAGACATTAATCCCATTGAGAACTTGTGGTCAATCCTCAAGAGGCAGGTGGACAAATAAAACCCCACAAATTCTGACAAACTCCAAGCATTGATTATGCAAGAATGGGCTGCCATCAGTCAGGATGTGGCCCAGAAGTTAATTGACAGCATGCCAGGGCGGATTGCAGAGGTCTTGAAAAAGAAGGGTCGACCCTACAAATATTGACTCTTTGCATAAACTTAATGTAATTGTCAATAAAAGCCTTTGACACTTATGGAATGCTTGTAATTATACTTCAGTATACCATAGTAACATATCTAAAAACACTGAAACAGCAAACTTTGTGAAGACCAATACTTGTGTCATTCTCAAAACTTTTGACCACAACTGTATATGTACATATCTACCTCAATTACCTCATAACCCTGCACATCAACTCAGTACTGGTACCCCGTGTATATAGCCAAGTTATCGTTACTCATTGTGTATTTATTCCTTGTGTTATTATTTGTATACATTTTTCTCTCTGCATTGTTGGGAAGGGCCTGTAGCATTTCACTGTTAGTCTACACCTGTCTTTTATGAAGCATGAGACAAATAATATTAGATGTTATTTTATTTGACAAAGGTCCCCCAGAGAACGTACCCTTGGGACCATCACGGGACGTCCTAATATGGGATATCTGCATTCAAGGTTGCTATGATATTAGGAAATCAGGACCTGCTTAGACAAAACAATTGTAACAGTAGAGCAAAGGATGAAATATATGGTAAAATGAATGTCTGCAGTATTGACATTATAATGAGTATATGATGCATGGAAGGCTATGTCATAAATATATTAAAGTGTGTATTCTTATTTACATTTAAGTAGTTCTGTTCTTGTGCTGTACTTGTCTATTAATGTTATGTATTATGTCATGCTTTATGTTTTGTGTGGACCCCAGGAAGAGTAGCTGCTGCTTTAGCAGTAGCTAATGGGGATCCTAATAAAATACTAAATACTAATGACTAGTAAAATTAAAGTCCTGAGAACGTCCACGCAGGTCCTGACATGGTCCTCAGTGATGTCTTGGTAACTTACAAGGAACTAGAAAAAGGTCTCCTGAGAACGTTCCCTTGGGACCATCATGCAACCTCCCCTTGACCATCATGAAACGTCCCCTTGTGGTCATTGAATGTCCAATGGATAACATCCTATCAGAACCAAATAGGAACCTTTTATTTTCCCTAGACACCAGAAAGTGATTTCCAGCAACCATTTTCCGATTTAAGTCAGGGCCATTGAACAGTTTGTCACTGCACATCAAGGTAGATGGAAATTCATCGAAGTGTATAAGGGCAAATTTAGCATGACACCTCACAATGTCTACCGACTAGACACCAGGTTGGGCTGTCTGCATACACTATACATGGTCAGACTTCCCTTCAAGATCTCCATATACCGAGGCAAAGCTCCGATGCTAAGGAAAGCAACACCAAACACAGTGCCATAAAGCAACACATATATAAATGGGCACCACCTCCATCGGAGAAAACAGCATTTCCTCTGAATCAAGAGCAAGCAAGCTGTACTCTGTGATAAGGTTTGGAGTTATGGAGAGGGGAGAGGTGGGGGAGGAGGTATTGTACCTCATCCTTTTGAAGTCTACACAAGGCAAGCAACTCATATTTCATCATAACACAGCATGACACAAGCAGCCAACACTCTACATACACAATCTCTATGGTACATCTGTAAATCTGTATGGTACATCTAAATGGTAATTGACGTTCACAGACAATATATGGATGAACAAGGTTAGAACTTGATTCCTTGTGGAATATGGCATAGATGTGTAGAAATGAGGTGTATAAACATTACAACAACAGGTCATTGGTCTCTATCTAGCCAGACAGGAGAGTAGCCACCTCTCTGACTGGTATGATGTTCCATTCAGGGGGTTAGCGCACGGGTGACAAACAGTGAGTAAATGCAGACTCAACTTGGAAAGGAAGGGAGGGGGTTGACATAATGTCTCTAGTAATTGGATGTTTTGCTCAGAGACATATTACAGCTTATCTTGACTCATCCCTATTAACTGTTGGTTAAGGGCTGTAAGTAAGCATTTCGCTGTAATGTCTGCACCTGTATTCGGCGCATGTGCCCAATAAAATGTGATTTGATTTGATTTGATTTATTGTAAAGCAAGAATTATACTCTTTGCGTTCCTTGCAGTAAGTCAGACCTAAAGATTTGAAAATAAAGTTCACATATTGCAAATCTTTTGCATGATATCTGAATAACTTAATTTACGGTCTTGCTTTACAGTTATAGTGAACAATTGTTGCATATGGCACTTGGATGATAAAAAAGTATCAAATAATGTTCTTGCCACAAGAACAGACAAATAACAATCATAAAGAGATCGTGGTAGATGATCTCTTTATGTCTATATCTGTTTTTCTACCAAATGTATAACGGGATTATAGATACATATTCAATACAGCCTAAAAGCTTAATAAATCCATGAGCAAAACTACAAGACAACTATCGGTCAAAAAAAATATCAGGGATTGTCAAATAAACAAACGATGACAATAGTAAGAGGGACATACATATTTAGGGCAACAAGCTACAGTAGTCTCAATGGAATCAATGACAGCCAGCTACACTTTTGTGGACCAGACATGCAAACAAATACATTAAAATGAGGAAAGAGAGAAAATAAAAATATAAACAGAAGGAGGAGGAGGAAACAACCAAAGTAATGTATATAAAATAACAGAAGAAAGAAATCTGTCTATCGAGCAATAATCACCTTCACTGGGAATGACAAGAATGTACGGCGTGGTATTTTGTCCCCTACCTATTACCACTAAGAACAAGGTTTATAGTTCCCGGTCAGCATGCATGAGAGAAAAAAGAAACAAAGAAAATGTTTCTAAAAAAAGACGCCTTCATCGTTTCAATTGCACATTTAGTACAGTAGTAGGAAAAAATGCAAGTAATATTGCTAAAACACTTTGAAGAAAACTATGGGCAGTATGATTATACAGTATATATAGATGGTTGAATATATTAGTTTTAACAAGCGTTTGATAGCTTCCATTAACGGAAAAAGGCAAAGTAGTAGAAGTGTTTCTAATAGCATGTTCGGATCTATAAATCTATTTCAGAGGAATATTTTAGAGGTTTGATTCTCAGTGCATGTGAATGGGACATTGGAATTGAGTTAGAATATGAATATATAGAATATTATATATATTCTATAATATATATAGAATATGGTATTAACCGTTGATTCTGACTGGAAGAAGGAAAAAAGGAGATGGAGTAAAAAATGAAAAATAACACAACATATGTTTGAACTTTGTGGCAGTTTCGATCCAAAATTGGACCTCTAAACTTTTATGGTGTCCATATTAGGACAGCCTCAATCTCAGCAACATTTCCTTGGTTTAGCGAACAAGAAGCTCAAGAAACACAAATTCCATTTTAACAATTATTAATATTAGATTCTATACAGTATAAAACTATAAAATGCATTCACATTGAAATAATCAAGCCGTGTATTTGTACTTGAACAGAAGAAGGGCCATAAAGTTTAAAAAGCATGTATTTTCCAAAGCAGACACGCAATCAGTGTGTCTACAAGTGTAGACTCCAATCACAGTAAAGAGCTCAATTCATAATGGGAGGATGGCAAGAGAAAAGAAAGGAAAGGATAGAGCCCACTGATGATGGTAAATGTTTGCCACAGACAAAAAAATAAACGGGAAAATCAATAACTACATAGGAAGACTATCGTCAATGCACAAATGTATGTATGTCTAAAAAGATTAGCAGCAACTTAAAAAGAAAATCAGAGGGAAATCAAACAGAAGAATGAAATGGTATGAAATGGGTGAACCGTTTTAGTTTTTTTCACCATCCATTACATTAATGGAGGTTGTCCTTCGATACTACTGATCCTTAATGTGTTCTTTTATAAAGATGGTTCGTAGAAAATAAAATAGTGGAATGGAGAGTAAAAGAAAAGCTGCACAGAATCTTGGACTGTATAGACCGAAAGCATGCAGGTTCAACACTGAAAATATTGTGGGGCTTGTGGTCACTTATACCTTTAAAATAGGGAAAGTCTACTTCTATGCAGGTGTACATGTATCACGCTCAATACAATTAGCATTCATTGGGCCGAGTTGTTGTTAAACATGTATCTGTCTGATTTCATTGCATCAAGTAATTTACTTCCTACGCATGGAAAATATAAGAAGAGTTCTCATACCTTTAGTAGCGAGTCTCACACAGTTGATTTTGGTTTCCTGAGAAGACAGAGAGACAGAGATAGTTGTTCAATTATATTGTCCCAACACAGTGATTTCCATCACTCTTGTCATGTTCCACTGGATTTGGGACTGAAATATATCAAGACGGCACAAGAGAAGAATGGGAACGGGGAAGGGGTTCAGAAATACAGACATTTCAGTCATAGTACTGCGTACACTTCAAAAAGACTGCTGACCCCTAAAGCAGTAAGGGCATTTGTGCTCCAAATGGCATCCACAAGGTCAGTTGTGGGTCTCATGTTCCCTCATAGTTCTCAGGACGTCACTGAGGACCATGTCAGGACCTTTTTAGGACGTTCTCAGGACTTTCATTTTTCATTTTAGGACGTCTTGTGATGGTCCCTCTGGGAACGTTCTCTAGGGGACCCTGGAGGTTTTGTCCAGTTCACAGTTTGTCCAGAGGACGTTTTTAGGACGTTCTTGGGACATGGTTTCATGGTCCCCTGGAAGTTTTTGTCTAGTTCCTGGTTTGTCCTGGGGACGTCATCTGATGGTCTCAAATAAATGTTCTCCCCAGGGCACGTGGTCCATCAAGGCCCTGATTGGTGAACCACTGATCTATTCACAGCTCTTTGTCTTTTGGCAATGGAAGGGACACCCACACACACAAACAGAGCTTTTAACAGTGTTTTTAACTTACATATTTGACACAATATGCAGTGGTGTAAAATACTTACAAATAATTTAAAGTACTACTTAAGTAGTTTTTCTGGGTATCTTTATGTTACTGTACTACTTATATTTTTGACACCTTTAACTTTTACTTCACTACAGTCCTAAAGAAAATAATGTACTTTTTACTCCATACATTTTCCCTGACACCCAAAAGTACTCGTTACATATTCAGTGCTTAGCAGGACATGAAAATTGTCAATTTCACGCACTTATCAAGAGAACATCCCTGGTCATCCCTACTGCCACTGATCTGGCGGACTTACTAAACACACATGCTTTGTTTGTAAATGATGTCTGAGTGTTGGAGCTGGCTATCCGTAATTGTTCTGTTTTATTTTTTTGATGGTGCCATCTGGTTTGATTAATATAAGGAATTTTAAATTATTTATAATTTACTTTTGATGCTTAAGTATATTTGAGCAATTACATTTACTTTCGATACTTAAGTATATATCAAACCAAATACTTTTTGACTTTTACTCAAGTAGTATTTTACTGGGTGAATTTCACTTTTACTCAAATATGACAATTGGGTACTTTTCCCATCACTGACAATTTGACATACATTTATTCATACAGTAATTATTATTTAACATCCAAATGAGGAGTTTAGTTACCCCAGCAACAATTATCTTGGCAAATCATCTTTCACTGCAAATGGCCATGTTAAATAACCTTTGAGGAAATCATCCCAGCAAACAGGGGACGTCCTGAGGACATTCAGCAACTTTCCCATTAGGTCCCTTAAGTGTTTTGGCATGACATTATCCCTCTGACGTTCTGGGATTTGAACTCACAACCTCTTGGTTCATGACATTCCAATGATCCTGCTAAACCACAATTTTTTAAAATCAATTACTGATTTCCCCTGTAGGCCTATTCCTACACTTGGCATTGCAAAGTAAATCTCAGCTCTGTTAAAAATACACTCAATAATAACTATTATATTTATCATAGTGATTCAGCAGTAACATTAAAACAGAATAATATGCCCCACCAACATTAAACAACTACACTAAAAACCCAAAACTCAAATTGCTGAAATAAGTAAATGAAATCAATGAAAAAATTGTCAGATTAACTGATAATTAAAATATCAGTGCAGATGGCAATCTTTTGTGCAAATATGTATTATAGGTAATGAATGTGTAGGGGACTTCTGAAATTCTACCGACTTTGTTGTCCAGCAGAAAGATCAGCATACCCCAAATCCAGAGGTTGTAAATTCAAATACCAGGTGGGGTCATATTGAAAAATGTGTACTAAGTGATCATGTCAAATGTAATGTCATTGTTTAGAGATTTGTACACTATTTTAGCTGAACGGCGTACCACTTAACTTAAAACCCCGATATCATTTCAGTACTTTAATTATAATGGTTTTGTACCTGGGACAATCTGGTGAGCTTCGGGGGATCATGACACAACGTCCCAAGAACTTCCTAAACACGTCCTTGGGGACGTCCCTGGGACAAACCGTGAACTAGACATAACCTCTAGGGGATCATGACACTGACTGAGTGTTCTAGAACAAGACAGACCCAATGTAAGACTGTCAAACATAACAATCACACTACTGAGCTAACTCTTCCACAGCTCCTTTTCTATTTTTTCCCCTTGTTTTTCTCCTTTTCCTGCGCTGCAGAGGAAACTCAACAGATTGAACAGCGGCGAGGAGAAACGAGCAGACAGACAGAAGAGAGGAGAGGTGACCAGTGCAAGGCTATATACAGCCCCTTACTCCAAGGTTTGTCAGGCAGGCAGACGAGGCTTAAATAACAGGAGTGCATCACTTAAACAAAGTGACAGCTTTTGCCCCTCTAGTTCAATAAGGCAGTGACAAACTGTCAAGGACTTTTTTAGGCTGATACCGTAAAGGCTCGCAGAAAAGGAAAACATATGTCACTCCGGGCAGTCCAATCCATTATGTGACCGATTCACTGAGTTTGAGTGACAAGCCTCCCTCTGGATTAGGAAAAATTATTAAACCAAATATGACAGGCATTAGACAATTCACTTTTTCGATAATCACATTGATAAAAAAAAATCCTCTGTCACTATTATATCTCGTGTTCACATTTTATCAGTCAGCTAAGGCTATGTGGAATTGGCATATTATAAAATGATGTGTGAATTCATAAGTCTTTGTTATCTCTCATACTACCAACATATTTTACATACATGGATTACCAACTGGGGTCATTTTGAAACTATTGGAAAAAGCAACAATCATAGCAAAATATCGACTTAATTATCATCCAAACATCATTAGACATTTAAATAATGTTTTCTGAAATAAAAAATAATCAAAACAGACTGCTGTTTTAGCAAAATTACAGTTAATTACAGTTAAATACAGTAAAATTAAAATTACTGTGAAACGAAAACAATTTTAAAATCCCTTAAAGAGGGACTGCCCCTACAAATCTACTAACCCTTTGAAAACATTTATTCTAGTGTCAAAATTAACTACAAAGTGTAAACAGGATAAATTTGGTACCTCAGTGCCTCACAACGAGTAAATGAAGGTTGGGTTTGGGTTACAAATATGTCAAATATCCATGCCCCCTTTTGCCCAAACACGGTATGACAATGGCCCTATAAAGGCCAAGCTCCACGTGCAAATCATCCTCTTTGAGACCGAGTGAAAAGTCTTTCACGGATTTTCCATTCATTATCGTATTCAGTATAGTTATAGTAGTAGCATAGTATCCACTAGAATCTAGTTAGATTATTATTGGCGTTAGTGTAGTAGTAGTAGTAGTAGTAGTAGTAGTAGTAGTAGTAGTAGTAGTAGTAGTAGTAATAGTAGTAGTTGGCAGTGTTAGCCGTGACCATGCCTTCGGGTTCGAAAATGCATGCTAGGATGCACAGCTATCTAAGGACCCTACCATATGCAATAGGTGATTGGAATTCGTCAGTACCCGAGTCAGCACAAGTAACGCTAGCTTTGTTTGCAATGCAGATTTTGCTCGGGAATGTTTTTCCAACTTCAACCAAGTGGAAATGGGCTTCCATACCAAGATGACCCTAACTGCGAAAGCAGTTCCAACAATCTTGCTAGATGGTCAGATGGCATCCAACGCTACCACCTCTGCTGGCTGTCAACGGTCATACCCACGACCAGTGGTGGTGAGTATAGCTAGACACTGCTGGTTATGTATCTGGCTATGTATATTTTGATAACTTATCATTATCACTATAATGCTAGCGAAGCAGGCTAGCTGACCTTAGCTAGCTACCTAACTAGCTAGTTAGCTACCTAGTTAACGTTAGTTGGCTACATCAATACATCTTGGATTTAGTTCGGAAACATGTTAACATTTCAAAAGGAGGAACATAATTAGTAGGAAAACCTTTTGACATACACTTGTGGCCATACCACACTGAACAAGCAGGGTCCGGACTGAATAGTACTTGGATGGGAGACCGCCTGGGAATACCAAAATCAAATGACATTGTTTTGGTCGCATACAAATATTTACCAGATGTTTTTGCGGGTGTAGCGAAAAGCTTGTTTATATACACTACCAGTCAGAAGTTTTGACACTTTTTGACATTGTAGAAAAATAGTGAAGACATAAAACATTTCAAATAACACATATGGAATCATGTAGTAACCAAAGAAGTGTTAAACAAATCAAAATATATTTTATATTTGAGATACTTCAAATAGCCACCCTTTGCCATGATGTCAGATTTGCACACTCTTGGCATTCTCTCAACCAGCTTCACCTGGAATGCTTTTCCAACAGTCTTGAAGGAGTTCCCATATATATATATATATATATATATATATATATATATATATATATATATATATATATATATATATATATATATATATATATATATATATATATATATACAGTGGGGAGAACAAGTATTTGATACACTGCCGCTTTTGCAGGTTTTCCTACTTACAAAGCATGTAGAGGTCTGTAATTTTTATCATAGGTACACTTCAACATTGAGAGACGGAATCTGGAAATGTTGTATGTTATTGCATGACATAAGTATTTGATACATCAGAAAAGTAGAACTTAATATTTGGTACAGAAACCTTTGTTTTCAATTAGAGAGATCATACGTTTCCTGTAGGTCTTGACCAGGTTTGCACACACTGCAGCAGGGATTTTGGTCCACTCCTCTATACAGACCTTCTCCAGATCCTTCAGGTTTCGGGGCTGTCGCTGGGCAATACGGACTTTCAGCTCCCTCCAAAGATTTTCTATTGGGTTCAGGTCTGGAGACTGGCTAGGCCACTCCAGGACCTTGAGATGCTTCTTACAGAGCCACTCCTTAGTTGCCCTGGCTGTGTGTTTCGGGTCGTTGTCATGCTGGAAGACCCAGCCACGACCCAGCTTCAATGCTCTTACTGAGGGAAAGAGGTTGTTGGCCAAGATCTCGCGATACATGGCCCCATCCATCCTCCCCTCAATACGGTGAAGTCGTCCTGTCCCCTTTGCAGAAAAGCATCCCCAAAGAATGATGTTTCCACCTCCATGCTTCACAGTTGGGATGGTGTTCTTGGGGTTGTACTCATCCTTCTTCTTCCTCCAAACACGGCGAGTGGAGTTTAGACCAAAATGCTCTATTTTTGTCTCATGAGACCACATGACCTTCTCCCATTCCTCCTCTGGATCATCCAGATGGTCATTGGCAAACTTCAGTCGGGCCTGGACATGCGCTGGCTTGAGCGGGAGGACCTTGTTTGCGCTGCAGGATTTTAATCCATGACGGCGTAGTCTGTTACTAATGGTTTTCTTTGAGACTGTGGTCCCAGCTCTCTTCAGGTCATTGACCAGGTCCTGCCGTGTAGTTCTGGGCTGATCCCTCACCTTCCTCATGATCATTGATGCCCCACAAGGTGAGATCTTGCATGGAGCCCCAGACCGAGGGTGATTGACCGTCATCTTGAACTTCTTCCATTTTCTAATAATTGTGCCAACAGTTGTTGCCTTCTCACCAAGCTGCTTGCCTATTGTCCTGTAGCTCATCCCAGCCTTGTGCAGGTCTACAGTTTTATCCCTGATGTCCTTACACAGCTCTCTGGTCTTGGCCATTGTGGAGAGGTTGGAGTCTGTTTGATTGAGTGTGTGGACAGGTGTCTTTTATACAGGTAAAGAGTTCAAACAGGTGCAGTTAATACAGGTAATGAGTGGAGAACAGGAGGGCTTCTTAAAGAAAAACTAACAGGTCTGTGAGAGCTGGAATTCTTACTGGTTGGTAGGTGATCAAATACTTATGTCATGCAATAAAAAATATATATATATGTATGTATGTGTGAAGAATGTATAGACAATACAGACAGTATATGGATAGAATATTTAGAATATCTGAAGAATAGTATATGTACAGCAATAGTAAAATAGGGTAGGCCTTGACTAAAATACATTCAGACCCCTTGACTTTTTCCACATTTCATTACATTACAGCCTTATTCTAAAATGGATTAAATTAATGATTGTCCTTATCAATCTACACACAATACCCCATAATGACAAAGCGAAAACAGGCTTTTATAAATATTTGCAAATGTCTATATTTTTTTTAATTTACATTAATATTCAGACCCTTTGCTAAGAGACTCGAAATTGAGCTCAGGTGCATCCTGTTTCCATTGATAATCCTTGAGATGTTTCTACAACTTGATTGGAATCTACCTGTGGTAAATTCAATTAATTGGACATGATTTGGAAAGGAACACACCTGTCTATATAAGCTCCCACAGTTGACAGTGCATGTCAGAACAGAAACCAAGCCATGAGGTCGAATAAATTATCCGTAGAGTTCCGAGATAGGATTGTGTCGACGCACAGATCTGGGGAAGGATTCCAAAACATTTCTGCAGCATTTGAAGGTCCCCAAGAACACAGTGGCCTCCATCATTCTTAAAAGGAAGACGTTTGGAACCACCAAGACTCTTTCTAGAGCTGGCCAAGCAGCCAAACTGAGCAATCGGGGGAGAAGGGCCTTGGTCAGGGAGATGACCAAGAACCCAATGGTCACTCTGACAGAGCTCCGGTGTTCCTATGTGAAGATGGGAGAACCTTCTAGAAGGGCAACCATTTCTGCAGCACTCCACCAATCAGTCCTTTATGGTCGAGTGGCCAGATGGAAGCCACTCCTCAGTAAAAGGCACATGACAGCCAGCTTGAAGTTCAACAAAAGGCACCTAAAGGACTCTCAGACCATGAGAAACAAGATGCTCTGGTCTGATCAAACCAACATTGAACTCTTTGGCCTGAATGCCAAGCGTCACGTCTGGAGGAAACCTGGCACCATCCCTACGGTAAAGCATGGTGGTGGCAACATCATGCTGTGGGGATGTTTTTCAGTGGCAGGGACTGGGAGACTTGTCAGGATTGAGGGAAATATGAGAGATCCTTGTTTAAAACCTGCTCCAGAGCGCTCAGGACCTCAGACTGGGGTGACGGTTTACTTTCCAACAGGACAACAACCCTAAGCACACAGCCAAGACATCACAGGACTGGCTTTGGGACAAGTCTCTGAATGTCTTGAGTGGCCCAGCCAGAGCCCAGACTTGAATCCAATCGAACATCTCTGTAGAGACTTGAAAATAGCTGTGCAGTAATGCTCCCCATCCAACCTGATAGAGCTTGTGAGGATCTGCAGAGAAGAATGGGAGATTTTGACACACCACTCTCAATAACACAAGACAAGATGGCGTACTGAACACAGTGGTTCAAATTACCTCAATATAAAAATGTAATATTCAATATCAGTAAGTTAGACTAAATATTAGCACTTCATACACTTGTGGGTAATAACATTCAATCTGGATAATAACACAAAACAAATCATAAGGCTAGAGAAATGTATCGACAAATATTACAACAACAAGCAACACTAGAACATGATGGAGGGTAAACATGGAGAATCAATCTCCAAGAGAACGCGTCTCCTCGACGGAGACAGATGATTTATGCTTTTCACCACTTGGACTGGTAAGTGAGGAAAGCGATCTGTTGAAGTCGATAAATGACAATATGGGCATACTACAATTAGTCAGTAAGTATGTAAAGGAGTTGAAGGCAAGCCTTGAAATGAGTGATGAAAAAGCTGCGATAATGGAGAAAGATACAAAATGCTAAAAGAGAGAAGCCTTACTAGACATAAATACTAGATCTATGAGAGAAAATCTAGTACTTACGGGTATCCAAGAAAAAGGAGAGAATCCAGAAAAAATTGTGAAGGACTTCTTACAGCGCTTCAAATCCCACTCGATGCTGTCGATAAAATCCTACTTGAACGTGTACACCGTTTCGGACAAAGAGGACAGAGATATCAGCGTCCAATTGTTGCCAAATTTGCTTTAAGGATAAAGTAATGGTTAAAAGCTTAGGTAAAAGACTTGCTGGCACAAAAATAGGCATGAATGATCAGTTCCCGAGGGAGATTGCAGATTAAAAGGGAAGCGCGTTGCTCTCGTAGTCGATAAACTGTATATTGACAACCAAATGTTCCGCAACACAAAGACTACTCCATGGCTATTCTGAAAGTTCTAATAGAGGAGTCGAATAATGGAACACCCAATACTAGCCATGGTAGGGATCGTAATAATAAAACACATTTATAGTATTTTATAAAGGGATAAGACGGCATTAGAAGAAAGGATAACTAGCAAAATAATGCATCTTCAAATATACCTAATTAGAACACAAAAGTACTCAATCAACATAGTGGAGATAAAAACATAGCAAACAGAAGACATAGAAGGCACAGTATGTGGGTATGTATGGATATATTGTGATGGAAGGTGTGGTGTGCGTTTTTTAGGTTTGGAAAAGTGTGGCGTTAAGTGAGTGAGAAAGGAAATGGTTGCATATCCCAGAACCAATGTGTGTCTGTCAGCAGGGGTTGTGAGAGAGAGCTTTAAATTTTGTGCAGATAAGGGATATACATTTTACAATAAAGTATACATCTAATTTATTTTTTATTGTCCTATCATGATGGAACGGTCTCCAACCCTATACCCTAGACATCCACCTGAGCGACCCATACACCAAAGAGAAGTCTCTATCTGTTTTATGGGCCTGCTGTAAGTTGCCAATATGCAGCCAAAACAGAAAGATAAATGCAGTCAGAGACCTAGAGCAGCACCGCCCCCTGAAGATTCTGAGCCTGCCTGGCAGGGTTGGTTCTACAAAGCCAGAGCCCCCTGATGGGAGAGCATAATATACAAGGAAATTCTCAAAGCTGCTAATGAGAATCTTGACGACCTTGTACAGTGGGGGAAAAAAGTATTTAGTCAGCCACCAATTGTGCAAGTTCTCCCACTTAAAAAGATGAGAGAGGCCTGTAATTTTCATCATAGGTACACGTCAACTATGACAGACAAATTGAGAATTCTTTTTCCAGAAAATCACATTGTAGGATTTTTTATGAATTTATTTGCAAATTATGGTGGAAAATAAGTATTTGGTCACCTACAAACAAGCAAGATTTCTGGCTCTCACAGACCTGTAACTTCTTCTTTAAGAGGCTCCTCTGTCCTCCACTCGTTACCTGTATTAATGGCACCTGTTTGAACTTGTTATCAGTATAAAAGACACCTGTCCACAACCTCAAACAGTCACACTCCAAACTCCACTATGGCCAAGACCAAAGAGCTGTCAAAGGACACCATAAACAAAATTGTAGACCTACACCAGGCTGGGAAGACTGAATCTGCAATAGGTAAGCAGCTTGGTTTGAAGAAATCAATTGTTGGAGCAATTATTAGGAAATGGAAGACATACAAGACCACTGATAGTCTCCCTCGATCTGGGGCTCCACGCAAGATCTCACCCCGTGGGGTCAAAATGATCACAAGAACGGTGAGCAAAAAGCCCAGAACCAGAAGGGGGGACCTAGTGAATGACCTGCAGAGAGATGGGACCAAAGTAACAAAGCTTACCATCAGTAACACACTACCTGGAGTGGCCTAGCCAGTCTCCAGATCTCAACCCCATAGAAAATCTTTGGAGGGAGTTGAAAGTCAGTGTTGCCCAGCGACAGCCCCAAAACATCACTGCTCTAGAGGAGATCTGCATGGAGGAATGGGCCCAAATACCAGCAACAGTGTGTGAAAACCGTGTGAAGACTTACAGAAAACGTTTGACCTGTGTCATTGCCAACAAAGGGTATATAACAAAGTATTGAGAAACTTTTGTTATTGACCAAATACTTATTTTCCACCATAATTTGCAAATAAATTCATTAAAAATCCTACAATGTGATTTTCTGGATTTTTTTTCCTCATTTTGTCTGTCATAGTTGACGTGTACCTATGATGCAAATTACAGGCCTCTCTCATCTTTTTAAGTGGGAGAACTTGCACAATTGGTGGCTGACTAAATACTTTTTCCCCACTGTACCTAGCCGGTAATGATTCCGGTGGAGTATCCCCACCCAGTTAGTGGCAGTGCTGGCAAGACTGGCTGCAGCAACCCATAGGGAGGGGGCCACACTCAGACAATCATAGAGGGAGTATATTATTGTGGCCCTAGTGGCACAAAATAATCAAAGGTCTGACTGCACAGAGATGCTTGGGAAAATGGTTACAACAGGGGACCAGAGTGTTTGTGTCTCAGGTGAAGAGGGTGGATCTGATCTTCATCACCTAGGACTTGACATAGATTAAATAGATTAATCAAATCTCACATTGTTGTCAATTTTTGCTCAATCTTGCATGCTTTCTCAAACAGCTGTAACTGTATATGCATTTGTAAATTAGGCCCTTTCTTGTGTTGGGCTCTGGGATGTAACAACCGTTGAGTAACAGCCATTGAGTATGTGAGCTTATGGTTGATTGTGGAGGAAAGGGGTTGAGTGTGTAAGAGTGTGTGTGTGTGGGTGTGTGTGTATCCCACATCTGTTGCAAGGGGGTAAGAATATTAGGGAGAATATAGGATGAACCACAATAATTGTTTGCTAAAATAATAATTGCTTGACAAAAATGTAATGTAATAGAATGTCAATCCGGGTTATAGGTAACAATCCTTTGCATGAACTGCTGACAATGATGGAAATGAAGATATGCAAGATACAGTGGGGAAAAAAAGTATTTAGTCAGCCACCAATTGTGCAAGTTCTCCCACTTAAAAAGATGAGAGAGGCCTGTAATTTTCATCATAGGTACACGTCAACTATGACAGACACAATTAGGAAAAAAAATGCAGAAAATCACATTGTAGGATTTTTAATGAATTTATTTGCAAATTATGGTGGAAAATAAGTATTTGGTCAATAACAAAAGTTACTCAATACTTTGTTATATACCCTTTGTTGGCAATGACACAGGTCAAACGTTTTCTGTAAGTCTTCACAAGGTTTTCACACACTGTTGCTGGTATTTTGGCCCATTCCTCCATGCAGATCTCCTCTAGAGCAGTGATGTTTTGGGGCTGTCGCTGGGCAACACAGACTTTCAACTCCCTCCAAAGATTTTCTATGGGGTTGAGATCTGGAGACTGGCTAGGCCACTCCAGGACCTTGAAATGCTTCTTACGAAGCCACTCCTTCGTTGCCCGGGCGGTGTGTTTGGGATCATTGTCATGCTGAAAGACCCAGCCACGTTTCATCTTCAATGCCCTTGCTGATGGAAGGAGGTTTTCACTCAAAATCTCACGATACATGGCCCATTCATTCTTTCCTTTACACGGATCAGTCGTCCTGGTCCCTTTGCAGAAAAACAGCCCCAAAGCATGATGTTTCCACCCCCATGCTTCACAGTAGGTATGGTGTTCTTTGGATGCAACTCAGCATTCTTTGTCCTCCAAACACGACGAGTTGAGTTTTTACCAAAAAGTTATATTTTGGTTTCATCTGACCATATGACATTCTCCCAATCCTCTTCTGGATCATCCAAATGCACTCTAGCAATCTTCAGACGGGCCTGGACATGTACTGGCTTAAGCAGGGGGACACGTCTTGCACTGCAGGATTTGAGTCCCTGGCGGCGTAGTGTGTTACTGATGGTAGGCTTTGTTACTTTGGTCCCAGCTCTCTGCAGGTCATTCACTAGGTCCCCCCGTGTGGTTCTGGGATTTTTGCTCACCGTTCTTGTGATCATTTTGACCCCACGGGGTGAGATCTTGCGTGGAGCCCCAGATCGAGGGAAATTATCAGTGGTCTTGTATGTCTTCCATTTCCTAATAATTGCTCCCACAGTTGATTTCTTCAAACCAAGCTGCTTACCTATTGCAGATTCAGTCTTCCCAGCCTGATGCAGGTCTACAATTTTGTTTCTGGTGTCCTTTGACAGCTCTTTGGTCTTGGCCATAGTGGAGTTTGGAGTGTGACTGTTTGAGGTTGTGGACAGGTGTCTTTTATACTGATAACAAGTTCAAACAGGTGCCATTAATACAGGTAACGAGTGGAGGACAGAGGAGCCTCTTAAAGAAGAAGTTACAGGTATGTGAGAGCCAGAAATGTTGCTTGTTTGTAGGTGACCAAATACTTATTTTCCACCATAATTTGCAAATAAATTCATTAAAAATCCTACAATGTGATTTTCTGGATTTTTTTTTCTCAATTTGTCTGTCATAGTTGACGTGTACCTATGATGAAAACTACAGGCCTCTCTCATCTTTTTAAGTGGGAGAACTTGCACAATTGGTGGCTGACTAAATACTTTTTTTCCCCACTGTATATGAGAAAAAAATATTCCATTTTATTTTGAACGGCAAGCCAGACAAAATTAAACGGGCCTATTTATATAATGTATATGAATTCGGAGGACATAAATTATTAAATATTGAAGCATTAGACCTATCACAAAAAGCTTCAGTCATACAAAAGTTATACTTAAATCAGAACTGGTTCTCTAGAAAATTAGTAAGATTGTCTCACCCAATGTTCAAGAATGGCCTTTTTCCCTTTATTCAGATTACAACCACTCACTTTCAGTTATTTGAAAAGGAAATAATCTCCCAGATAGCACTATTTCTAAAACAAGCGATAGAAAGTTGGTTGCAATTTCAATTTAATCCTCCAGAAATGACAGAACAAATAATGCAACAAATTTTGTGGTTAAACTCAAATATACTAATTGACAAAAAACCTTTTTCTTTTGACAAAATGTTTAAAAAAGGTATAATCTTTGTAAATGATATCATCGGTAGGACTGGTGGAGTTATGTCACACATGCAGCTAACAAAAACATATGGAAATGTCTGCTCTACCCAAAATTACAACAAAATAATTGCAGCCTTACCGCAAAAATGGAAGAGGAAAGTGGAAGGAGGAGAAAGTAAGGAACTTGTCTGTCGGCCTTGCATTAAAGAACATAATTGGTTAAGGAAAACTGTGATAAATAAAAAGGTTTATCAGTTTCATTTAAGGACCTAAGGATTGACAGCCGTCCCATATAGATTGCAAAATACTTCGGAAGAGATTTTTGACGTACCGATCCCATGGCATAGTGTTTATGAACTGATACGCAAAACGACATTGGATTCAAAACCTATAATTTTTCAATTTAAATTATTATACAAAATCCTTGCAACCAATAGTGTTTTTTATATGGGGGATACAATCTTCCCAACTCTGCAGATTTTGCTGTGAAGAAACAGAATCATTCGATAATTTGTTTTGGAACTGTCCATTTGTAGCTTGTTTTTGGTCACAGATCCAGGAATGGCTGAAGGATTGCAATATTTACCTGGAGCTAACCCTGCAAACTTTTGTTATTGACCAAATACTTATTTTCCACCATAATTTGCAAATAAATTAATAAAAAATCCTACAATGTGATTTTCTAGAAAAAAAAATCTCAATGTGTCTGTCATAGTTGACGTGTACCTATGATGGAAATTACAGGCCTCTCTCATCTTTTTAAGTGGGAGAACTTGCACAATTGGTGGCTGACTAAATAGTTTTTTTCTCCACTGTATATGGCAAGTAGAAATCCAATATGGATGGTGTTAAGAGATAGATGGCTGGGGTTGAATGGAGCAGAAGGTTGGGACTAATAACAACTAATAACAAAATCACTAATGTAAAACATACTGTGTCCATAATAACTATATAGGTTGAGAACATTTGTGAAAGAGCACAGTTTGGGGGATAAGGCATGTACAGTGGGGAGAACAAGTATTTGATACACTGCCGATTTTGCAGGTTTTCCTACTTACAAAGCATGTAGAGGTCTGTAATTTTTATCATAGGTACACTTCAACTGTGAGAGACGGAATCTAAAACAAAAATCCAGAAAATCACATGTATGATTTTTAAGTAATTAATTTGCATTTTATTGCATGACATAAGTATTTGATCACCTACCAACCAGTAAGAATTCCGGCTCTCACAGACCTGTTAGTTTTTCTTTAAGAAGCCCTCCTGTTCTCCACTCATTACCTGTATTAACTGCACCTGTTTGAACTCGTTACCTGTATAAAAGACACCTGTCCACACACTCAATCAAACAGACTCCAACCTCTCCACAATGGCCAAGACCAGAGAGCTGTGTAAGGACATCAGGGATAAAATTGTAGACCTGCACAAGGCTGGGATGGGCTACAGGACAATAGGCAAGCAGCTTGGTGAGAAGGCAACAACTGTTGGCGCAATTATTAGAAAATTGAAGAATTTCAAGATGACAGTCAATCACTCTCGGTCTGGGGCTCCATGCAAGATCTCAACTCGTGGGGCATCAATGATCATGAGGAAGGTGAGGGATCATCCCAGAACTACACGGCAGGACCTGGTCAATGACCTGAAGAGTGCTGGGACCACAGTCTCAAAGAAAACCATTAGTAACACACGACGCCGCCATAGATTAAAATCCTGCACGCACGCAAGGTCCCCCTGCTCAAGTCAGCGCATGTCCAGGCCCGTCTGAAGTTTGCCAATGACCATCTGGATGATCCAGAGGATGAATGGGAGAAGGTCATGTTGTCTGATGAGACAAAAATAGAGCTTTTTGGTCTAAACTCCACTCGCCATGTTTGGAGGAAGAAGAAGGATGAGTACAACCCCAAGAACACCATCCCAACCTTGAAGCATGGAGGTGGAAACATCATTCTTTGGGGATGCTTTTCTGCAAAGGGGACAGGACGACTGCACCGTATTGAAGGGAAGATGGATGGGGCCATGTATCGCGAGATCTTGGCCAACAACCTCCTTCCCTCATTAAGAGCATTGAAGATGGGTCGGGGCTGGGTCTTCCAGCATGATAACGACCCGAAACACACAGCCAGGGCAACTAAGGAGGGGCTCCGTAAGAAGCATCTCAAGGTCCTGGAGTGGCCTAGCCAGTCTCCGGACCTGAACCCAATAGAAAATCTTTGGAGGGAGCTGAAAGTCCGTATTGCCCAGCGACAGCCCCGAAACCTGAAGGATCTGGAGAAGGTCTGTATGGAGGAGTGGACCAAAATCCCTGCTGCAGTGTGTGCAAACCTGGTCAAGACCTACAGGAAACGTATGATCTCTGTAATTGCAAACAAAGGTTTCTGTACCAAATATTAAGTTCTGCTTTTCTGATGTATAAAATACTTATGTCATGCAATAAAATGCAAATTAATTATTTAAAAATCATACAATGTGATTTTCTGGATTTTCGTTTTAGATTTCGTCTCTCACAGTTGAAGTGTACCTATGATAAAAGTTACAGACCTCTACATGCTTTGTAAGTAGGAAAACCTGCAAAATCGGCAGTGTATCAAATACTTGTTCTCCCCACTGTAGAGGCAAACCGGATGGACATCATGAAAATGATCGGAGAGGTTGAGGGGAGATTAAAAACAAACAAAATAGAATTATTGTAAAATTGACTGTGTCCATAAAATGTATATAGTATGTATAAATTGGAAATAGAGGCCTAACCGTTGTTGTTCACTAGTTTACTCCAATTAGGGGAGGGGTAAAAGGAAAATACATTTTTTAAAAGGATATGTGTATGGATATGTATGTATCTACATTTTAAACATAAAAAAAAAATGTTATTTAGCAGACGCTCTTATCCAGAGCGACTAACAGTTAGTGAGTGCATACATAATTTTTTTTTTAATACTGGCTCCCCGTGTGAATCGAACCCACAACCCTGGCGTTGCAAACGCCATGCAATATATATATATATATATATATATATATATATATATATATATATATATATATATATATATATATATATATATATATAACTGCCGTTCATAAGTCTGGGGTCACTTAGAAATGTCCTTGTTTTCCATGAAAACATACATCAAATGAGTTTGAATAGGAAATACAGCAAAATGCATAGGAAATGTAGTCATTGACAAGGTTAGAAATAATGATTTTTAATATAAATAATAATTGTGTCCTTCAAACTTTGCTTTCGTCAAAGAATTCTCAATTTGCAGCAATTACAGCCTTGCAGACCTTTGGTATTCTAGTTGTTAATTTGTTGAGGCAATCTGAAGATATTTCACTCCATGCTTCCTGAAGCACCTCCCACAAGTTAGATTGACTTGATGGGCACTTCTTACGTACCATTCGGTGAAGCTGCTCCAACAACAGCTCAATAGGGTTGTGCTTTGGGTCATTGTCCTGTTGTAGGAGGAAATTGTCTCCAATCAAGCGCCTTCCACAGGGTATGGCATGGTGCTGCAAAATGGAGTGATAGCCTTCCTTCTTCAAGATCCCTTTTACTCTGCACAAATGTCCCACTTTACCACCACCAAAGCACCCCCAGACCATCACATTGCCTCCACCATGCTTGCCAGATGGCATCAAGCACTCCTCCAGCATCTTTTCATTTGGTCTGCGTCTCTGAAATGATCTTATTTGTGATCCGAACACCTCAAACTTCGATTTGTCTGTCCATAACACTTTTTTTCTATCTTCCTCTGTCCAGTGTCTGTGTTTGTTTTGCCCATCTCAATCTTTTCTTTTTATTGGCCAGTCTGAGATATGGCTTTTTGTTTGCAACTCTGCCTAGAAGGTCAGCATCCCAGAGTCACCTCTTCACTGTTGACGTTGAGACTGGTGTTTTGCGGGTACTATTTAAAGAAGCTGCCAGTTGAGGACCTGTGAGGCGTCTGTTTCTCAAACTAGACACTAATGTATTTGTCCTCTTGCTCAATTGTGCACCGGGGCCTCCCACTCCTCTTTCTATTCTGGTTAGAGACAATTTGCGCTTTTCTGTGAAGGGAGTAGTACACAGTGTTGTACGAGATCTTCAGTTTCTTGTCAATTTCTCTCATAGAATAGCCTTCATTTCTCAGAACAAGAATAGACTGACGAGTTTCTGGCCATTTTGAGCCTGTAATCAAAGCCACAATTGCTGATGCTCCAGATACTCAACTAGTCACAAGAAGGCCAGTTTTATTGCTACTTTAATCAGAACAACAGTTTCAGCTGTGCCAACATAATTGCAAATGGGTTTTCTAATGATCAATTTGCCTTTTAAAATGATAAACTTGGATTAGCAAACACAAAGTGCCATTGGAACACAGGACTGATGGTTGCTGATAATGGGCCTCTGTATGCCTATGTAGATATTCCATAATAAATCTGCCGTTTCCAGCTACAATAGCCATTTACAACATTAACTATGTCTACACTATATTTCTGATCAATTTGATGTTATTTTAATGGACATATTTTGTTGCTTTTCATTCGAAAACAAGTACATTTCTAAGTGACCCCAAACTTTTGAACGGTAGTGTACATATGTATGTGTGTGTGTGTATATATATATATACAGTGGGGAAAAAAAGTATTTAGTCAGCCACCAATTGTGCAAGTTCTCCCACTTAAAAAGATGAGAGAGGCCTGTAATTTTCATCATAGGTACACGTCAACTATGACAGACAAATTGAGGAAAAAAATTCCAGAAAATCACATAGTAGGATTTTTAATGAATTTATTTGCAAATTATGGTGGAAAATAAGTATTTGGTCACCTACAAACAAGCAAGATTTCTGGCTCTCACAGACCTGTAACTTCTTCTTTAAGAGGCTCCTCTGTCCTCCACTCGTTACCTGTATTAATGGCACCTGTTTGAACTTGTTATCAGTATAAAAGACACCTGCCCACAAGCTCAAACAGTCACACTCCAAACTCCACTATGGCCAAGACCAAAGAGCTGTCAAAGGACACCAGAAACAATATTGTAGACCTGCACCAGGCTGGGAAGACTGAATCTGCAATAGGTAAGCAGCTTGGTTTGAAGAAATCAACTGTGGGAGCAATTATTAGGAAATGGAAGGCATACAAGACCACTGATAATCTCCCTCGATCTGGGGCTCCACGAAAGATCTCACCCCGTGGGGTCAAAATGATCACAAGACCGGTGAGCAAAAATCCCAGAACCACACGGGGGGACCTAGTGAATGACCTGCAGAGAGCTGGGACCAAAGTAACAAAGCCTACCATCAGTAACACACTACGCCGCCAGGGACTTAAATCCTGCAGTGCCAGACGTGTCCCCCTGCTTAAGCCAGTACATGTCCAGGCCCGTGCTAGAGTGCATTTGGATGATCCAGAAGAGGATTGGGAGAATGTCATATGGTCAGATGAAACCAAAATATAACTTTTTGGTAAAAACTCAACTCGTCGTGTTTGGAGGACAAAGAATGCTGAGTTGCATCCAAAGAACACCATACCTACTGTGAAGCATGGGGGTGGAAACATCATGCTTTGGGGCTGTTTTTCTGCAAAGGGACCAGGACGACTGATTCGTGTAAAGGAAAGAATGAATGGGGCCATGTATCGTGAGATTTTGAGTGAAAACCTCCTTCCATCAGCAAGGGCATTGAAGATGAAACGTGGCTGGGTCTTTCAGTATGACAATGATCCCAAACACACCGCCCGGGCAACGAAGGAGTGGCTTCGTAAGAAGCATTTCAAGGTCCTGGAATGGCCTAGCCAGTCTCCAAATCTCAACCCCATAGAAAATCTTTGGAGGGAGTTGAAAGTCCGTGTTGGCCAGCGACAGCCCCAAAACATCACTGCTCTAGAGGAGATCTGCATGGAGGAATGGGCCAAAATACCAGCAACAGTGTGTCAAAACCTTGTGAAGACTTACAGAAAACGTTTGACCTGTGTCATTGCCAACAAAGGGTATATAACAAAGTATTGAGAAACTTTTGTTATTGACCAAATACTTATTTTCCACCATAATTTGCAAATAAATTCATTAAAAATCATACAATGTGATTTTCTGGATTTTTTTTCCTCATTTTGTCTGTCATAGTTGACGTGTACCTATGATGAAAATTACAGGCCTCTCTCATCTTTTTAAGTGGGAGAACTTGCACAATTGGTGGCTGACTAAATACTTTTTTTCCCCACTGTATATATATATATATATATATATATATATATATATATATATATATATATATATATATATATATATGAAGTGGGTAATACACTATGTAAACATTGGTCATTTTAATAGTGTTCCATGTCTATGTACATAGGGCAGCAGCCTCTAAACTAGTGACAGTGACTAATTTCAGGGCAGGGTACTGGGCGGAGGCCAGCTAGTCGTGACTTTTTAACAGTCTGATGGCCTTGAGATAGACAATGTCACTCTCTCGGTCCCAGCTTTGATGCACCTGTACTGACCTTGCTGTCTGGATGGTACCGGGGTGAACAGGCCGTGACTTCCTGTGACACCGGGTGCTGTAGATGTCCTGAAAGGCAGGCAGTGTGCCCCCAGTGATGTGTTGGGCAGACCGCACCACCCTCTGTCATTTAGTTCAGTTACATTAACTTTCTTGAGTACAGGAACAATGGTGGACATCTTGAAGCAAGTGGGGACAACAGATTGAATATGTCCATAAAATCTGCGCATGCTCTGAGGATGCGGCCAAGGATGCCGTCTGGGCTGGCAGCGTTGCGGGGGCTAACACACTTAAATGTCTTATTCACATTGGCCATGGAGAACGAGAGCTCACAGTCCATGCGCTGGTTTTCCCTTTATAATCCGTGATTGTCTGAAGTTCCTGCGACATACGTCTCGTGTCTGAGCCGTTGAATTGTGACTCCACTTTGTTGCTGTACTGACGTTTTGCCTATTTGATTGCCTTACAAAGGGCATAACTGGACTATTTGTACTCGCCCATATTCCCAGTCAGCTTGCCGTGGTTAAATGCAGTGGTTTGCGCTTTCAGTTTTGCACGAATGCTGCCATCAATACACGTTGTTTGGTTTGGATAGGTTTTAATTGCCATAGTGGGAACAACATCCCCTACACTTCCTGATGAACTCAGTCACCATGTCAGTGTATACGTCAATGTTATTCTCAGAGGCAACCCAGAACTTATCCCAGTCCGCGTGATCAAAACTATCTTGAAGCATGGATTCTAATTGGTCAGACCAGTGTTGAACAGTCCTTAGCACGGGGACTTCCTATTTGAGTTTCTGCCTATAGGAAGGGAGGAACAGGATGGAGGCATTATCTGATTTGCCTAAGGGAGGGCGCGGGAGGGCCTTGTAGCTGTCCTTGAAGGGAGAGTAGCAATAGTCGAGAGTTTTTGAAGTGCAGGCAATGTGTTGATAAAACTTTGGTAAAGATTTGCTTCATTAAATTCCACTGTAGTTCCTTGAGAGCCGTCGTCGTATTGGCTTGAGGGGGAGAAATACATGGCTGTGACGATGACCGAAGAGAATTCTCTCTTTAGGTAATGCGGTCGGCATTTGATTGTGAGGTATTCTAGGTCGAACAAAAGGACTTGAGTTCCTTACATTACCATAATCACACCATGAGTAGTTCATGAAAACATACACCTCTGCCTTTCTTTTTCCTGGAGAGTTCTTTATTCCTGTCTGCGCGATGTACTGAGATCCCGCTGACTGTATGGATGGGGATAGTATATCCGGAGAGAGCCATGATTCCGTGAAACAGAGTATGTTACAGTCCCTGATTTCTCACTGGAAGGATATCCTTGCCCTGAGCTCACCTCTTTATAGTCCAGGGACTGACAATATACTCGGAAGCGGTGGATGGTATGCACGCCTCCTGAGTCGGACTAATAGGCCACTCCAAATACCTCTTCTCCGCTGGCGGCGTCTTGGAGCAGTCTCTGGGATAAATGTAATTGCCTTGGGGGTATGAAAGGGTCCAATTCAGGAAAGTCATATTTATGGAAGAAATGCTGGTGAGTTACCACCACTCTAATATCCTAAAGTTATTTCTGGCTGTATGTAATAGTTCAAAGGAAGTTCTGAGCTAATAATGTGAGAAATAAAACACAAAAAATACTACAAAGTTTTTTAGGAGCCATAAACAGGGTGACCATGTCTATCGGCGCCATCTTATCAGGTGCTGTAAGCTCAAAACAATTCTAAAATTCTAAAAAAGACAAATTAAAACCTTTTGTCATGATTGTGATGTCACCAGATTGACTTCAGATGCAGTATAACTTTAGCCAGCTTGCTAACTAAGATGGAGGGGACACCACAATATCTTAGCTAGCTAGCTAACATTAGCATTGCTAGCAATATTTGACAATGGCGTCACCGGCCTGATTCTAATCCAATTTGTAGCTACAGTCAGTAAATATATAATTAGCTTGATTTTGATTACAAAATCATAGACCCTGTTTTTCTGTTAGACAAAGCGCACAGTTGGGTGCTAGACTGATCCCCTGGTCATGAACCGTGTACGGATGCCGGGATCTACCAGAAGGAGAAAGGGTGGGTATCATAACATGTCCAGCAATGTGATTGCAATGGTTTAGCCACCTCCAAAAATAATTCCATTCACTGTTCACTTGCTATTTTCACTGCTTGTCAGGCCAGACCTCCGAATAAAAGTGCCATGCGACACAAGTAACCTTGTGACATCGACACCGCTTCCGTTGTTGCCAGAGTCTCCCTCGATTCCTATGAAAAGGACACGCAATCAAGAGGCCTTTGATAGTAACTTGAGTTACTGCCCTGATGACACAGACGGCTTCATCAACAACGACAGGTATTGTGTGTTATGTGAAAAGTTGTATAAAAAATACCTGGCTTGATAAACTAGTAGGTTAAGTGCATTACCAGCAATTTACCACTTGGCTGTCTCATATCACCCTGTCACAGGCACTCCCAGTCAACACCGCCTCATAAGATGAGAAAGTAGATTGTTTGTGAGGATTGTTGCTGCAGTTGTTCGAGAGATGTCCAGTTTGCAGCCAAACAAGCAGCATAGAGAAGACAAGCAAGGGGACTCTTATCAGCATCATGCAGACTTGCTCTCGCTGTGAGCATTCTTATAAATGGAACAGTCAGCCACATGCTGACAATTATCCTGCGGCAACAGCTTTCACAGGCTCATCATTTGTAAAAAAAAATAAAGAATTTAAACCACTTCATTACTTTGATACATTTGATAACCCAATTGTGAAACCATAATTTGTGGTTTATTTTCTAGTTCTTGGATGCATATAATGTCCAGGGCATAAGTGAGAGGCAAACCTGCTGAATCCCACTATCTACTGGCAGTGGAAATCCGAGCAAACCGTCCTCCTCCAGCAGGCCACTGAAGAGCGAGCTGTTTGTCTTTTGAGTGATATGAGGGTTGACACTCCCAGACACTGCAAAATTTGGGAGTCACACTACAATGGATGTGAAGGCCAAAATAGGGTTGGACATTCATACCCCTGCACATCGACTCGATACTGGTACCCCTTGTATATAGCCAAGTTAACGTTACTCATTCAGTATCTATTACGCATTTTATTTTTCTATTATTTCTCTATTTTCTTTCTATTTGCATTGTTCGGGAGGGCCCGTAAATAAGCCTTTCACTGTAAGTCCACACCTGTTGTTTCTGAAGCATGTGACAAATAAAATTTTATTTGATTCTATGATACATGGCACGTTGCTAAAGATGTGTAGTGAGTTGGCAATGCTGTCTTCACATTCATGTAATTGTTTAGATATTATCCAGTGTTATGTGCATGAAATAATTTACATTATTAATAAACATTCTCAATGTCATTTCATCTTATTAGGGCTTGGAAAGAAAATAGATACACTGGCTAAATCGACGACCTGTAAGCAAGTTGGAGCCTTTAGGATGGAGTATAGTGAAACCAGCTTCTACTTCTGGAGAGGAGAAAGTAGCCAAATGGATGTCCACACACATGATGGCAATGAGTTCCCCAACTTCCTGCATCAACCCCTCATCAGTGAAGATGCCAGGGATTGGCTGAAGCCAAGTGAGCAGCTTCATAATTTCTTTGTACAATTGATCCATCACTAAATGTTGAGTCATCGCTGTACATTTCTATCCTATAGGCATGATGGCATGTGAAAAACTAACCAACATTGTGCTGGACAAGAGACTGGAAGGATGTGGGCAAGCTTAGTCACGACTACCAAAAGTAATGATTCGAAGCATTCCACAGCTGATACTGAAGTTTGCACCAAATAATGTGGTCTATTCTTTCCTCCTTATAGCAATGCATTACAATGAGAATGCCAACTGAGCCCAAGCAAACACCGCTACAGGGGAGTGACGATACTCCATCTGGTATCCCTAGTACAAGCGAGGGCAATACTCGGTGAGGGCTCTGAAAACTGATCTTACTTATGGTAAGATTACTGTTGATACAAACCTGTCAACTACAAAGAGTAGTTTAAGTGCTTGTTTTTAGACTTTGATCCTAACATTTCATTGACAGGCTACATACAAAACCTGGTGTATTTGCTGTTCATCAGCATGGTAGTAACCCCCCAGCCATATCAGGAGCTGTTACAGAAGGTGCATGTATCCAACTCCCTTTGCTGAGAGTATGATAGACCAGAAAAGGCTGAGGCAGGAGCCAGACACCAGTCCTGCTTCAGTGCAGGGGATGACACTTGAATAAGGTTTATGACATTTGTGTCACGGTTCAGACAGACGACCAGAGGACCACAATTGCGTCACACCAGAAAGTTTATTAAACTTAAGGGAAAAGGGAAGTAGGGAGTGAATGAAGGCTCCAGGGGAAACAGGGATCCCGTCCAATGCGCTGGGTCTGTGCCCCCCCAGTGGCAGCGATGCGTCCTATGAAGCCGGTGGTGGGTGGTCCAGAAGTCCTGGGGGGGGGAGACACAGACACAACAGGGCGGAATGAAACCAGGCAGCAGTACAGTTCAAGGGAAATCCAAAATACGTAGTAGCAAGGCAGAAGGCTGGTCAGAGTTACCGGGATTGAAGAGTAGTCAGGAGTCGTAATGGCAGAAGCAGGTCTGGATCTCCTGAGGCAGAAGAGTATCCAAAAAACAGGCAGGTCCGGGGTCACAAAACCAGGGTGAGCCAGAAGCGCGAGCAAACAGGTTCCGGGTGTGAGCTTTGCAGACGATCTGACACCGGAGAGCTGAAAGACAGGGCCTTAAATACTGGGAGAGGTAGTGGGTAATGCAGCGCAGCTGGCAGAGTAATTAGAGCAGAGCAGAGCAGGGACAGGTGGAGCTAGTTAGGCTGAGTAGAGAGAGTGGTGAGCAGAGTGGAAGAAAATTAAGGTGGTAACCCGGTGGAGTGAGAGGCCCATGACAGAACCCCCCCCCCAAGGGACGGCCCCAGAAGTCCCAAGAGCAACACCACGCCGGGCGGGAGGAGGGGAGCCGGAGGAGGGCTAGAACTCCTCCGAACGGTCCGAGTGAACGTCCTCATCCTCGGAGGAAGCCGGAGGGCCGTGGTCGGGAGATGGGACAGGTCCCGAGACAGGATCAGGCACAGGACAGGAAGCCGAGCGGGCCGGACGGTTAGGGACCCCTCTGGGGCGGCCCCTACGGATTGCAGGTTGATCAGGATGCCGTTGGTGGAAAGCGGTGATGAGAGTCCTATCCACAATCCGACTAGCTGGCACCCAGGTCCTCTCCTCAGGTCCATAGCCCTCCCAGTCAATGAGGTACTGGAGACCCCTACCCCTCCGTCTGGACCGAAGCAGGCGGCGGACGGTGTAAACCAGACCACCATCGACGAGCCGTGGAGGAGGAGGACCAGGCGCAGCAGGGACCAGCGGACTCTCATGGATGGGCTTAATCTTAGACACATGGAAAGTGGGGTGCACCCTCAGGGAATTAGGCAGTTGGAGCCGGACAGCAGTTGGGCTAATCACTCTTATGATAGGGAATGGGCCAATGAACCGAGGTGCCAGCTTCTGCGACTCCACCCTGAGTGGCAGGTTCTTCGATGACAACCACACCCTTTGACCAACATGGTAGGTGGGAGCAGGAATTCTCCGACGGTTGGCCCCGGTAGTGTAGCTGGCAACGGACCTGAGGAGTGTGGCTCGGGCTTGTGACCAGGTGCGGCGACATCGACGGGCAAAAGCAAGTGCAGATGGGCAAGTAACCTCCTCTTCCTGGCTGGCAAATAGAGGAGGCTGGTATCCATAAACACATTGGAAAGGGGACATACCGATGGCAGAGCAGGTCAGAGAATTGTGTGCGTACTCCACCCATGTCAATTGCTGCGACCAGGAGTGGGGGTTGCGTGAAGTCATGCATCGCAGTGCCTTCTCGAGCTCCTGATTAGCCCGCTCTGACTGCCCATTGGATTGGGGATGGAATCCGGAAGTCAGACTGACTGTGGCTCCCAGCAGGTGACAGAACTCCTTCCAAAAAGCGGAGGAGAATTGTGGACCACGGTCAGAAACTACATCCTTTGGCAGTCCGTGGATCCGGAAGACGTGTTCCAGGACCACCTGGGCGGTCTCCTTGGCGGTTGGGAGCTTGGGGAGGGGAATGAAGTGTGCCATCTTGCTGAAACGGTCAACGATGGTGAGAATGACGGTCATGCCACTTGAAGGGGGCAGCCCCGTGACAAAGTCAAGGGCGATGTGAGACCAGGGACGTCTGGGCACAGGCAGGGGCTGCAGCAATCCGGCTGGGGGCTGGCAGGACGACTTGTGTTGGTTGCAGATGGGGCAGGCTTGGACGAATTCCCGTACATCCTTCCTCAGAGAGGGCCACCAGAACCTCTGGGCGAGCAGGTTGTAAGTGCGGGTGGAGCCAGGGTGACAAGCTAGGCGGGAGTCATGTCCCCACTGAACGACCTGGGACCTCAGGTCTTCGGGGACAAAAAGGCGGTCAGCTGGGCAAGTGCTGGGACCTGGCTGGTTACGGAGAGCCTCCAGCACCTGTTCCTCAACAGCCCAGGTCAGAGCTGCAACGATGCAGGGACTTGGCAGAATCGACACAGGGTCCTTGGAGGGGGTGTCATCCTTCTGGAATTGACGGGAGAGGGCGTCTGGCTTGGTGTTGCGTGATCCAGGCCGGTATGACAGAGTGAAATTAAACCTGGTGAAGAACAGGGCCCAGCGGGACTGCCTGGAGTTCAACCGTTTGGCCGTGCGGATGTACTCCAAGTTCTTATGATCGGTCCAAACGAGAAATGGAATGGTGGACCCCTCCAGCCAGTGACGCCACTCCTCCAAGGCAAGCTTCACAGCCAGCAGCTCACGGTTCCCTATGTCGTAATTGCACTCAGAGGGGGACAACCGACGTGAGAAAAAGGCACAGGGATGGAGCTTCCTATCCTCCGCAGCCCACTGAGAAATCACAGCACCAACTCCCACATCCGAGGCGTCCACCTCCACAATGAATTGCCGGTCCACATCAGGCATCTGGAGGATGGGAGCGGAGGTGAACCTCACCTTGAGGGTACTGAAGGCTTTGTCGGCTGCTGGGGTCCAGGTGAAGGGTTGCTTGGTGCTGGTTAGAGCAGTGAGAGGGGCAGCAACGGTACTGTAGTTCCGGATAAACTTCCTATAGAAGTTAGCAAACCCCAGAAACTGTTGCAGCTTCTTTCTGTTCTCCGGAACAGGCCATGAAGTGACTGCTGATACTTTGGCAGGATCCATTTGGATACTTCCCTCTGCCACTATGTACCCCAGGAAGGCCACTGTCTTGACGTGAAACTCACATTTCTCTGCCTTGGCGTAGAGGGAATTCTCCAGAAGACGATGAAGGACTTGCTGGACATGGCGGGTGTGTTCAGACAGGTTTCTGGAGTAGATTAAGATGTCATCCAGGTAAACGAAGACAAACTTGTTTAACATGTCCCGCAGTACATCATTCACTAGAGCCTGGAACACAGCAGGAGCATTGGTGAGGCCAAAAGGCATAACCAGATACTCGTAGTGGCCTGTTGGTGTATTGAATGCGGTTTTCCATTCATCTCCCTCCCGGATCCGCACTAGGTGGTAAGCGTTTCTGAGATCCAACTTGGTAAAAACAGTGGCTCCCTGGAGCAACTCAAAAGCAGAGGTGAGCAGAGGCAGAGGGTAACGGTTTTTCACTGTGATGTCGTTGAGTCCCCTGTAGTCGATGCAGGGGCGAAGAGATCCGTCCTTCTTCCCCACAAAGAAGAAGCCAGCACCAGCAGGAGATGAAGATGAACGGATTAATCCTGCGGACAGAGAGCCATTGATGTAGTCCTCCATGGACTTTCTTTCAGGAGCAGACAACGAATAAAGACGACCCTTTGGAGGAGCTGTTCCAGGGAGGAGGTCGATGGCACAGTCGTACGGACGGTGAGGGGGCAGAGATGTGGCTCTTGCTTTGTTAAACACCTCTCTGAGACCATGGTAGCATTCTGGGACATTGGAGAGGTCAGGAGCGGAGTTAGTAGGTACTGGCCGAGGGGGTAGTGCGGCAGCAAGCAGGCAGGTTCGGTGGCAGTCCTCTCCCCACTCCCTGATCACCCCGGTCACCCAGTCGAGCTGAGGGTTGTGCCGGCGGAGCCATGGGTAACCCAGGATGAGGGGTTGGCCTGGAGAGGGGAGCAGGTGAAACTGGATAGTTTCTTGATGGTTTCCGGACAGACCCATCGAGACCGGGGCCGTGACATGAGTGACCGATCCGAGTAAGTGTCCGTCCAGTGCCCGGGCAGGAATAGGAGGTGTCAAACGGAGGTTCTCCAGTCCCAGTTGGCGTGCCAGCTTGATGTCCATTATGTTGGCTTCGGCGCCAGAATCCACCAGAGCAGCCAGGGTGTGAGTTGAGTCAGAGAGGCGGAGGTGAACTTGCAGCAGGGGTTTGCGGTCGGAGGACTGGATGGTCATTGAACTCAACCGGACTCCCCCTATGCCCGGTGAGCTTCGGCCCTTTAAAGGGCAGGTTACCACACGATGTCCCTCACCTCCACAATAGAGGCAGAGGTTTGAGGTGAAGCGGCGCTGGCGCTCTGCAGGAGTGAGGGAGGCTCGCCCAATCTCCATAGGCTCAGACTGATCAAGCTGACCTGGGTGAGTGGCAGTAGATGACAGGAGCCCAGTCGGATCTCTCCGAATGCCGGTAGTAGGTGGACCTTGGCGCCCCCTCTCACGACGACGGGTCTGTATCCTTCTGTCGATCCTGACAGTCAGTGCGATGGCTTCATCAAGAGTGGAAGGCAGTTCATGGGAGACCAACTCGTCCTTGATATAGTCAGCCAAACTATGGAAGAACGCGTCCACCAACGATGGTGTGTTCCAAGAACTTCGTCTAGCCAGGGTTCGGAAGTCGATGGAATGGTCTGCGACTGTACGTCTGCCTTGTCGAATACTGAACAGTTCACGAGACGCCTCTGCGGTGGGTGAATCCAGGTCAAACACCTTCAGCATCTCCTCAGCAAACAGGTCGAAGGTTGCACATGCGGGGGTTTGACGTTCGAACTCTGCTGTTCCCCAGAGTCGAGCTCGGCCCGTCAGGTGAGTGATGGCATACCCAACTTTAGCCCCCTCCGTGGCGAAGGTCCTTGGCTGCAAGGAGAACTGAAGTCGGCAGCTAGTCAGGAATGGCCGGACCTGGGTTGAATCGCCGTTGAACCGCTCGGGGTTTCCAATCTTGGGTTCCGGAGCAGCGGCTGCAATGACCGGGGCAGGTAACTCGGGGGCTGGGCTGGTGGGCAGACTGGCTGGGGGAAGGTTGGTGAGGAGTTGAATGATCATGGCGAGTTGTTGTTGCTGCTGCTGGAACTGCTGCTCATGCTCATCGGTTTCCATGTCGGGGAAAGTGTGCGCTGAGTCCATAATGGTCAGATCGTACTGTCACGGTTCAGACAGACGACCAGAGGACCACAATTGCGTCACACCAGAAAGTTTATTAAACTTAAGGGAAAAGGGAAGTAGGGAGTGAATGAAGGCTCCAGGGGAAACAGGGATCCCGTCCAATGCGCTGGGTCTGTGCCCCCCCAGTGGCAGCGATGCGTCCTATGAAGCCGGTGGTGGGTGGTCCAGAAGTCCTGGGGGGGGGAGACACAGACACAACAGGGCGGAATGAAACCAGGCAGCAGTACAGTTCAAGGGAAATCCAAAATACGTAGTAGCAAGGCAGAAGGCTGGTCAGAGTTACCGGGATTGAAGAGTAGTCAGGAGTCGTAATGGCAGAAGCAGGTCTGGATCTCCTGAGGCAGAAGAGTATCCAAAAAACAGGCAGGTCCGGGGTCACAAAACCAGGGTGAGCCAGAAGCGCGAGCAAACAGGTTCCGGGTGTGAGCTTTGCAGACGATCTGACACCGGAGAGCTGAAAGACAGGGCCTTAAATACTGGGAGAGGTAGTGGGTAATGCAGCGCAGCTGGCAGAGTAATTAGAGCAGAGCAGAGCAGGGACAGGTGGAGCTAGTTAGGCTGAGTAGAGAGAGTGGTGAGCAGAGTGGAAGAAAATTAAGGTGGTAACCCGGTGGAGTGAGAGGCCCATGACAATTTGAGCTGGTCAAAGGTCAAAACAGATTTGAGTTCTGTCCCAATTCACCTTCATAACCTAACATGGTGGAACCAGTCTGATGGCTGCGTTCACCTTTCGATTTTACTTCACATATCATGATATCTGAAGTGAAATAGAAAGGTGAACACGGCGATCATGTTGGTTCCACCAGGCTAATCATAACTGTAATCAGTGCTCTGTTTGTGTGAGACCAACCAGTATCTTCCAGGGGCCAGGAGCTGATCTACGCTGGCAAAGACCTCCCCTCCAGCCGCACGTCTTGCCTACTATCCAACGATGGGGAGACCAGAATTTGGTAGGTTTAGTCTGACCTGTTCAAACATCAACATAGTATATGTTTGTGTGTCAGGTATCACCTATCCCTAACTGCCATTGGTAATAGAACAGTGACTGTGTGTATGTGTTCACAGATGCATGAGACGCAGAGAGACCTGGCACTCAACACATCAACTCAACACATCCACAATGATGTGACTAATAATAATACAGTACATCACAAATGTCCAGTAATAGCAACTCCCTTTTCATTCCATGTATCACTGATGAACTCTGCCTCAACTCTGCCTATTTCTACAGATGGACTAGATATGCTTTTGCCAAACGGCAGCCTCAGTAGTTTAATGGGGAGTCCACAATTGGGTAGGTTTCATCTGACCTGTTCAAACTTCAACATAGTATATGTTTGTGTGTCAGATATTACCTATCCTAACTGCCATTGGTAATCAAATCACATTTTATTTGTCACATGCGCCGAATACAACAGGTGTAGACCTTACAGTGAAATGCTTACTTACAAGCCCTTAACCAACAATGCAGTTTTAAGAAAAATAAGTGTTAAGTAAAAAATAAATGAGTAAAAATAGAAGAAAAATAGATAAATAACAAATGATTAAAGAGCAGTAGTAAAATAACAGTAGCGAGGCTATATACAGGGGGCACCGGTACAAAGTCAATGTGCGGGGGCACAGGTTAGTCGTGGTAATTGAGGTAATATGTACATGTGGGTAGAGGTAAAGTGACTATGCATAGATAATAAACAGAGAGTAGCAGCAGTGTAAAAAGAGCGGGGGGGGGGGGGGCAATGCAAATAGTCTGGGTAGCCATTTGATTAGCTGTTCAGGAGTCTTATGACTTGGGGGTAGAAGCTGTTAAGAAGCATTTTGGACCTAGACTCGGCACACCGGTATCACTTGCTGTGCGGTAGCAGAGAGAACAGTCTATGACTAGGGTGACTGGAGTCTTTGGCAATTTTTAGGGCCTTCCTCTGACACTGCCTGGTATGAGGTCCTGGATGGCAGGAAGCTTGGCCCCAGTGATGTCCTGGGCCGTACGCACTACCCTCTGTAGTACCTTGCGGTCGGAGGCCGAGCAGTTGCCATACCAGGTGGTGATGCAACCAGTCAGGATGCTCTCGATGGTGCAGCTGTATAACTTTTTGACGATCTGAGGACCCATGCCAAATCTTTTCAGTCTCCTTAGGGGGAATAGGCTTTGTGGTGCCCTTTTCACGACTGTCTTGGTGTGTTTGGATCATGATAGTTTGTTGGTGATGTGGACACCAAGGAACTTGAAGCTCTCAACATGATCCACTACAGCCCTATTGACGAGAATGGGAGCGTGCTCGGTCCTTCTTTTCCTGTAGTCCTTGATCACGTTGAGGCACCACACGGCCAGGTCTCTGACCTCCTACCTATAGGCTGTCTCATCATTGTCGGTGATCAGGCCTACCACTGTTGTGTCGTCGGCAAACTTAATGATGGTGTTGGAGTCGTGCTTGGACATGCAGTCATGGGTGAACAGGGAGTACAGGAGGGGACTGAGCATGCACCCCTGAGGGGCCTCCGTGTTGAGGATCAGCATAGTGGAGGTGTTGTTGCCTTTCAAAGCGCTTCATGGCTACAGACGTGAGTGCTATGGGTCGGTAGTCATTTAGGCAGGTTACCTTAGTGTTCTTGGGAAAAGGGACTATGGTGGTCTGCTTGAAACATGTTGGTATTACAGACTCAGTCAGGGACAGGTTGAAAATATCAGTGAAGACACTTGCCAGTTGGTCAGCGCATACTCGGAGTACACATCCTGGTAATCCGTCTGGCCCTGTGGCCTTGTGAATGTTGACCTGTTTAAAGGTCTTACTCACATCGGCTACGGAGAGCGTGATCAGACAGTCGTCCGCATCAGCTGATGCTCTCATGCATGCTTCAGTGTTGCTTGCCTCGAAGCGAGCATAGAAGTAATGCAGGAAGGTAATAGAACTGTGACTTTGTGTGTATGTGTTCACAGAAACATGTATGGTGATAAAGTCCAGACTGACAGATGGGCTTGATACTGATGTCTCTGAATCGAGAAAGACCTGGCACTCAACATAAACATGTTAATAGAACTGTTACTTGTATTGTCTTTTATTGTTATATAAATTCAGCAATTGCATTCTTCTCATACTAGTCTTTAGGTTACTGACCTATTCAAAGCTTCCTGCAGCATCTCACCATACATCTGCCTATAGTTATTGAAATCAACCTGCAGGATGTTTGTTTGTTGTGAATGAGTGGGGTGAAACAGCTGTGGGCAAGGTTCCGACAGATGGGTGTGTCTTGTTGGTGGAAAGGACACACCCAAGAAATACCCACATCAAGCCACAACTAGGGCAGTGGCGGTCATGACATTTTGTCAAATCAAATCAAATTGTATTTGTCACATGCGCCGAATACAACAGGTGTAGTCCTTACCGTGAAATGCTTCCTTATAAGCTCTTAACCAACAATGCAGTTCAAGAAATAGTGTTAAGGAAATATTTACTAAATAAACAGCTCAAATAAGCAAAGAGAAATGACAGTCCATCATTACTTTAAGACATGAAGGTCAGTCAATCCGGAAAATGTCAAGAACTTTGAAAGTTTCTTCAAGTGTAGTCGCAAAAACCATCAAGCGCAATAATGAAACTGGCTCTCATGAGGACCGCCACAGGAAAGGAAGACCCATAGTTACCTCTGCTGCAGAGGATAAGTTCATTAGAGTTACAAGCCTCAGAAATTGCAGCCCAAATAAATGCTTCACTGAGTTCAAGAAACAGACACATCTCAACATCAACTGTTCAGAGGAGACTGCGTGAATCAGGCCTTCATGGTCGAATTGCTGGAAAGAAAGCACTACTAAAGCACAACAATAATAAGGAGAGACTTGCTTGGGCCAAGAAACACGAGCAATGGACATCAGACCAGTGGGAATCTGTCCTTTGGTCTGTCCAAACTGGAGATTTTTGGTTCCAACCACATTGTCTTTGTGAGACGCAGAGCAGGTGAATGGATGATCTCTGCATGTGTGGTTCCCACCGTGAAGCATGGAGGAGGAGGTGTTATGGTGTGGGGGTGCTTTGCTGGTGACACTGTCATTGATTTATTCAGAATTCAAGGCACACTTAAACGTCATGGCTACCACAGCATTCAGCAGTGATACGCCATCCCATCTGGTTTGCGCTTAATCAGACTAGAATTTGTTTTTCAACAGGACAATGTCCCAAAACACACCTCCGGGCTGTGTAAGGGTTATTTGGCCAAGAAGGAGAGTGATGGAGTGCTGCATCAGATGACCTGGCCTCCACAATCACCCGACCTCAACCCAATTGAGATGGTTTGGGATGAGTTGGACCGCAGAGTGAAGGAAAAGCAGCCAACAAGTGCTCAGCATATGTGGGAACTCCTTCAAAACTGTTGGAAAAGCATTCCAGGTGACTCCCTCATGAAGCTGGTTGAGAGAATGCCAAGAGTGTGCAAAGCTGTCATCAAGGTAAAGGTTGGCTACTTTGAAGAATCTCAAATATAAAATATATTTTGTTTAACACTTTTTTGGTTACTAAATGATTCCATATGTGTTATTTCATAGTTTTGATGTCTTCATTATTATCAAAACATATAGGTGTATGGGCTAGGCTACATGAGGTGTGCGACTATGATTTAAAAAAGTCACAAAAAAAAGGCATGTGCTGAATTTTACCTTACTACACATGCTTGTGGTTATTCACAAGTGATAATACAGTATATTCGGAAAGTATTCAGACCCCTTGACTTTTTCCAAATGTTGTTACGTTACAGCCTTATTCTAAAATTGATTCAATTAAATGTTTTCCTCATCAATCTACACACAATACCCCATAATGAGAAAGCAAAAACAGGTTTTAATAATTATTTTGCAAATTTATAAAATATAAAATAAAAAAACACCTTATTTACATTAAGTATTCAGACCCTTTGCTGTGAGACTCGAAATTGAGCTCAGGTGCATCCTGTTTCCGTTGATCATCCTTGAGATATTTCTAAAACTTGATTGGAGTCCACCTGTGGTAAATTCAATTGATTGGACATGATTTGGAAAGGCACAGACCTGTCTATATAAGGTTCCAAAGTTGACAGTGCATGTCAGAACAAAAACCAAGCCATGAGGTTGAAGAAATTATCCGTAGAGCTCCGAGACAGGATTGTGTCGAGGCACAGATCTGGGGAAGGGTACCAAAAAATGTATGCAGCATTGAAGGTCCCCATGAACACAGTGGCCTCCGTCATTCTTAAATGGAAGAAGTTTGGAACCACCAAGACTCTTCCTAGAGCTGGCCGCCAGGACAAACTGAGCATTCGGGGGAGAAGGGCCTTGGTCAGGGAGGTGACCAAGAACCCAATGGTCACTCTGACAGAGCTCCAGAGTTCCTTTGTGGAGATGGGAGAACCTTCCAGAAGGACAACCATCTCTGCAGCACTCCACCAATCAGGCCTTTATGGTAGAGTGGCCAGACGGAAGCCACTCCTCAGTAAAATAAACATGACAGCCCGCCTAAAGGACTCTCAGACCATGAGAAACAAGATTCTCTGGTCTGATGAAACCAAGATTGAACTCTTTGGCCTGAATATCAAGCGTCACGTCTGGAGGAAACCTGGCACCATCCCTACGGTGAAGCATGGTGCTGGCAGTTTCATGCTGTGGGGATGTTGTTCAGCGGCAGGGACTGGGAGACTAGTTAGGATTGAGGGAAAAATGAACGGAGCAAAGTACAGAGAGTACCTTGATGAAAACCTGCTCCAGAGTGTTCAAGACCTCAGACTGGGGTGAAGGTTCACCTTCCAACAGGACAACGACCCTAAGCACACAGCCAAGACAATGCAGGAGTTGCTTCGGGACAAGTCTCTGAATGTCATTGAGTGGCCAAGCCAGAGCCCGGAATTAAACCATATCAAATGTCTCTGGAGAGACCTGAAAATAGCTGTGCAGCGACGCCCATCCAACCTGACAGAGCTTAAGAGGCTCTGCAGAGAAGAATGGGAGTAACTCCCCAAATACAGGTGTGCCAACCTTGTAGCGTCCTACCCAAGAAGACTCAAGGCTGTAATTGCTGCCAAAGGTTCTGAAACTATATTTAATCCATTTCGAATAAGGCTGTAACGTAACAAAATGTGGAAAAATCCAGGGATCTGAATACTTTCCGAATGCGCTGTACATCATTCACAAGTGATAGGCTAATATTGTCACTCATCAGACTATTCTTAATTTAATGTTGTCTTTACATACAGTACCAGTCAAAAGTTTGGACACACGTACTCATTCAAGGGTTTTTCTTAATTTTTACTATCTTCTACATTGTAGAATAATAGTGAACACATCAAAACTATGAAGTAAAACATATGGAATCAAGTAGAAACCAAAAAAGTGTTTAACAAATCAAATAGACACCCTTTGCCTTGATGACAGCTTTGCACACTCTTGGCATTCTCTCAACCAGCTTCACCTGGAATGCTTTTCCAGCATTTCTGAAGGAGTTCCCACATATGCTGAGCACTTGTTGGCTGCTTTTCCTTCACTCTGCGGTCCGACTCATTCCCAAACCATCTCAATTGGGTTGAAGTTGGGGGATTGTGGAGGCCAGGTCATCTGATGCAGCACTCCATCACTCTCATTCTTGTTGAAATAGCCCTTACACAGCCTGGAGTTGTGTTGGGTCATTGTCCTGTTGAAAACAAATGATAGCCCCACTAAGCCCATACCAGATGGGATGGTGTATCGCTGCAGAATGCTGTGGTAGCCATGCTGGTTAAGTGTGTTCTAAATATATCACAGACAGTGTCACCAGCAAAGCACCCCCACACCATAACACTTCCTCCTCCATGCTTTACGGTTGGAATTAGACATGCAGAGATCATCCGTTCACCCACACCACGTCTAACAAAGACACGGCGGTTGAACCAAAAATCTCAAATTTGGACTCCAGACCAAATAAACATTTCCACCGGTCTAATGTCCATTGCTCGTGTTTCTTGGCCCAAGCAAGTCTCTTCTTATTATTGTTGTCCTTTAGTAGTGGTTTCTTTGCAGTAATTCGACCATGAAGGCCTGATTCACATAGTCCCCTCTGAACAGTTGATGTTGAGATGTATCTGTTACTTGAACTCTGTGAAGCATTTATTTGGGCTGCAATTTCTGAGGCTTGTAACACTAATGAACTTATCCTCTGCAGCAGAGGTAACTCTGGGTCTTCCATTCCTGTGGCGGTCCTCTTGAGCGCCAGTTTCATCATAGCGCTTGATGGTTTTTGCCACTGCACTTGAAGAAACTTTCAAAGTTCCTGAGATTTTCCTTATTGACTGACCATCATGTCTTAAAGTAATGATGGACTGTTGTTCCCCCCCACCCCCCCACACCTTACCACAACACAACTGATTTGCTCAAACTCATTAAGAAGGAAAGACATTCCACAAATTAACTTTTAAGAAGGCATACATGTTAATTTAAATGCATTACAGGTGACTACCTTATGAAGCTGGTTGAGAGAATGTCAAGAGTGTGCAAAGCTGTCAAAGGGTGGCTATTTGAAGAATCTCAAATATAAAATATATTTTGATATGTTTAACACTTTTTTGGTTACTACTATATGTGTTATTTCATAGTGTTGATGTCTTTACTATTATTCTACAATGTAAAAAATATTTAGAAAAACCCTTGACTGTGTAGGTGTGTCCAAACTTTTGACTGGTAGTGTATACTAAATAATATATGTGTGAAATTAGTTTGGACCATCATCATGAACCTGTCTCGGAAAAGGGGTATAGGGAAAAAAATACACATAATCTATGCACTTAAATAGCGAATCGATTACACTTTTCCTGTGGTTAATTTTCAGGCCAGCCAGGTAGGCTATACTGTTGTAAAGTGAAGCAATGTGCTTAATATTAGGAATGTTTAGAAATAAATATAGTAGGCCTAGTTTATAGAATGCTGATTGGATCCTACTCTTTTTAATAGAGGCTATCAAAACTCTGTTTTCTCACGCAATTGCATAGCCTATAGAAATGTTGCGCAACATGAGGTCATGGGCTCTCATGAAGTGTTTGATTTTCTAAAACATTTGCACTGATCTCAGAGTGATTAGAGGCACAATAGAGTGCTGAGTACAAGCTTTTTGGTAGGCTACTAATGACCATCAGCAGCATCAGAGATTGTAGAATCCTAGTTACCTTGACTAAATGGTCACATGGAATTTGACTGCGGTCATGACTCGTGACCGCCGGTGTGGTGATAATATGGTCACCGTGACAGCCCTAACCACACCCCCAAGCCAACTCACATTTGGCTTCTGTCAAGCATTTCCTGAGGAGCAAGCCAAAAAACAAGCCCAAATCAGAGGGGGCAATTCCCCTTTAAAAAGGTAAAGCTTTTTTCCAAAGTACAATCCACATAAGTACTAAAAAGCTGATTTACCATCATTTGATTGTAGTACCATTTCGTTTTTAAAATACTATTTTTATAGTCTTGTCCCGTCACTGCAACTCCCGTATGGACTCGAGAGTGGCGAAGGTCGAGAGCCATGCGTCCTCCGAAACACGACCCTGCCAAGCCGCACTGCTTCTTGACACACTGCTCACTTAACCCGGAAGTCAGCCGCACCAATGTGTCGGAGGAAACACCATACAACTGGTGACCGTGTCAGCGTTCATGCGCCCGGCCCGCCACAGGTGACTCTAGAGCGCGATGGGACAAGGACATCCCGGCCGGCCAAACCCTCCCCTAACCCGGACGACGCTGGGCCAATTGTGCGCCGCCTCATGGGTCTCCCGGTTCGCAGCCGATGCCTCAATGCGATACAGTGCCTTAGACCGCTGCGCCACTCGGGAGGCCGTTTTTAGATTTTTTTAAGAAAATACTCATTTTGACATATTTATGTGGTAAAAATGACTCCCATTTAAAGGGGCGGTACACCAAAATGTGAAATATACTTAATTGTATTGACAGAAAGTGATTCATCCATTGATCTTGAGAGGCAATGACCAAAAAAAAAGCTTAGTTTTCTTTATATACTCACCCCACAGCCAGCATCACTGCTAGTGAAACAATGGGAGTGGTAGGGCCTAAGGCAGAATGCTTCAAAAAACATGCCCAAATCCTCAAAGTCACTTCAAACCAAATGTTATAGCAACTCAAATACCATAACAAGTTGCACATATATAATATTGGAGGATATTATAGGAATCCTGTTGAATAAGTATTTTTCTGAGAATACATACCAATATAGCACTATGTGTACATTTAGAGGGTAGGTTGTTTCTTTATTACAATTCTACCAAGTGTTCATACCACTGACATACTTTTATGAGCTGTTTTGACTGCAACCAAGCATATACAGTATGTAAGGTAATTTTGATACCTTGTTATAACCAGTACATAAGGTGCTCCATCTCTGCAGGTGATCTGTCTATCTGGTCAAAATCACTAATACAGGTCCCCCTCCACCCTCTGATAACTTAATATTATGTCTCCAGAGAAACCTGGATTCAAATAAATACTTTTTTAGATTTGCCCTAGAATAACTACTTTTTGGGGAATACACACCAACACAGCTCTCTGTGCGTATCTGAGTTCTGATACAGGTCCCCCTCCACCCTCTGTGACATGGATAACATGTTATTATGTCTCCAGAGAAACCTAGATTCAAATAAATGTCCTATTTATCAAATTACTATAGCTGGAATTAGTTGTTTTTGGCTGGGGTCAAAATTACCTCAAAGGACTTGTATTTTTTAAAAGTCCATATTGATACAGAAACACTAAACAATGATTTAGATTTATTAAGAACAAGTTGATTGACAAAGTCATGACAAATTTGAATAATTGAATGAACCACCTTTGGGCTATAATCAGAAATATGTCTCTAGGGTCAAAATGACCCCAGTCAGTAGTATGAGGGGTTATTCAAAATATGTTGGATAGCCATGTCTGATTGATTTTCCCATCAATCCGTTACAACGTTTACAAAGCTTACATCTGGTATTATCTGAGCACATAAAGGGAAACAGATGTTAAACAAAGATATACCACATACTAAACTTACAGCTTTTTATTTTTACCTCAATAACAGGTCAATATTGGTGCCAACTACTATTAACTACCGTAGATTTTGAGCCTATACAATAAATATACTGTGACAGACTGATCAGGAGAAGGAAATGTAGGTGAATTGGACACTCAAAAACACGATTAACGTAACAAGACAGGCAAAGGACTACAACTCACAATGAAATAGAAAGAAGGGAAGGCCAAAAACCAACTGGAGTAAAAGCCCTTGCCCAGAGAAGAGTGAGGTGGAGAGCTATGGTGAACGCCATATACTCCAAAAGAAACCAAAGGGACTAAGTCAAGTTAGTCAGTGACAGACTTCTGAGTGTTGTCGTGACGTTACTTACTTTAATGTATGACTGTTATTTATCGAATCACCTAACTATGTTTAATTGTCACTCGATTAAATGAATCATGTAACAATGAACTAATTCGGAATTTGGGGCACCACAGAAGAAGTTGTTTAACGAGTTACCATCTCCCGAATTAAACTCTTAGAATATATATATGTTATATATCGATAACAGTCACTTATCAAATAATTACCTCTTATAAGTCTCATTTTGAACGTCGCATAATCCTTGAACCTGCAAGAACCCTAACCTTATTGATGAATCAGCAATACACAAATTGGCTTAATTATTTATTTACTAACTAACTAAATAATAACACAATACAAACACACACACACACACACACACACAGGTTATTGATTACTAACATAATACAATGAAAACGGGTCCCTAGTGGACTGGACTAACATTAGCACGACTGCTTGCGTAGAAGGAGGGTCAGAGTGGAAGGGAGAGAGAGATTCAAACTATCATGGTTACTTTGGAAACTACGCTCATTCGGATTAGAAATTAAACATGTATTTACGTGTAGCTGTCCTCGATAGTTGAGTTGATGATGTAGGACTCTGGTTTGCCCACCAGAGATCCCAATGCCCTTGGTAGAGTTTCTGGTCGTAGTCGTGGTTAGAATGGATACTTCAGATGTACCAGCGGTTGTCTGAGAGGGATTGTCCTTCCCTCTCGTGTCTTTAGTGAAAGTTCTCTAGACGACTATACATGCCAGCTGCAGACTGAAATGATAAGGTCGAGTGCATTGTCTTCTTCTTCACCTTGTGTAGAGGTTGAGCGTTTCAGAGTTTCTCAATTTCAAACGTGTGGACTAACGTCTCACGTTTTCTGGTCCAAACATTTTGTAACGTGTAGCTTCTGCTTCACGCTTGTTGGTCTTTTAGAAATTCAACCATCTGGCTTATACCATTGTATGCTTGGTCTTCCTTTGGTAATGGAGATGTAGTTTTAAACCATTTTGTAACGTTTAGCTCACACTTCACGTCTGCTGGTCTTGTAGAGTGTCAACCATTTTAAGCCGTGGGCTTCCTGGTCTGGTAGAAATTCAACCATTTGCAACGTTTAGCTCACGCTTCACGTCTGCTGGTCTGAGGTGAATTTCGTGACAAGGCTTTTTATGCACTTGGGGTAAAAGGGGTGTTCCATCATGTTTGTGCTCATCTGGGCGTGGCCACTGACTGAGAACAAATCAATACGGAAAACAATCATCTCATCTAGAATGCTAAAATCACATTGTTATCTTCACAAAAGTATTATAATACTTAATCATTTGTTTTATACAACAATTAGATGCAAACCACATAACTGGGAAGTGTACCCCCCAGAGATACAGTTATGATGTTCCACCGTATTTAATGACGTCACAACATAGTAAAGAATTTGACATGATTGTTCTTTAAGTCCCCACCAACCATTTACCACATTCTTTTAAGTAGGAATATTGTTTCATTATCCACATTTGGATGTTGGAGTCTTGGCAGGAAGACTTCCTTTGTTAACAAAGGGGTCCTTTCACCCAATACTTCATGGCAATGAAGAGAAAGTCTGCACGGTATTTACGACCGGTCATAAAACTGGCCCCCAGGAAAAGGTGTGCTCAAACCTTTGCCTAGCTGGCATGTTTGATCCTCAACCCATGAGGGCAAGTCATGACAGTGTAATAATGAGTGCACTTTAACATGTCTCTTTCTTGAGATAAGAGCATCTGCTGAGGTCCGAAGAGATCCACACTCCACACACAAGCACAGGCATATACACTTCCAGCATGATGTCATAACCCAGACACATCCACTGAACTTAGGGGGGAATTGCTTCTGCTCCCTCTGTGCCCTATCCACACGCCCTTTCACTTCTAATAGTAATATCAATCCAGCATCAGGGCACACTCTCAGCAACCTTATGATCCCTGTTTGGAGAGGAGGAAAAAGGAAAGAGAGTCTCCCTCTTTCTCTCGCTTTCTTGCTCTGTATTTTTTCTATTTCATTCCCCTTTCTCTCTGTCTCTCTCTCGCTCTCCTCCTTTACTCTCTCTCTCTCTGGTGTGTAACCTCCCACAGTCTGCCTTCACAAACCCAGCCCTGTGTGAGAGCACAGGGGAGAGGGAAGTTTTTTCTGCAGCAGGCTTTTATAACCCACCGCCTGCCCCTTCTGCCCCGAATCATCCATCCACAGGCCCTTCACCCCAGCCCTTCACCCAGCCCTGCACACAAACACAGCCTATCTCTCTTAATCAGACACACAGTGTGTGTATCCCCATGCTGTTCCAGGTCCGGAGCCTGTGGGCACAGGGGTGGAATTGAAACCACACCTCAGCATCAGGCCTGCTTATAAAAGACAGGTGAGAGAGATAGAGATGGAAGGAAGGCCAAGACCTGATAAAAACATGGAAAATAAGGAGAAATAATAGTAGAGCTTGCCTATATCATTGAGGTATTAGTACTCTTGTTCCATTTCTATGACCTGTACGTGATGAGGGAGAGGGTACAGAGAGAAAGAGAGAGTATCTAGGATTTGAGGGTCTAAAAGCATCTCTTAGAAGATCCTGAGATAGAGCTGCTGATATGGAAGAATCCCTAGGAGATTATCTTCTTCAGTAGGGATTGGAGAAGAGAAGGAAACAAGGATAATATGGATCGACTAACTTCATTTGAGAGGCAAGTAGTCGTGGCACTACTATAATGTCTATATAGTAAATTTGGCAGGTGTTTAGGGAACACTATCATCCTCAAAAAAATAAAAGGTGCTCGTCTCTTTCTTCCGTCACTTATTCCTCCCCTAAGTGAATATTTAACAGAGAGAAGGGGCACCTTTTTCTCTTTTTGACTCTCCATATAAATCTACATTGATTCTGGCATCTTTTTGCTGTGTTTTATTCCCTCTCTAATTTAGAGTGGCTGATAAGTGCTCGTAAAAGTTTTTATGAACCACCTCCCTGGAGAGAGGGCTAGTTGGCCGAGGAACATGATAACAGGAGCTTGATGAACGAAAACAAATGGTCACCGATGTCAGCTGAGTTCAAGGGCATTTTTGATACGCGTGACCTCCACTTCAAAGCACCTGGCAATCCATTGAAAAAACGTGTGAAAAGCCAAAAGAGAATTCCCCATTCACCACCGCTCGCCTGTTTCACAACACTCCGCTTATGCATGGGCTCGACCTGAAAGGAGGTGGCCATTTGCAAAAGCTTTTACAACAAGATGGAAATGAGAAAGCCTCAAGAGTATGAGCAGTAGACTTAATAAATGTAGAGTCAATTTATAGTCTTTCTGATACTGGAAAGTTATTTATGGGTTGTTGTTTAAATGCTGCTTGGCTGAGTTGCAGATGCAGGTCTCTAGTTGGGAGTTGGAACACATCTTGTGGCTAACAGCGCTAGCCTGAGCTGAATACCAAGTCCCTGTGGTGCAGCTGGTGGAACTGCTGTAGGAAACACAGACAGCCCCAGAGTCCTAACACGCTCACATCACCAGTCTAAACTGTGGTCCGACATGTCATGCGCCTTTCCAGGAACTAACGCTAAAGATAAGCAGTAAAGCAAAATGTGGTACTTTTGATGTGCTGAAATGACATGATAATTATGCCCCTTAACAAAAACAAGTAAAAGACAGAATAAAAACAAACTCTTTCTCCATCCACCCCAAAACACTATGACTCAAAATAACTAATTAGTAAATAAAGAAAGAAAGAAACAGACACTTTCACATAGCAAGAGACAATAATTTGGGCCTGACACGAAAGGAACCATACGTGACCGAACAATTTGTCACAGGATCTTTGAAAGGCTTGAAGGTGATTATCTTCAGATACAGTCAGAACTGAAACAGCCCAATAAGGAAGTGTTTAAGAGGAAGCAACACGAGATGAGCACATTTAATTTTGACTCACTTTAACTGCCTCTGGGGACAGGCCAAAGCACCGACATCATTACTTAGTGATAGTCTGGTTTGTCTCAGACTGTCTGTCTGCCACGGGACAGTGGGGTAAGGCACTCTGGTTTTTACAGCGAGTGCTCATTCTGATGGATGCTCTTCCCGTTGTGTGCCGAGTACAGGGGAGTCAAATTTGTTTGACACCCACTGTCATACGAAAAACATCTCCCCCAGCTTCTCCTGCCCTCCACTTCGGGTGAACTGTAGTTAATTAGAGGCTGCATGGCCGACGTGAGCCTTTTTACAAGTCAAGGGGAGGGCTGCATTTGGAGGCCATTTTCTCAAAGTGCCACCTGCTTTGTTTCATTTCTCCACCATCTTTCTGTGTTACCGTACAGGTTCAGCTCTTTGCTTTGTGCAACGTTGAAAGCACCTGAATACTGCTCCGTAAACATATAGTTTCTCTCTGTACCTCACCATGTTCAAAATTCTACATGTTGGGCAAAAGCACACTTTCAAAAATATGTATTTGCTCCCCTCTGGTTGGTACTACAGGAAATGGAGAGGGTGTGTTGTCTCCTAATTGTCAAGCCTTAACATCATATCCTGGGGGGAGCAAATTCTGCCACAAATATGACCAGTCAGTCAATATGGCTGCCCTTCTAGCAACTGATGTTTAGGACAAGCAGCCTGGACTCAAGAAAGAAGCCTGGGGGACTTGAGAGGCCAGGGAGGGGGTTGTTTCAAGCGCAATTGGCAGTGTCAGGAGAGTTGGTGACTGCAGTTGGCACCCGCCCTGGCTGAGGAATCAGCAGACAGCTCGTCTGTACTAGGAGGAAGAGCCTTCCCCAACCCCCTTTTCTCTCACTATCTCTCTCTCTCCCTTCCTATGTCTCTATCCAGACTTAAACTCTCCTCCCCAAGGCAAATTTAGTTTATTGTCTTTTATGTCGGGGGGCTTGGGTGGCATCGCAGAGCTTTGGAAAAGCCTGCTCGGGCTCATTTGATGTGCATGCTTTCTAATTGGCACAATGAAAGGATGAAAGAGTGGCATCTTAGGGATGCCACCCGTGACAGGAGACTTCATGAGCAAACTAGGGATCCAAGCTGTGCTGCCATCATGCACAACTCAAATCACATGGGTATTTCATGCTGTAGTAGTCGGTAAGGGAATACACACAGTACCGTCAGTATGTACACTATGTAGTCTATTGAAAGATGGAGAATATAAGTGAGTAGCAGCAGTCAACATGTTTACACTGAGCATTTACATTTGTGACAATGGCTAAATGGAAAAACCATTAGATTAAATAATAATGATGGGCTGGCGTACTTTAAAGCCACAGAGTGACAGTTAAGCCACACTTGATTTTACATTTATGTTATCTAACTTGAATGTAATAGGGGAAAATATAAGTGAAAATAGTTATACTCGTCCCTCTGAGGTTTCGACAGAGAAACAGATTAAGGAACGAGAGAGGTGAAATAAATGACTTATCCTTGATGGCAGGTCTAAACTACCAAGCTAAATCCATATTTTATGCATGACTTTATTTTAAAAAATTCTAACTTTTCCTAAAACTCAGATTGAATTGACTGAGATCCAATCAAAGCATGAAGTCGATGTAACCAGCGCTCAGGCACGCTGAACCACATTATTGAACACCCTCTAGTTTTAAGCGATTTCTAAAATCTATTTCATAGTATAACCTTTTACGATTAAAAGGATCGGACCCTTTTTTCAATTTTCTCCTAAAATGACATACCCAAATCTAACTGCCTGTAACTCAGGACCTGAAGCAATGATATGCATATTCTTGATACCATTTGAAAGGAAACACTTTGAAGTTTGTGGAAATGTGAAATTAATGTAGAAGTATATAACACATTACATCTGGAAAAAGATAATACAAAAAATTCTATTTATTTTTGAAATGCAAGAGAAAGGCCACAATATAATATTGCAGTTTCGGCGCAATTTAGATTTTGGCCACTAGGTGGTAGCAGTGTGTGTGCAAAGTTTCAGATTGATCCAGTGAAGCATTGCAATACTGGACTATTTTGTATAAAGTCTGTCCAAATGTGCCGAATTGGTCAATTGATACATTTTCAAGTACATAACTATAGAGAACCTACAAAACTCCCAGGAATTTCATACATGATGGATCATTAGCTTATACACTAACTTTCATACATCTAGATGGCCGGGCGGAGTGGGTGTGGAGCCAGAGACAACAGGGGTTCAAACTGTAGAACCCAGTTCCTACATTTGAATATAAAAATTGATTTTATCAAACAAAACTATGCTACATTTGATCTCTGGGACCCTTAGGATGACAAATCAGAGCAAGATTACTGAATTAAAAAGTATATTATTTACCTTCAGAGGTGAATGTATCAAACCAGTTGCCGTGATAAGTTTTTTGTTGTTGTGCATTCTCCTCAAACAATAGCATGGTATTGTTTTACTGTAAGAGCTACTGTAAATTGGACAGTGCAGTTAGATTAAGAAGAATTTAAGCTTTCTGCCCATATAAGACATGTCTATGTCCTGGAAAGTTTGCTGTTACTTACAACAGTCATGCTAATCACATTAGCGCACGTTAGCTGAACCGTCCCGTATACGGGACAACGATCACATAGAGGTTAAGAAGAGCTAGAGAGCCATACATTTGCATGCTGTTTACGATTTGGCAAAACAAAAAGAACAGGCACATGCTATTGGACATCCCTTTTGCAATTTTACTGTACATTCACTTGGCTGATAGGTATGTACTAGATCATAAATAAACTTAGTTGTATTTCAAACCAGAAATAAGGGGAGCATGCACCCCGTAGTAAATTACACCTTCAAAAACAGAACTTGATATGATTCAAGATAGCGTGGGAAAAATGCGGTCTTTCATTATTCACTAAAAGGACATTCCCATCTGTATTAGGGTTGACACAATACCATTATCATGATACTACAATACTCAATGTGTTATAGCAAAGAGGAAAACACAAAGCAGACTAAACTCTTCAGTCTTTTAAAAACCTGCTTTATGTAAAATAAATTGTGTGTTATAGCTTAGAAAATGACTCCAAATGACAGTAAGGCTGTTTGTTTGTTTCCAAAATGAAATTAAGTTTGCTTCATGTTTTGTTTGTTGGTCTTGATACTTCTGAGTATGGTGATACTGGTAGCGTGACAACCGTAATCTGTATCTAGACAACATAAGCGATGGAAATTGAACAGTGATGGATCTTAAAAGGAGGTATGACAGCTCACCCCATTGGCTTTGCTCAGGGCTTGGAAGTAAATGCTGTAGCTCTTGGACGAAGAGAGAGGGGGGTTCCAGTAGCCGTTGTAGGTCTTGTTGTCGCCTATGGTGAAGGGCTGCACAACAGTCAGGTAGGTGGGCGGGAGCTCCGCCGCAAAGTAGTGGGGCGAATCCAAAATGGAGGCATTTTTGAAGCTGACGGGGACGGGGAAGCACTCCTGCGCGTCGGCTGCCCGCCGCACCTTCTGCTTGCGTTCCTCTTTCACCACCAGCTGGTAGACACTGGGGAGAGAGCAGAGGGCAAAGGTCAAGGGTCATAATCAGGGGTCTGACCAGTGCCTTCAGAAAGTATTCACGCCCCTTGACTTTTTCCACATTTTGTTGTGAATTTATTTGTCATTTTCTGTCAACGATCTACACAAAATACTCTGTAACGTGAAAGTGGAAGAAAACTTCTAACATTTGTAAAAAAGAAAAAAAGACACTAATATATCTTGATTACATAAGTATTCAACCCCCTGAGTCAATACATGTTAGAATCACCTTTAGCAGTGATTACAGCTGTGAGTCTTTTTGGGGAAGTCTAGAAGAGCTTTGCACACCTGAATTGTACAATATTTTACATTATTCTTTGTAACACATTTCAAGCTGTGTCAAGTTGTTGTAGACAGCCATTTCAAGTCTTGCCATAGATTTTCAAGCCAATTTAAGTCAAAACTGTAACAAGGCCACTCAGGAACATTCAATGTCGTCTTGGTAAGCAACTCCAGTATATATTTCACCTTGTGTTTGTGGGTTATTGTCCTGCTGAAAGGTGAATTTGTCTCCCAGTGTCTGTTGGAAAGCAGACTGAACCAGGTTTTCCTCTGGGATTTTGCCTATGCTTAGCTCTATTCCGTTTCTTTTTATCCAAAAAAAAACTCCCTAGTCCTTGCCGATGACAAGCATACCCATATGATGCAGCCACCACCGTGCTTGAAAATATGAAGCGTGACACTCAGTGATGTGTGGTGTTCGAGTTGCCTTAAACAGCACTTTGTTTTCAGGACATAAAGTTAATTTCTTTGCCACATTTTTTTCTGTTTTACTTTAGCGTCTTACAGGATGCATTTTTTGGAATATTTGTATTCTGTACAGGTTTCATTCTTTTCACTCTGTCATTTAGGTCAGTATTGTGGAGTAAACACAATGTTGTTGATCCATCCTCAGTTTTCTCCTGTCACAGCCATTAAACTCTGAAACTGTTTTAAAGTCACCAATGGCCTCATGAGCGGTTTCCTTCCTCTCCGGCAACTGAGTTAGGAAGGACGCTTGTAGCTTTGTAGTGACTGGGTGTATTGATACACCATCCAAAGTGTAATTAATAACTTCACCATGCTCAAAGGGTTAATCAATGTCTCCTTTTAACATTTTCACCCATCTACCAATAGGTGCCCTTCTTTGCGAGGCATTGGAAAACCTCCCTGGTTTTTGTCGTTGAATCTGTGTTTGAAATTCTCTGCTCGACTGAGGGACCTTACAGATAATTGTTTGTGTGGGGTACAGAGATGAGGTAGTCATTAAAAAATCATCTTAAACACTATTATTGCACACTGTGCACCATTCCACTTATCTAGGCTTGCCATAACAAAGGGCTTGAATACTTATTGACTCAAGACGTTTAATCTTTTCATTTGTAATTAATTTGTAAAAATTACAAAAAACATAATTCCACTTTGACATTAAAAGGTATTGTGTGTGTGTGTGACAAAAAAATTCAATGTAATACATTTTAAATTCAGGCTGTAACACAACAAAATGTGAAAAAAGGTCAAGGGTGGTGGATACTTTCTGAAAGCACTGTATGAGGCGTCTCAGAGTAGTAGTGGTGATCTAGGATCAGTTTGGTATTTTAGATCACAGTGAATAAGATTACATGGACAAGGGGTACCTGATTCTGTATCAGCACTCCTACACTGAGACGATTGATACATACGGCACTAAACTCAAACCCGGGTTTCCATAAGAAATGTGATATTGATTTAAAAATTAATTCATAAAGATCATTGAATTTAATAAGGAACCACCTAATGTCTGACTATATCCATACTGTTGTACATACAGAATGGGTTTGTAGTTTGTGTAAGGTCAGTTTAAAGCTATATACAAAGTTTATCTGAGCAGAGAGAGGAGTCTTACTGCTGCTCTGTCTTAACCTCCAATGAACTATTCATACCACTCCAAATTGACCACATGACTGTTTTCCAGCTTTCATTTTGCTTTGCGATTAGTACGTTCATATCTCCAGCGTGAATTCCATCACCTGTTGAAGATGCAGACTAAAAAAAAAGATCATGTTTGGTGACCTTTTGGAAAATAATGGTAACTCTGTGGAAAACAATATATTATATACTTAGAATATAAACACAGACTTGTCCGGGGGGAGCACTTCTATTGGGCAGTCATTTCTGTGAGGGACCAGTAGAGGGAAATCTACCCCTAATTAGAAGTGAGGAGCCAGTGGGAGCTGTCTTTAGACTGGCCTTTTTTGAAAGGCCCTGTCAATGGAAAGTAAGGTAATGAGTGGAGGGTTTGTTTCTGCGCTGGGGTTCATGAATGGATAAGCACTTCTTTTGAGCCCTGGGGCTCCATAGTGGTTGTCCGCAATTACGTCCATCTATGCCAAGAACACACTTCACAATTATATGCAATTAGGGAATTGTATGTTTCTGTGAAGGACTAGGGCAAATTATCCTAGCCTCTAATTTGGCATCTTTCATATGGGATAATTGCTGATGACCAAAGGAGCGTGCACTTTTCTCTGACAGCAAATATCCATTTCTAACTAATGGCTTTCAGAGACCAAACAAGTGCATTGGAAAAATGGCTTGGTTGTATCCATATGTGCAGGATGGATGTAACAGCTGGCTGATCTTGTCGTGAGCTTTTTTGGTAAACATGAAACATTTTCATTAAAGCAGAGCTTTTATGTTCTAGAGACCATTATACTTTTTAAAGCATTATCTGTATGTGAAATTTAGGCTACCATATTTACCATGTAATGACTTGTTTTCAATATAAAGCAGACTATCTGCACTAACCCTATCTTGCACTGACTCACACTCACAAGACTATATATACACTCACTCACATACTCTGTTCATTATTTTACTCTTATTATTATATATCCTGATGCCTAGTCACTTTACCCAGCCTTCATGTACATATCTACCTCAAATACCTCATACCCCTGCAAATTGATCTGGTACTGGTACTCCCTGTATATAGCTCCATTCTTGTGTATTTTATTGTTACTATTTTTATTTTTAGTATTATTTTTTAACTCTGCATCATTGGGAAGGGCTCGTAAGCAAGCATTTCACGGTTAAGTCTACACCCGTTGTATTCGGCGTATGTGACAAATAAAATGTGATTTGATTTGACATGTGGCAATGAACCTCATGCACATCTGGTATCACTTAGGGGCATATTTGAAGTGTTTATGAAAGGATTTAGTAGTTGCTACATCAGAAAATGTTATATAGCATGTGTATTATATTAAATTAGAGAATACTGTATACACTTGGATATAAATTCCTATTTAACAATTTCACAAGTGCATTATTCCCTTCAGATATTTCAATTATATAATGCTACACAAGGCCTGGAAATATTGATAGCCCAATAGCAAGTACATAAGCATTTTCTTTCTGACCAAATGTTAGCCCATAAGGGCAATTGAGGTATTCGGTTAACACTGGGAAATAGTTTCCTTCTGGGTTGTTAGGTTGAGCACAAAATGTCCTATTTCAATATGCACACGTGAACCACATTTTCATGAATGTCAACAAACTGCTTGCGGTTCATGTTCCTAAAGCGGTTAAGCTGTTGTTCCAAGCCAACGGCCAGTAGTGTTGAATTGGCATAAGTTAGTATGTCGTGACTGTTTTGTCAAGGCTGTGTTTTCAAAACTGGAACTAAATGCAATGAAACTTTTAAAAGAACTGTGTTGCTCTGCCAACTACAATGCAAATTGAACTTGATCCCCTTAATGCATTTTGCATACAAATTGCACTTATATGAATGACTGCTTCTAATACCTCAAAACACCCAGCAGAACAACAATAATTCCGTTTTTCATTTAGGAGATTCTTTGGACTTCGGCGAACCATTTCAAGGTTGGGATAAATATGAAGTGGATTCGGTGCTTGTAACTTGTCTTTTTAGAGAAAGAAAGAGGTAACACTAGTAAAACCCTGTGCAATTAGGCCTAAGCGAAAACTGTATTGTCGTGTTGTGTAAGAACAAATTAATTTCTTAGTGTGCAGATAAGCAGTTAAAACAACCAATTAATACAATTTAATATAAAATCTTTCCACACACAATCATTTTGCCAATCTGACACCTCCATAATGTCATGCAAAACAAATTGTGAGTTAGGCTTTATACCAGAGTTTTCACTTTTGAAGCAGACTAAGTTGAAGTTAACACTTCCAAAATGGAGACACTTGGACATGTAACTGTTGACAGGAAGTGATGTCATAGTGTGGTACCTGACGGGAGCTCCTCTGGATTGGGCAGGCTTCAGCAGAACTGTGATGGTGGTGTCTGTCTCGTTCAGAGGGGGCGTGTCTGTCTCGTACTCCGGCATCGATGGGGCTGGTGGGAAAAGATTCAGAGGGGATGAGATCAAGTAAGTGTTCATTAGGGCACGACACAGAAAACTTTTAAAATGTTTTTCCATGAATGACTAATATGATTGAGTCTGTTTTTGTTACTTTTGTTGCTTAATGAACACAACCCTGTTGAATTCCTATATTTAAAACAAACTTGGTCCCCTGACATCATGACAATAGTGGATTTAGCCCTGTGATTGCTGAAGCTAATCCACAATGGAGTATGGCATACAGTAACAGTAAATATACCATCTCCATCTATGGAATACGCTTAAGTCAATGTTGTCCATGAAGCCATTGCTAAAGATTGACCTTTTAAAAAGATGTACCCTAACAGAAGCGTGTTGGTGTGAAAACCTTGCCCTATACACGTCACGATTGTGCCATCTCTTTCAAATGTCACGTCTTCATTATCTCCAAAACATTAATCGGACAACCTTGATTAGATAAATCAAGGCTGGAATTAGATATGCCAATTCGTTCAGGGATTCAAAGAGAGAGGCGTTGATGCTCCAGGCCATCAAGGCTCTAGTCTGTTGCATGACTGACAACTAAGACAGGGAATGTTTACTTTCAGAGATAAGAAGACAAATCCTTCATGCTTGTGTTACACCATTTCTATCTATGAATGTCAGGAATGACGTGGTTCAAATGAATGGTGGACAATGATGAACAATTGCTCACTGTTTGATTGCTACATTCTGTCTACAGTCGTGGTCAAAAGTTTTGATAATGACACAAATACTAATTTTCACAAAGTCTTCTGCTTCAGTTTTGATGATGGTAATTTGCATATACTCCAGAATGTCACGAAGAGTGATCAGATGAATTGCAATTAATTGCAAAGTCCCCCTTTGCCATGAAAATCCCCCAAAAACATTTCCACTGCATTTCAGCCCTGCCACAAAAGGACCAGCTGCCATCATGTCAATGATTCTCTTGTTAACACAGGTGAGAGTGTTGACGAGGACAAGGCTGGAGATCACTCTGTCATGCTGATTGAGTTAGAACAACAGACTGGAAGCTTTAAAAGGAAGGTGGTGCTTGAAATCATTGTTCTTCCTCTGTTAACCATGGTTACCTGCAAGGAAACATGTGCCGTCATCATTGCTTTGCACAAAAAGGGCTTCACAGGCAAGGATATTGCTGCTAGTAAGATTGCACCTAAATCAGCCATTTATCGGATCATCAAGAACTTCAAGGAGAGAGTTGTCATTTCAGTGATATTTTGACCGTCAGCAACAGCATTAAATTGATGTGTTAATAACGTGCCAATCTTCATCCCCAACTTTGTTTGACCTCAGCATATGTACAGTATGTAGATATTATTCTACTCTAGCTTAATTTCCACTGTGAGTCTCATACAACTTCATGAATCATTCCCAGCATGTAATCCCTATGTACACATTTGAAGGGTCACTGTTTTACTGAGAAGGTGTGTCCATAAAAAAATAAAAAAAGAATTTAAGAATGAAGAATAATACACTGGCCTTACTAGTCTTAGTCATGTGTTCGCGCCTTGTTCTGAAAGGTATTTTTAGAAAACAGAGCATTTCACGGTGTCTTTTTTTTACTTTCATAAAACATACAAAAGAAAAAAGGAAAAAGGAGAAAAAAACTGCTGCTATGGTAACATAATTTCTGTCATAGTGCTTGTAGTTGTATGTATGTGCATTTCTGACACCAACGAAACACCACTATTAAGACTATCTGCTCTGAACAAGTCTTACTCACCTGCTATCTTCGTGGCGATGCGGGTGGTAACAGGGGGTCCAAAACCTTTGTTGGTGCTGGCTTTGAGGGTGAAGAAGTAGGTGGTGCCAGGGTAAAGCCCCACAAACAGGTGGTGGGTCTCGTTGCGTAGCTTGAACACCCTGCCGCGCTGGGTGGTCAGGTCTGCACTGGGGTCCAAGGAGCTCAGAGCCTTATAGGTGATCTGTAAGAGCAGAGAGAAAAAAGTAACACTATATCATATGAACAAAATGTATTTAAATTACATTCTATCATGCAGTATAGTGCATTATAAAACTTCCTATAAGCGCTGAAAACAGATCATAGCTATAATAGCCTTCAAAGGCATTAAACACAGTTGGTTTATAGACTGTTTTACACAGGGGCGCTACTTTCACTGGGGACATGTCCCCTCCATATTCTAAAATTGCATTTTTGTCCCCCCCAGTATCACATATCATTGGAATGTGATACAAAACGAGACTGGATAAAGAAGCTAGGCATATGTTGCACATCACTACTTCAAAGGAGAGGCATTTTATCTTATTATTTATATTTTTTAGTGTTTTTTGGCAGAAATGCCTTCTGGAACATGTGAACTTTCATGTGCCTTAATAACAAACTTGTATGACATCTGTAAATACTAATAAAATGGTTAAATTACGAGCATAGTTGGTTTAGCCACGGAAAAAGACAGGAATCTTCCCGCTAGCCATGATTGGCTGAGATAATGGATGGGCTGGACATGCCGAGAGATGAGTTCGGATTGGTCTGCCATGTAGCACGCTTCTGTCTATAACATGAGCTGCTCAGTATGTGTAGATAATCCTTGCTTCCGCGGCTTTTTTGAAATATATAATGTTAGCCATGAAGAACTACAAAAGTGTTGCTACTGCACTCAACAACATTGCTGCCCTGAAATTAGCTGGCGCTATTGACAATCATTAGTGGGAAAAAGTTGTGATGGACTACTTTATGCACCTGGTCAGTGTGAATCGAAATGACTTGACACAACGCTGGCCAAACATGCTGTAGCTACAAACAATGGAAAAGACACGCTGCCGTGAAGCATTCATCCATGTATACGGGTAAGTGTCTAGCTAAATTTTCAGATATTATACATTTCTAATTTTGTCATTAAGTCATTTTCATTGCAAGTTATAGCATACTGTTAGCTAGCTAGCGAACGTTAGCTTGCTGGCTCGCTAGCTAACGTTATGTGTATGATTTGTGTAGTACTATTATTCATATCTCAGAAAACAATTTGCATTGCTAGTTATAGCCTAATGTTAGCTAGCTAGCTAACATTGAACCTAGTTGGTTAGCTTTAGACACCTGCAGATTCATACTATAGCATTTCATGCATGGTGGCTAGTTATGACAATCCGTTTGTACTGTAAATATGTGTTGGGATTATGGTTAATTGTTTAGCCACATCACATTTAGACAAGTGTGTCTGGGTAAGCATCATCTAATAATTATAAGGTATTTATTTAATATTTTTATCTGGACACGTTCTATATTTGTAAAAAACACAATTTCAGATTTTGCTACATTAGACCAAATCGAGGTGGTCGGTCACAAATGTGGGCCTGCAAGCTTCTTTTTCCAGTGCGTTCTGATACACCATCATTCAGGATGACCGACATTTCAAACAGTAAAAAAAGAAAGGTAGAACAGAAATGCAGGGTAGAAAGGTAAACATATAACACATTGATGTTGTCACACCCTGATCTGTTTCACCTGTCTTTGTGATTGTCTCTACCCTCCTCCGGGTGTCGCCCATCTTCCACATTATCCCCAGTGTATTTATACCTGTGTTCTCTGTTTGTCTGTTGCCAGTTCGTTTTGTTTCGTCAAGCCTACCAGTGTTTTTCACCTTGCTCGTGTCTTTTTCAAGTTCCTGTTTTCTAGTTTTCCCGGTTTTGACCATTCTGCCTGCCCTGACCCTGAGCCTGCCTGCCGTTCTGTACCTTGTCACACCACCCTGGATTATTGACCTCTGCCTGCCCTGACCCTGAGACTGCCTGACGTTCTGTACCTTTTGGACTCTGATCTGGATTACTGACCTCTGCCTGCCCTTGACCTGTCGTTTGCCTGCCCCCTGTTTTTGTAATAAACTTTTGTTACTTCGACACTGTCTGCATCTGGGTCTTCTCCTGAAACTTGATAGATGTGTGGGTTGTAAACACGGTGGTTGCCTAATTGGTATCAATCCCCAACATATTATGTGATTTAAGGAATTATTTCTATCAACAGCACACAATATTATCATTTTCGGGCATATGCATTGTTTTGCAATAGTGAAGAAGAATAGAATGGCAATGTCAGTTACATTGGTCCTACCAGTGATTTTCCGTCTCCATTTGAATTAGCTCCACAATGCTGTGTGCCACGGCAAAGAAATATTGGCTATGCATTACAACATAAATATTGACCGCGTCAAAACAATTCAGGCGGCACTTCCATAACCACCAACATCCAAACACATGGCCTGAATTTTAATTTTTTTTACTGGTGGAGATTGATGTTTGTGTAAATTGAGGTCTACAGGGTTGTGTGTAATAAAAACATTTTAGACTGATGTGTCACAGATCACAACTCCATTAGATAATTCAAATCAAACCAATTGACAGCTCAGTGCCTGCTGGTAGCTAGGCCAGTCGCTGATTGAAAGGCTTTCATGGTAAGTGCTAGATCCGGCGTTGCCCCGAGACCGTGCTGCACTGACCACAGGCAAAGAAGCAGTTGGGGCAAGACAAGCAACATTTTTTGCATGAAGCAAAAAACAGAAAAGACAAGAAAAAGAAGGATAAAAGGAGTGTGTGTGGGGGGGGTGTCATCCTGAGTTGTGTCCTAGATAAGCCTTTTTGAAACCTGTCATTGTGGACCTCCAGACAATGCTGGACCTAAATTATGTAATATGAATATGGGTCTGGAGCCGTATAGACTTTGGGTGTGTGATTGGTGGGTCCTTGGCTGTGCGAGACAGTGGGCTAGGGTGAGTCAGACTTCAGCAGCTGTCAGACATCGGGGGGGGGGGGTGGGACGGGACGGGACGGTTAAAGGCTGCTGGCTAATCTAGACTGATTAGCATAAATCCTCATCAAGCCACTAATGGCTTGCAGGACTTCAGAGGTCGATAAAGAGTCGTAAAGGAGCTGAAACTTAAACAAATGGAGCTTTCCTGTAGACATGGTTTCCTAATTCCTTTACTAGCTATAATTCATGCAATAAAGTTTGGTTTAACTGGTTCACAACAATTGTGTTCACCAATTGTTTAAGCATTTATCTTTTCAAGGTATCCGTTTGAGTTGACAAGCATCCAATATTCAATCCATGGCAACAATAAATATTTCCTTGTTGTTGTGCTTCAATAGACTGTCCCCATTGCCATCAAAGTTCTATCTGCTGCCACCAGTCCTTAAATTGGATACAAAAGTCAGTGAAAAAGTTATACTTGTGATATATTTATAGTGGAATTTCAGTTCTGCAGGCAGCAACACAACACATTAACTCAGAGAGTCCTACTGCCGTCGGCACCTTTTCATTTTATACCAGCCAGGGCTGCAGTGAGACTGCGTTGCTCATAATAAAATACCTGAAATCAATATTTATTCATGGATTCTTACTCACACTTGTTAAATATTATCCCAAAAATATTTTTGGGCTTTCGTTTGGGTGTGAATGCGTATTCCTCTGGCGTTCCTTCTCCTTGGTTGATATACTCAGCAGGGAAGCGTCATAAAGAAGAGGTAGTTTACTGCCCTATGAAACAGCAGACGCGCACCGAGGCACTGCACTATGGGTAATGGAGAGACTACATCTGTGGAATAACTCGTAGCCGAGACGAGAGATGGATGCCTTTTAATAAGGACGCTGTACCAAACAGCAGCACACATAAATAAAGCAAAGGACACAGGGCAATGTGTCTTTTGGTTTAAGGGGAGAGTTCGGGGAAAGTTGCAGTTACTGCTGTTGTTTGAAGTTTGAGTTTTCAATTGGTTCATAGTTCGTTACTCAACTTGAACTTTTGTTAGGGACAAGTTTGGTCTGAATAAAACATCTATATAATACAGTATGCCCTTCAAATTGAAATGGGCCAACCAAATATATATTTTTCCATTGTTGTATTACAAATAAGCACATTCAAGAATAGGATGGCGGCTTCAGTTGTTGGGACAATAATATATCTGCTTCAAAACCCCCGCAATCTATGAAAAATCTACAGCAACAATGGCCTCAATCGCTATATCAATCTATAAATGTTTCCACCTCAGGGACAAAGGAGAGGACAGTTTCAAAAGCTACAAGGCAATCAATGGTCTTCCATTATCCATTTCTATCCATTCAGTTATCTTGTATAGGAAGGCTTTTCAGTGTCACAGCAGATACAAATCAAGGGGGGCTACAATGTGGGGAGGAAATGATAGGTCTCTATAATATACAAATAATAAAATATGTCATTTAGAAGACACATTTATCCAGAGTGACTCACAATACGTGAGGGCATACATTTTTAGGATGTGTATGCGATCCCTGCAGGAATTGAACCTGCAACCTTGGCGTTACCAGCACCACGGTCTAACCAACCACGCAGAACCACATTCTCTGCCTGGGCACGTTATCGGTGGAGTTGGGGTTGGCTGCCTGGCTGCAGCAGGGACAGGCGACACGGCTGCTATATGGCTTCCAGCTCGGGGCAAGGTTGCAAATCCACTCCTCTCAGGCCATTAACGAACAGTTAAAAGGCAGGCCTGTAATTGAGTGGAGCGAGTGTAAAGCTGCTCCGCTTGTCCATCCATCTCTCTGTTGTCCCTGGGAATCAGGGACAAATGGGGTGCCGTTTGTAACATGCTATATGTTGTGAAACAGATGAATTACGTGGCACAAAATGTTTACATTTTGTAGCACGGAATTCATCTGTTACATAACATATAGCATGTTACAAACGACACCCCATATGGACAGAAGGAATGTGGGGTTGACTGGACTGCTGGATTCAAGCTCCAAAATCTTACAGAAGAGATTAGGATGTAACAGTGGTCCTTACAGGATTGGCTAGGGAAGCTGGGACACATTTACAGTACTGTGCCTAGGGAAAGATGCAAAGGGAGGGAACATATTGATGCCAGATGACTGTCACAAAGTGATGCGAGACGACAAAGGAAGATTCTATGTGGATTTTGGACACAGATTGATTTTGTTTGTGTGAACAGTGCTACATATCGAGTGACAACAGAAGAGCTGTCATTTGACGACTGCTACATACACAGTTAGCTTAGAATAGACGGGGGTAGAAATCGCAATGCACAATCAACTTTATTATCAGTCGGTTATGTCACTTGTCCATGAGATGGTAGAGATAAAGACCACATAGACCAGGAAAATTCAAATCTGGACCTTGAAGCCATTCCCACTGCTAATTTTCATTCTACCCCTCTATTCAGGGACTGATTTAAACCTGGGACACCAGGTGGGTGCAATTAATTATCAAGTAGAACAGAAAACCAGCAGTACTCCGGACCTCCAGGCTCAGATTTGAATACCCCTGATATAGGCTAGCCAGAGGTAAATGTACAGAACTGTTGTAAAAATGTACTCTATCCCAATCTCTATCCCTATAAGCACTCACAAACTCTTTCAATCCCCAGTTTAAAACTTGCTCTTGTTATCCCAGCTCCAAACATATTCTCAGCCTCTAGCACAATCCCTATCATCCCTGATTCTAGGTGGACGTGGCTAGCGATGAGGAGGCTGCCCCTCTCTCTCAGTCCATCCAGCGCCACTGTGGCTGTTTATCTTCGTTAGGTGCTACTATGCCTGTGTGTGTGTGTGCGTGTGTGCGTGCGTGCGTGCGTGCGTGCGTGCGCGCGTGCGTGCATGTTCTCAAAGAGTTGTAAATGGTTGAGCTGAGCACACCACCCTGGAGTCACCATGACAGGGGGGGTGTGCCTCTCACTCATCATTATTGTCATTGCGGTTTGTTTTAGTTGTGTTTTGGAAATGGTGAATAATGTTTTGTGTTTCATTTTGGAGTCACTATTATTGTAGGTAAGAATAGAAAATGTTTCTGAACACTTCTACAGTACATTCATATGGATGCTTCCATGATTATTGCCAGTCATGAATGAATGAATCACAATTAATGATGAATGAGAAGGTTACAGAGGCCCAAAGATCATACTCCCCCAAAAATGCTAACCTCCCCTGTTATTGATAATGGTGAAATGTTAGCAAGTTTTGTTGTAGCCTCTGTAACCTTCTCACTCATTATTCATGATTCATTCATGATTTTTCTTAATAATTGCATTATCAGGATTATTTAAGAAGTGTTCAGAAATATATAATCCACTTATAAAGAATATTACTCCAGTCATCATTGACCATTCAGTTACTATTGGGCAAAACATAACCCAAAACACAACCATAACAAACTGCAAATGCATCCAACGAGTTTGTAGAGTCATAAGCTTGATGTAGTCATTGCGACCAAGGAATATCGGACCAAATACTAAACTTTTGACTACTTTAATACCCTAAAGTAAATTTGTCCAAATACTTATGACTTCTTCACATGGGAGGACTAGACACATAAAGGGATTTTATTTCTAAATGGTAAAACGGATATGTATGAACATACCCTCAAATAAAATGTGCCTCATATGAAACATTTGACCTCAAATCCAAAATGCTGGAGTAGAGAGACACATTTTTTTTTTTTGCTTCACTGTCCAAATACATATGGAAGGGAGAGTAGGTTCTCCTATTCATCTGAAAAAAAACTGAGTTTGGGATTCAAGCATTAGAGCAAAACCACATTATCTGCCTCTGAACACAGGCTATAACTTTGGTCCCTGGTTGTCAAAGGTATGAAAATGAGTTCTATTCACACAAACACTACTTCTGCTTTCGTCAAATCCCATCAGACACTCAACAGACTGACGAGGAGTGGGAACATTGGCATCAAAACATTTCAACAGTGCGTGCTACAAATTCAACAAAACAAAGATCAAGGACTTACACAAAGCATTCAAGTGCTCAAGTATTTACAAATCCTGCATTTGCATACAGATAATGTTAGGCAAAAAGTAAGGAGGTAGACTACAGAAAAAAAGCCACCCCAACAGACTCTTCGGCATTGATTAAAGCAAAGTCATTATAAGTCTCTTTTTTTTTTTTTTTCTCAGTGCATTTTTCATATCTTCCCTTTCTCTTTCAGCAAAGGCAATTCATTTCTGAAAAGCCTTGATGACTCGATAGTACAGAGCTATGTGAAGAGGAGCTGTGAGTGAGAAGTCTGTTGCTGTGTGTGTGTGTGTGTGTGTGTGTGTGTGTGTGTGTGTGTGTGTGTGTGTGTGTGATCAAAAGGCTGCAATCTCATGCTGAACACATCCTCAACCTGACATCCGGTGACACTCCTCTCAGCGGGGGGCCATGTTTATGTACTCAGATATTAACTGTGTGTGTGTGTGTGTTCGTGTGTGTGTGTGTGTGTGTGTATGCACGTGAGTGTGTGTCTGTGTATGTGTGTATGTGTGCGTATGCATGTGTGTGTGTGTAATTCAGAGCTGCCATCACACTTTGCTTGAACCCATCGTCACACCGCTGCTGTTCTACAATTAGCGTAGCTTAGAAGTCAACAGAGAACTGATGGTTGCGTATTAATGAGGTTTTAGTCATGGTGCATGTACAGTTGAAGTCGGAAATTTACATACACTTTAGCCAAATACATTTAAACTCAGTTTTTCAGAATTCCTGACATTTAATCCTAGTAAAGATTCCCTGTCTTAGGTCAGTTAGGATCACCACTTTATTTTAAGAATGTGAAATGTCAGAATAATAGTAGAGAGAATGATTTATTTCAGCTTTTGTTTCTTTCATCACATTCCCAGTGGGTCAGAAGTTTACATACACTCAATTTGTATTTGGTAGCATTGCCTTTAAATTGTTTAATTTGGGTCAAACATTTCGGGTAGCCTTCCACAAGCTTCCCACAATAAGTTGGGTGAATTTTGGCCCATTACTCCTGACAGAGCTGGTGTAACTGAGTCAGGTTTGTAGGCCTCCTTGCTCGCACACGCCTTTTCAGTTCTGCCCACAAATGTTCTATAGGTTTGAGGTCAGGGCTTTGTGATGGCCACTCCAATACCTTGACATTGTTGTCCTTAAGCCAATTTGCCACAACTTTGGAAGTATGCTTGGGGTCATTTTCGATTTGGAAGACCCATTTGCGACCAAGCTTTAACTTCCTGACTGATGTCTTGAAATGTTGCTTCAATATATCCACGTAATTTTCCTTCCTCATGATGCCATCTATTTTGTGAAGTGCACCAGTCCCTCCTGCAGCAAAGCACCCCAACAGCATGATGCTGCCACCCCTGTGCTTCACGGTTAAGATGGTGTTCTTTGGCTTGTAAGTCCCCCCTTTTTCCTCCAAACATAACGATGGTCATTATGGCCAAACAGTTCTATTTATGTTTCATCAGACCAGAGGACAATTCTCCAAAAAGTACAATCTTTGTCCCCATGTGCAGTTGCAAACCGTAGTCTGGCTTTTTTATGGCGGTTTTGGAGCAGTGGCTTCTTCCTTGCTGAGCGGCCTTTCAGGTTATGTCGATATAGGACTCGTTTTACAGTGGATATAGATACTTTTGTACCTGTTTCCTCCAGCATCTTCACAAGGTCCTTTGCTGTTGTTCTAGGATTGATTTGCACGTTTTGCACCAAAGTACGTTCATCTCGAGGAGACAGAATGCGTCTACTTCCTGAGCGGTATGACGGCTGCGTGGTCCCATGGTGTTTATACTTGCATACTTTTGTTTGTACAGATGAACGTGGTACCTTCAGGTGTTTGGAAATTGCTCCCAAGGATGAACCAGACTTGTGGAGGTCTACAATTATTTTTTCTGAGGTCTTGGCTGATTTCTTTCGATTTTCCCATGATGTCAAGCAAAGAGGCACTAAGTTTGAAGGTAGGCCTTGAAATACATCCACAGGTACACCTCCAATTGACTCAAATACTGTCAATTAGCCTATCAGAAGCTTCTAAAGCCATGACATCATTTTCTGGAATTTTCCAAGCTGTTTAAAGGCACAGTCAACTTAGTGTATGTAATATTCTGACCCACTAGAATTGTGATACAGTGAAATAATCTGTCTGTAACAAAATTGTTGGAAAAATTACTTGTGTCATGCACAAAGTAGATGTCCTAACCGACTTGCCAAAACTATAGTTTGTTAGCAAGAAATTTGTGGAGTGGTTGAAAAATGAGTTTTAATGACTCCAACCTAAGTGTATGTAAACTTCCGACTTCAACTGTATCTGTTTGACTGCTAACCATGGCGAGCATGTCAGCTAGCTGGCTAGCTATCGAATAACACCTGTGATTGCTTTATGCCTCTCTCCCATGTCAATATGCCTTGCCTATTGCTGTTACGGTTAGTTCTTACTGTACTTTTTCACTGTAGAGCCCCCAGTCCCGCTCAAACTGCCTCAGATGGCTCACTTGTCCCACCCCCCACACATGCGGAGACCGGCTCAATCTGTGCCTCCAGTGATGCTATCTCTTTCATCGTTACCCAATTCTTAGGTTTACCTCCACTGTACTCATATCCTTCCATATCCTTGTCTGTACATAATGCCCTGAATCTATTCTACAACGCCCAGAAATCTGCCCCTTTTATTCTCTGTAAAAAAAACCTAACGCGCTAGAAGACCAGTTCTTAAAGCCTTTAGCCGTATCCTTATTCTATTCCTCCTCTGTTCCTCTGGTGATGTAGAGGTTAACCCAGTATCACTCCTACTCCCCAGGCGCTATCATTTGTTGACTTCTGTAACTGCAAAAGCCTTGGTTTCTTGCATGTTAACATCAGAAGCCTCCTCCCTAAGTTTGAGTTATTCACTGCATTAGCAAACTCCGCCAGCCCTGATGTTCTAGAAGTGTCTGAATCCTGGCTTAGGAAGGCCACCAAAGATTCAGAATTGTCCATTCCCAACTACAACATTTTCCATCTAGATTGAACTGCCAAAGGGGGCGGAGTTGCAATCTACTGTAGAGATAGCCTGCAGAGCTCTATCATACTATCCAGGTCTGTGCCCAAACAGTTTGAGCTTCTACTTCTAAAAATCCACCTTTCCAGAAATAAGTCTCTCACTGTTGCCACTTGCTACAGACCCCCCTCAGCCCCCAGATGTGCCCTGGACACCTTATGTGAATTGATTGTCCCCCATCTATCCTCAGGGTTCGTATTGCTTGGTGACCTAAACTGGGATATGCTTAACACCCCGTTCGTCCTACAATCTTACCTAGATGCCCTCAATCCTACACAAATGATCAAGGAACCTACCAGGTACAACCCTAAATCCGTTAACATGGTCACTCTCATAGATATCATCGTGACTAATTTACCCTCTAAATACACCTCCGCTGTCTTCAACCAGGATCTCAGCGATCACTGCCTCATTGCCTGCATCCGTAATAGGTCCGCGGTCAAACGACCACCCCTCGTCACTGTCAAACGCTCCCTAAAACAATTCAGCGAGCAGACCTTTTCTAATTGACCTGGCCCGGGTATCCTGGATGAATATTGACCTCATTCCGTCAGTAGCTGGAGTCGCTATTAGCAACGGTAGCAACTAAATACAATATCCTTTTAGCCAGCTACATTCGTTCGCAGCGACGCCGTTTTTCAAACAAAGTCAACACAGCAGCCATTGCTAGCTAGCCAACACTACCAGCTAGCTGTACTGTGGTAGCTAAATACAATATCTTTGTGCTAGCTAGCCAACGTTTAATTATTGCTGCGTTATGAAAGAACTAGACACGGACACAAATTATCTGTTTAGTGTGTTAACACACTATTGGTAGTTTGTTGTAACCAAGTAATGGTGCTAAACTGTGTGTTATTGGATGCTAGCATGCTAGTTAGCTATGGCGTCATAGTTAGCTAACTGAATAAAGTAAGTTGAGTCTATTCCTTGAAACATTGAACCGCTGTAGTTTACAACAATTCTAATTTCTAAAGTGGAAGTTGGGAGAGTTTTATTCGGGTGGTTCAGTGAAACAATCATAGTTTCTGAGGTGGAAGTTGGGAGAGTTATATTTTTTTTGGTGAGGGAGGCCCTGCTCTCTCCTTTCCCAGATGTTTAGTTCATTTCATTCCGATCTCCTCTGCATTATTGTAGCCATCTGCTACAGCCTGTCAACTATGCCTCTGCCTATCCCTGTTCTCTCCTCTCCGCACAGGCTACACAAACGCCTCACACCGCGTGGCTGCTGCCTCTCTAACCTGGTGGTCCCTGCACGCACCACACACCTGGAGTTCCAGGTCTCAGGCAGCCTCTGGAACTGCCGTTCTGCTGCCAACAAGGCTGACTTCATCCCAGCCTATGCTACCCTCCAGTCCCTCGACTTCCTGGCGCTGACGGAAACATGGATTACCACTGAAAACACTGCTACTCCTACTGCTCTCTCCTCGTCTGACCATGTGTTCTCGCATACCCCGAGAGCATCTGGTCAGAGGGGTTGTGGCACAGGAATCCTCATCTCTCCCAAGTGGTCATTCTAAATTTTTCCCCTAACCCATCTGTCTATCTCCTCATTTGAATTCCACGCTGTCACAGTCACTAGCCCATTTAAGCTTAATATCCTTGTCATCTATCGCCCTCCAGGTTCCCTTGGAGAGTTCATCAATGAGCTTGACGCCTTGATAAGTTCCTTTCCTGAGGATGGCTCACCCTTCACAGTTTTGGGGGATTTCAACCTCCCTACGTCTACATTTGACTCATTTCTCTCTGCCTCCTTCTTTCCACTCCTCTCCTCTTTTGACCTCACCCTCTCACCGTCCCCCCCTACTCACAAGGCAGGCAATACGCTTGACTTCATCTTTACTAGATGCTGTTCTTCTACTAATCTCACTGCAACTCCCCTCCATGTCTCCGACCACTACTTTGTATCCTTTTCTCTCTCGCTCTCCTCCAACACTACTCACTCTGCCCCTACACAGATGGTAACGCGCCGCCGCAACCTTCGCTCTCTCTCTCCCACTACTCTCTCCTCTTCCATCCTATCATCTCTTCCCTCTGCTCAATCCTTCTCCCTCCTATCTCCTGATTCTGCCTCCTCAACCCTCCTCTCCTCCCTTTCTGCATCCTTTGACTCCCTGTGTCCCCTATCCTCCCGCCCGGCTCGGTCCTCCCCTCCAGCTCCGTGGCTTGATGACTCATTGCGAGCTCACAGAACAGAGCTCCGGGCAGCTGAGCGGAAATGGAAGAAAACTAAACTCCCTGCCGACCTGGCATCTGTTCACTCTCTACATTTTCTTCATCTGTTTCTGCTGCTAAGGCCACTTTCTACCACTCTAAATTCCAAGCATCTGCCTCTAACCCTAGGAAGCTCTTTGCCACATTCTCCTCACTGCTGAATCCTCCCCCCCCCCCCCCCCTCCTCTCTCTCTGTGGATGACTTCGTCAACCACTTTGAAAAGAAGGTTGACGACATCCGATCCTCGTTTGTTAAGTCTAATGACACTGCTGGTCCTGCTCACACTGCCCTACCCTATGCTTTGACTTCTTTCTCCCCTCTCTCTCCAGATAAAATCTTGCGACTAGTGACTGCAGGCCGCCCAACAACCTGCCCGCTTGACAGCATCCCCTCCTCTCTTCTCCAGACCATCTCCGGTGAACTTCTCCCCTACCTCACCTCGCTGATCAACTCATCCTTGACCGCTGGCTATGTCCCTTCCGTCTTCAAGAGAGCGAGAGTTGCATCCCTTCTCAAAAAACCAACACTCGATCCCACTGATGTCAACAACTACAGACCAGTATCCCTTCTTTCTTTTCTTTCCAAAACTATTGAGCATGCCGTCTTTAGCCAACTCTCTTGCTATCTCTCTCAGAATGACCTTCTTGATCCAAACCAGTCAGGTTTCAGGACTGGTCATTCAACTGAGACTGCTCTTCTCTGTGTCACGGAGGCTCTCCGCACTGCTAAAGCTAACTCTCTCTCCTCTGCTCTTGTCCTTCTAGACCTGTCTGCTGCCTTTGATACTGTGAACCATCAGATCCTCCTCTCCACCCTCTCCGAGCTGGGCATCTCCGGCGCGGCTCACTCCTGGATTGCGTCCTACCTGACCGGTCGCTCCTACCAAGTGGCGTGGCGAGAAGCTGTCTCCGCACCACGTGCTCTCACCACTGGTGTCCCCCAGGGCTCAGTTCTAGGCCCTCTCCTTTTCTCCCTATACACCAAGTCACTTGGCTCTGTCATATCCTCACATGGCCTCTCCTATCAATGCTACGCTGACGATACACAACTAATCTTCTGCTTTCCCCCTTCTGATAACCAGGTGGCGAATCGCATCTCTGCATGTCTGGCAGACATATCGGTATGGATGACGGATCACCACCTCAAGCTGAACCCTGGCAAGACGGAGCTGCTCTTCCTCCCGGGGAAGGACTGCCCGTTCCATGATCTCGCCATCACGGTTGACAACTCCGTTGTGTCCTCCTCCCAGAGTGCGAAGAGCCTTGGCGTGACCCTGGACAACACCCTGTCGTTCTCCGCTAACATCAAGGCGGTGACCCGATCCTGCAGGTTCATGCTCTACAACATTCGGAGAGTACGACCCTTCCTTACACAGGAAGCGGCACAGGTCCTAATCCAGGCACTTGTCATCTCCCGTCTGGATTACTGCAACTCGCTGTTGGCTGGGCTCCCTGCCTGTGCCATTAAACCCCTACAACTCATCCAGAATGCCGCAGCCCGTCTGGTGTTCAACCTTCCCAAGTTCTCTCACGTCACCCCCCTCCTCCGCACACTCCACTGGCTTCCAGTTGAAGCTCGCATCCGTTACAAGACCATGGTGCTTGCCTATGGAGCAGTGAGGGGAACGGCACCTCCGTACCTTCAGGCTCTGATCAGTCCCTACACCCAAATGAGGGCATTGCGTTCATCCACCTCTGGCCTGCTGGCTCCCCTTCCTCTGCGGAAGCATAGTTCCCGCTCAGCCCAGTCAAAACTGTTCGCTGCTCTGGCACCCCAATGGTGGAACAAGCTCCCTCACGACGCCAGGACAGCGGAGTCACTCACCACCTTCCGGAGACATTTGAAACCCCACCTCTTTAAGGAATACCTGGGATAGTATAAAGTAATCCTTCTAAAAAAACTGACTATCCTACCGATCCTTGACTTCGGCGATGTCATTTACAAAATAGCCTCCAACACTCTACTCAGCAAATTGGATGTAGTCTATCACAGTGCCATCCGTTTTGTCACCAAAGCCCCATATACTACCCACCATTGTGACCTGTACGCTCTCGTTGGTGGGCCCTCACTACATATTCGTCGCCAAACCCACTGGCTCCAGGTCATCTATAAATCACTGTTCGGCAAATCCCCGTCTTATCTTAGCTCATTGGTCACCATAGCAACACCCACCCGTAGTATGCACTCCAGCAGGTATATCTCACTGGTCATCCCCAAAGCCAACACCTCCTTTGGCCGCCATTCCTTCCAGTTCTCTGCTGCCAATGACTGGAACGAACTGCAAAAATCTCTGAAGCTGGAGACTCATATCTCCCTCACTAACTTTAAGCATCAGTTGTCAGAGCAGCTTACCGATCACTGCAGCTGTACACAGTCCATATGTAATTATCCCACCCAACTACCTCATCCCCATATTGTTATTTATTTTGCTCATTTGCACCCCAGTATCTCTATTTGCACATCATCTTCTGCACATCTATCATTCCAGTGTTAATACTAAATTGTAATTATTTTGCACTGTGGCCTATTTATTGCCTTACCTCCATCACTTACTACATTTGCACACACTGTATATAGATTTTCTATTGTGTTATTGACTGTACGTTTTGGTTTATCCCATATGTAACTATGGTGTTGTTGTTTTTATCGCACTGCTCTGCTTTATCTTGGCCGGGTCGCAGTTATTAAATGAGAACTTGTTCTCAACTGGCTTACCTGGTTAAATAAAGGTGAAATAAAAATAAATACAATAAAATCCCTCCTTGCTGCGAAAAGTCAGGCGGTGTGTTTTGTAATCTGAACTCAACATTGCATATGGTTAATTTGTTAAATCAAGTCAATGATAGCTAAGAAAACATGTCAGATGCAATGGAATAGTCCTATACTATGGCTATGTGTCAATTGCAGTGATGGTGTCCTTGTCATTGTATGAGTGATAACATTCCTTGGTGTCCACATCACCAACAAACTATCATGGCCCAAACACACCAAGACCGTCGTGAAGAGGGCACGACAACACCTATTCCCCCTCAGAAGACTGAAAAATCCTCAGATCTTCAAAAAGTTCTACAGTTGCATCATCGAGAGCATCCTCACTGGTTGCATCACCACCTGGTATGGCAACTGCTCAGCCTCCGACCGCAAGGCGCTACAGAGGGTAATGCGTACGACCCAGTACATCACTGAGGCCAAGCTTCCTGCCACCCAGGACCTCTATACCAGGCGGTGTCAGAGGAAGGCCCTAAAAATTGCCAAAGAATCCAGCCATCCTAGTCATAGACTGTTCTCTCTGCTATCGCACGGCAAGCAGTATCGGAGTGCCAAGTCTAGGTCCAAAAGGCTTCTTAACAGCTTCTATCCCCAAGCCATAAGACTCCTGAACAGCTAATGAAATGGCTACCTGGACTATTTGCATTGACCCCCCCACCCCCACCCTCGCTGTTTATTATCTAGAGTATGCATAGTCACTTTACCCCTACCTACATGTACATATTACCTCAATTACCTCAACTAACCTGTACCCCTGCACATTGACTGGGTACCAGTACCCCCTGTACAACGCCACGTTATTGTCATTTTATTATTGCTCTTTTTCATTTATTTATTTTTTACTTTAGTTTATTTAGTAAATATTTTCTTAACTCTTATTTTTCTTAAAACTGCATTGTTGGTTAACCTGTTGTATTCGCCACATGTGACAATTCAATTTGATTTGAAGGAGGGGGGGCTAATACTGCTGGGGATTGACATAGCAGCCTGTGTTTTATTAGTAAATTAGCAAGGGACTGACAAGGGCACAATCAGTGTCAGGTCTGTAAACCTCCCTTCAGTAGTCTTTATTTCCTGTCAATATTAGAGGGCCGTGGTCTTACAGGAGCAATATCGGTGAGTCTTGAATACTTTTCACATCTTCATCAATGTCAATATCTGACCACTGTGGACTTCCATGAGTAGTATTTTGTTTTGTGCGCAGTTTAGCATAGTTACCATTGTTAGTGATAGTAACAGTTAAGAACTTTGGGTTGTCGTGACCGTTGAGGAATCGTGTGAAGCCTGTTTGTTGGTTCATATTAGACTACTACAGAACAGGCCTCTATGAACAGTGTCACGTCTCTATGCATATTAGTGTGTTTACCATCACCAAAGGGTTCCTCACCTGCGCCCTCCGCCCCTCGCCCACCTATCAACATCCTCCCCCGCCCCTCCTCTATTCTCCCATTTTCGAGGATATTGTCCCTAGTCTAATTTGCCTAAGGCCTGAAAGCGAGAGAAGCGAGAGAAGAGTCCTCTGGATCCTCAGATCTCCCAGATGATGCCATCGGAGGCTTTTAATCCAATCAATAGGGGTAATTATAGGCAATTACAGCAAATGGGAACGCATTGTACTGGACTCAATGTGTTTAACAAATTCTATCAATCCTGTTATGGATGAGATGGCGAGAGACTAATTTCATATTAATGATGTCGGCTTGCTAACAAAAGCTACCTGTAAATTGAAAGTCGGCCCGAATTCAGACCCACTGAATAAAAGGTAGAAGGGGCCTTTTTTTTGTCCCTCGCCGCTTCACCCACACAAACATGCATTTAAGGGACCACCAAGGCCGATTTTGTTTACTTAATTTTCCAATCTCATAAAGAAAGAAATGTAATGACAGATCAATGCCTCATTAGTGTGGACTGTCCATGGACTGCAGAGTCTACTTCAAGGTGAATACAGTCTACCTTTCTAAACAATGGTTCAGTAATGACTCCAATCATCCTAAGCATTTATGGTGCTTTGATCCCTAAGCTTTTCTCTGCATATCCTTCACACCTTCTCAAGGCCTAGCTACTGTTACAGCACCGTGGTCCAGGGGAAATTACATGCAAATCTGCAAACAAACTATCTACTCCTCATCTCTGTCAGAAAGTAACTCTGGTAAGACCACAATATTTACAAGTCGGCCATTTTGGAGAGTTCACAAGAAGGGTTGGTTGGAATCTTAACGACTGCCAGATTAATACTAATAATTATTAATTGGATTTATTTTGCGTTTTTCCACCTAGGTGCTCAAAACACTTTAAGTAAGGAGGGAAACTCCCCTCTACCGACACCAATGTATAGCACCAGCTTGGGTGATGCGCAGCAACCATTTATGTTCCAGAAAACTCATCACACATCAGCTATAATGGTGGAGAGGTGAGGAGTGATATACAGTTGAAGTCGGAAGTTTACATACACCTTAGCCAAATACATTTAAACTCAGTTTTTCACAATTCCTGACATTTAATCCTAGTAAAAATTCACTGTCTTAGGTCAGTTAGGATCACCACTTTATTTTAAAAATGTAAAATGTCAGAATAATAGAGAGAATGATTTATTTCAGCTTTTGTTTCTTTCATCACATTCCCAGTGGGTCAGAAGTTTACATACACTCAATTAGTATTTGGTAGCATTGCCTTTAAATTGTTTAACTTGGGTCAAACGTCTCAGATAGCCTTCCACAAGCTTCCCACAATAAGTTGGGTGAATTTTGGCCCATTCCTCCTGACAGAGCTGGTGTAACTGAGTCAGGTTTGTAGGCCTCCTTGCTCGCACACGCTTTTTCAGTTCTGCCCACAAATGTTCTATAGGATTGAGGTCAGGGCTTTGTGATGGCCACTCCAATACCTTGACATTGTTGTCCTTAAGCCATTTTGCCACAACTTTGGAATTATGCTTGAGGTCATTGTCCATTTGGAAGACCCATTTACGACCAAGCTTTAACTTCCTGACTGATGTTGCTTCAATATATCCACATAAATTTCCTTCCTCATGATGCCATCTATTTTGTGAAGTGCACCAGACACTATTGCAAGAAAGCACCCCCACAGCATGATGCTGCCACCCCCGTGCTTCATGGTTGGGATGGTGTTCTTCGGCTTGCAAGAATCCTCCTTTTTCCTCCAAACATAACGATGGTCATTATGGCCAAACAGTTCTATTTTTGTTTCATCAGACCAGAGGACATTTCTCCAAAAAGTACGATCTTTGTCCAAATGTGCAGTTGCAAACCATAGTCTGGCTTTCTTTATGGCGGTTTTGGAGCAGTGGCTTCTTCCTTGCAGAGCGGCCTTTCAGGATACGTCGATATAGGACTCGTTTTACTGTGGATATAGATACTTTTGTACCTGTTTCCTCCAGCATCTTCACAGGTTCCTTTGCTGTTGTTCTGGGATTGATTTGCACTTTTCGCACCAAAGTACATTCATCTCTAGGAGACAGAATGTGTCTCCTTCCTGAGCGGTATGACAGCTCTGTGGTCCCATGGTGTTTATACTTGCGTACTATTGTTTGTACAGATGAATGTGGTACCTTCAGGCATTTGGAAATTGCTCCCAAGGATGATCAAGACTAGTGGAGGTCTGCAATTTTTTTTCTGAGGTCTTGGCTGATTTATTTTATTTTCCCATGATGTCAAGCAAAGAGGCACTAAGTTTGAAGGTAGGCCTTGAAATACATCCACAGGTACACCTCCAATGGACTCAAATTTTGTACATTAGCCTATCAGAGGCTTCTAAAGCCATGACATCATTTTCTGGAATTTTCCAAGCTGTTTAAAGGCACAGTCAACTTAGTGTATGTAAACTTCTGAACCACTTGAATTGTGATACAGTGAATTACAAGTGAAATAACCTGTCTGTAAACAATTACTTGTGTCATGCACAAAGTAGATGTCCTAACCGACTTGCCAAAACTATAGTTTGTGAAGAAGAAATATGTGGAGTGGTTGAAAAACAAGTTTAAATGACTCCAACCTAAGTGTATGTAAACTTTCGACTTCAACTGTATGTAAATTAGAATTTAAGGGGGATGATTAGGTGGAAATGATGGAAATGGGGCATGGATGAGAATTTGGCCAGAGCACCGGGGTTAACACCCTTACTCCTGCGATAAATGGCAATGGATTTTTAGTGACCACAGAGAATCAGGAAATCTGTTTTACAATAGGAGAGCTAAGAGTTGATTCAAAACAAATTTGCTTTTTTAATTACTCTGCCATTTTTAAAGTCATTTCACCCCCTCGTCCATGACTTTACATAAATAAGTCTATACAACACACTGTCATTGTTAGAATCGTAATATCATAAACACAATTTGTGTTATAAGCAGTTTGAAGAGGATAGTTTCCCCCCCTGCCCTCATTCACCACCAGTCATTCACTGGCAGTCAGCCTGCGCAGCTGATGATGGCCCATTGAAACTACACCTAAACTATTTTTAACCTCTACGGGATCGGTGTCCCGTATATGGGATGGTTGCGCTAACGTGCGCTAATGTGATTAGCATGACTATTGTAACTAACAGCAAAATTTCCAGGACATAGACAGGTTTTATATGGGCAGAAAGCTTACATTCTTGTTAATCTAACTGCACTGTCCAACTTACAGTAGCTATTACAGTGAAAAAAAAGCATGCTATTGTTTGAGGAGAGCGCACAACAACAAAACACTTTTCACGGCAACTGGTTTATTACATTCAACTCTGAAGGTAAATAATGTACTTACATTCAGTAATCTTGCTCTGATTTGTCATCCTAAGGGTCCCAGAGATACATTTTTATATTCACTGAGAGGTCCCATTTTTATATTCAAATGTAGGAACTGGGTTCTACAGTTTTAACCCCTGCTGTCTCTGGCTCCACACCCATCTAGATGTGTGAAAGTTAGTGTATAAGCTAATGATCCAACATGTATGACATTCCTGGGAGAGTGTAAACTTACATTTTGTATTACCATATAATTTTTGTATGTTCTCTATGGTTATGTACTTTAAAATGTATCAATTGACCAATTCGGCACATTTGGGCAGACTTGATACAAAATAGTCCAGTTTTGCAATGCTTCAATGGATCAATCTGAAACTTTGCACACACACTGCTGTCATCTAGTGGCCAAAATCTAAATTGCGCCTAAACTGCAATATTATATTGTGGCGTTTCTCTTGCATTTCAAAGATTATAAAAAAAGGTTTATTTGTTTGTATTATATTTTACCAAATCTAATGTGTTATATTCCTACATTAATTTCACATTTCCACAAACTTCAAAGTGTTTCCTTTCAAATGGTATCAAGAAAATGCATATTCTTGCATCAGGTCCTGAGCTACAGGCAGTAAGATTTGGGTATGTCATTTTAGGAGAAAATTGAAAAAAGGGTCCGATCCTTAAGAGGTTATTAAACTAATTTCACACAAATAATAATAGCGTTAGCCAAAGACAAGATTACATTGAAAATAGTCTGATGGGTGAGAATATTATCAATTGTTTAATTGTATATGAAGAATCTGATGAACAGCGCAGCTTGGAATTGACACATAGGCAGGGAAATGAAGCGCCATAAAGTGACTTTTTCTAATTTGCCTACAGAGTCGTAAGCAGGCAAGGCATTTTGATGTCTATATCGTATCAGAAAGAGCAGATTGGGTAGTTTCCAAATCACCTATCCTTGCCAAACAATTCTTAGAAATGATCCCTTTATTTCAAAATATAACTTTTGGGCAGAATTACTGCGATTCCATGCGCTCCCCACTTGAACTCCCAACACTCAAAGCACATGAATATATTTAAACTCAAAATAAACTGTTCTTTTGAAATGCATTTTCTTAAATTCATAATGTTCCTTAAGACCTGCCCTTAACGAATTAATAATAAATTATCTTTGGGATTGTATTTAAACAATGTTAACACTTGAATTGGGATGTTTTAGTGTTTTTTTTCATTTGTACACATAGCCTTCAGTTACATTAACTAATTAAAATGCTATTGTGTTTTTGAAATACATTTATTTTTGTATTCTAATGCTACCTAAGACCTTCATAAATACAACCACATTATTATTAGTTGAGATAGCATATATGAAATGTATTTATTAGACTGTTAGAATGTTGATGTCCAAAAGACTCATCACTGGCTTGAAGGCGGTTCCCTCGAGGCCTTTCTAGTGTTAACATCCAATCCGAAAGACGGCATCCTATGTCCCCTTCACTGCCCATGTGGAATTGGGATCTCCTTAGACCAGAGGGAAGTGCCCCCTTCTGGCCCTCCAACACCACTTGCAGCAGCATGGTCTCCAATCCAGGACTGACCCTGCTTAGCTTCAGAGGTAAGCCAGCAGTGGGATGCAGGGTTGTACGCTGCAGTTAAGGTGTGACTATAAATAACCTTGTTACACTTAGTTGTGAATTTGTGAAATTCTTTGAATTGAGAGCTGGAAACTATGAGTAAGACATGTAGTGTGAAATATGAGTTAAACATGTAGTGTCGTCAGAGGTGAGGATAGAATTGTGAGCGTAGTTTTCGTGTGCTGAGGAAGTGAGAAAATAACAGCTGCCATGATAACACGGGTGGCTGTGTCGATGTCACTCACCTCGTAGAGCGTGATGATGCCATTGGTCTCGTTAGGTGCCTTCCACTGCATGAATATCTTCTCCTCGTACGGTCCGGTCTGGGTGGACTCCATTGGAACAGAGCCGGGAACTGGAGGAAGGTAAAGACATACACAGGCGTGATGGCATGTTCAAGCAAAGTATGCGAGCAGGTTCGAGCACTAAAGAACACACACACACATACACACACATACACTGATTAGCCACTTGGTGCACTGTACAGTCGTGGTCAAAAGTTTTGAGAATGACACAAGTATTGGTTTCACAAAGTTTGCTGCTTCAGTGTTTTTAGATATTTTTGTCAGATGTTACTATGGTATACTGAAGTATAATTACAAGCATTCCATAAGTGTCAAAGTATTTTATTGACAATTACATTAAGTTTATGCAAAGAGTCAATATTTGAAGTGTTGACCTTTCTTTTTCAAGACCTCTGCAATCCGCCCTGGAATGCTGTCAATTAACTTCTGGGCCACATCCTGACTGATGGCAGCCCATTCTTGTATAATCAATGCTTGGAGTTTGTCAGAAATTGTGGGTTTTTGTTTGTCCACCCGCCTCTTGAGGATTGACCACAAGTTCTCAATGGGATTAAGGTCTGGGGAGTTTCCTGGCCATGGACCCAAAATGTAGATGTTTTGTTCCACGAGCCACTTAGTTATCACTTTTGCCTTATGGCAAGGTGCACCATCATGCTGGAAAAGGCATTGTTCGTCACTAAACTGCTCTTGGATGGTTGGGAGAAGTTGCTCTCGGAGGATGTGTTGGTACCATTCTTTATTCATGGCTGTGTTCTTAGGCAAAATTGTGAGTGAGCCCACTCCCTTGGCTGAGAAGAAACCCCACACATGAATGGTCTCAGGATGCTTTACTGTTGGCATGACACAGGACTGACGGTAGCGCTCACCTTGTCTTCTCCGGACAAGGTGTTTTCCGGATGCCCCAAACAATCAGAAAGGGGATTCATCAGAGAAAATGACTTTACCCCAGTCCTCAGCAGTCCAATCCCTGTACCTTTTGAAGAATATCAGTCTGTCCCTGATGTTTTTCCTGGAGAGAAGTGACTTCCTCTCTGCCCTTCTTGACACCAGGCCATCCTCTAAAAGTATTTGCCTCACTGTGCGGGCAGATGCACTCACACCTGCCTGCTGCCATTCCTGAGCAAGCTCTGCACTGGTGGTGCCCCAATCCCGCAGCTGAATCAACTTTAGGAGACGGTCCTGGCGCTTGCTGGACTTTCTTGGGCGCCCTGAAGCCTTCTTCACAACAATTGAACCTCTCTCCTTGAAGTTCTTGATGATCCGATAAATGGTTGATTTAGGTGCAATCTTACTAGCAGCAATATCCTTGCCTGTGAAGCCCTTTTTGTGCAAAGCAATGATGCCGGCACGTGTTTCCTTGCAGGTAACCATGGTTAACAGAGGAAGAACAATGATTTCAAGCACCACCCTACTTTTAAAGCTTCCAGTCTGTTATTCTAACTCAATCAGCATGACAGAGTGATCTCCAGCCTTGTCCTCGTCAATACTCTCACCTGTGTTAACGAGAGAATCACTGACAAGATGTCAGCTGGTCCTTTTGTGGCAGGGCTGAAATGCAGTGGAAATGTTTTTTTGGGATTAAGTTCATTTTCATGGCAAAGAGGGACTTTGCAATTAATTACAATTCATCTGATCACTCTTCATGACATTCTGGAGTATATGCAAATTGCCATCATAAAAACTGAGGCAGCAGTATTTCTGAAAATTAATATTTGTGTCATTCTCAAAATCCTTTGACCACGACTGTACAGTTTCACAACGCCACAGTCTCATTGAGAACAATTGAACCATTCAACGACGTAGCGTAGTATCTGAGACATTACAGAGCACAACGGCACATCCAAATAAAATATCAACACTTTGTTTCTTCTCACTCACACCTCTGATAACTGTACTTATTATACATATAAACAATGTTACAAAAATGTTGCAATGACTTTTCAAGTGTTAATGGGGGTAGTGGGAATACAGCGCCGGTGGCTTAACCCCAGGACTGATGGAGTGAGCAGCTGAAGTCAAGGGAATCCTCATCAGGGTTCAACCCTCACTCTTTGATTTGATATTCATTTATGACAGTCTAATGAGTTTAATTCCTTCCATCCAGGAAGAAAGTCATGATAATAGCTTTGTTAAAAGGCCATTTTGTCCAACTTCACACACACATGGGTATTTGATTTACACACTCCCACTCCTTAATAATCGGCATGGCAGACGAGAAGAATGTGGCTGGTATGGAACAGTATCGGCTTTAGCTCCCTCAACAGGGCAGATGGAGGGATAGAGGGATGGAGAGATAGAGGAATGGGAACTAGACTATTTTTACACATTGCCAAGCTTTAAGGTAGAAAGAACATTGAATCTCATTATCTTAAACTCCCTGCTAACAAGAAGCATATTTGATTTGAGTCACCCGGTTCATGCTAATTGTTTCCATTTACTTTTGGTCACACATGTACACTTACCCAATGTATTTTACTGTAATGCCAATGTACTTCTCGTTTGTTTGGTCTATTGTTGTCGACAATGATCAAGGCATTTATCGTTGATCCTACTCTTAGATCAATATAAGATTATTCATGCAACACAGTGCTTACTAGTTTGTTTTGTAATATTCCATTTACTCATAATTGCCTAGACTGCCATGTTAACCCTTTGTTCATGGATAGTATAAGGGTCATAAGCATCCACCTCTTTGTTTGGCCAGTAAGGACGCTTCACCGGGTTAGACCTTTAGACCTTGGGGGCATGGGGGTTATTGGTGGCAGTGGTTGGTTCTGTGTGTGTGTGTGTCCACTCGCTGTCCACTGATCGTGCCATTCATAACAGATTAGAAAGCAGCGACGCCAGGGTTTAGCATTGTGTGGTCAACAATGGATTTGATGTACTTGGCTCAAAGATATGTGTCATGCCCAGTCAGCCTCCCAAACCCCACAAAACCAAATAACCATGGTGATTCCAACAAAGAGTCACACTGATACTGCCCAGGTACAATATCTTGACATGTTGGAAATCTTTGTTAGCTCTAATTCTTAAAAAACAGAAGAGGGAGGATTGTTCTCAATATATTTTTTTTCACATTTGACATGTTTTGTCTTTGAGTGTACCCTGGATGGTTAAAGATTATATTATTAGAAAATCTATTAGGTCCCTGAGTAGATTTAAAACAGTCAGAATTAAATAATTATTTTACTGCCGATTTATCTGACTTTAGAGAGACAGCTTTTATGGAGCACAGCATGCAAAACAGGATACTGCACGTTTTTTTTTTTTACAGCTGTTGATTTCCGTTTGTAGACTTGCTACAATGGACTTACAAAAATAAATAGCATTCCAATTTACACTTGGTAGCTAACAGTGGGTTACTGTAAAGAGGTCAAACACATCAAGAAATGCATCTGAAAATATTGATTACACACAATTTAAGCATAAAATGACTAATGTTGTTTACAACTAACATAAAGTGAAAAACAAGCCCTAGAACAAAATAACTAAAATACTAATCTCCTTTTAATCTCAAGGTCCCATTTGCTGTATTTTAGTTAAACGAAATCCAATTGAACATTATTACTTGTCTACCCTATCAAAACATCGTTTTTTTTTGATCAGGCTATGTTTGTATGCAAACTTTAATTGGATATTCTTCCCTCTAGGGTCTCTGAAACATACAATATCCATCTACGATTAATGTATTCCTGTTTTAATGCCTGATAAAAGGGGAAATTAAAAGCTTACAAGGCTGACACCAATCGGTGCGCCCTACGTGCTAACGAGCTATACGTGATAAAGTCCAACCTCAAAACATATACTGAACAAAAATATGAACACAACATGTAAAGTGTTGGTCCCATGTTTCATGAGCTGAAATAAAAGATCCCAGAAATTTTTCCATTCGCACAAAAAGCTTATTTCTCTCAAATTTTGAGCGCACATTTGTTTATATCCTTGTTAGTGAGCATTTCTCATTTGCCAAGATAATCCACCTGACAGCTGTGGCATATCAAGAAGCTGATTAAACAGCATGATCATTACACAGGTGCACCTTGTGCTGGGGACAATAAAAGGCCACTCAAAAATGTGCAGTTTTGTCACTCAACACAATGCCACATATCTCTCAAGTTTTGAAGGAGCGTGCCATTGGCATTCTGACTGCAGGAATGTCCACCAGAGCTGTTGCCAGAAAATTAAATGTTAATTTCTCTTCCATAAGCCGCCTCCAACGTCGCTTTTAGAGAATTTGGCAGTATGTCTAACCGGCCTCACAACCACAGACCACGTGTAAGCACGCCAGCCCAGGACCTCCACATCTGGATTCTTCACCTGCGGGATCGTCTGAGGGGGTGCTTAGGAGTATTTCTGCCAGTAATAAAGTCCTTTTGTGGGGAAAAACTAATTCTGATTGGCTGGGCCTCGCTCCCCAGTGTGTGGGTATGGCTCCCAAGTGGATGGGCCTATGCCCTCCTCTAGCCCAGTCATGTGAAATCAATAGATTAGGGCCTAATTAATGTGTTTCCTTATATGAACTGTAACTCAGTAAAATATTTTAAATTGTTGCATGTTGCGTTTATATTTTTGTTCAGTGCCCAGTGCTCCAGTTGTCTTGAGAGAGGTGGAGGGTCAACACCTTAAGTTGGCTCTCCCTATTTTGATGTCTAGACAAACAATACTTTATCTGATTTCCTTGATTTCGTTTTGCTCCACCTGTTTGGTTTGCTTCCTGTCTTTACGTTTGGTGTGGGTTTTAAGTTTGTTTGCCTCTCTGAACCCTAAACCCCCTAGAAAAAGCATTTGACCTTGTGGGGACTAACAAAATGTCCCCAGTAGGTCAAATCTTTCTTGGTTTACTATTCTTGTGGGGACTTCGGGTCCCCACAAGTGTAATTAAACACGTCCACACACAACACACACACACACACACACACACACACACACACACACACACACACACACACACACACACACACACACACACACACACACACACACACACACACACACACACACACACACAGAGGTAGAAAGATAAGGTGCAGAATGGAAAAGCAGATGTAATTGCGTTTCATTGTTACATTAATTTTATATGCTCTCACCAGGCAAGGCCTAATCAAGGCCCTTTTGAAATCACCAATCAAAATATGATTTCAATGTTCTGCATATGCACATGGCAGCACACAACACCTGATGTCCCTCTATTATGAAAACCATAATATCAGCCACTTATCATATTACACCTTTAAAAAGTGGACACTGTCATTTTATCGGAGAATGACAAGACTAATTCTCTATGAATTACATCTTGAATCAACTCTTAAATATCAAGTTAATTATTCCAAATGGGACACAAGCTATTTAGTTGTATTAGAATAACATATGCTCATTAATTAGAACCGCCATTGTGGCTATAGAGATACACTGCATGGTCAAAACATCTCATTCCAAAATTATGGGCATTAATATGGAGTTGGTCCCAACTTTGCTGCTATAACAGTTTACGCTCTTCTGGGAAGGCTTTCCACTAGATGTTGGAACATTGCTGCAGGAACTTGCTTCCATTCAGCCACAAGAGCATTAGTGTGGTAGGGCACTGATGCTATGCGATTAGACCTGGCTTGCAGTCAGTGTTCCCATTCATCCCAAAGGTGTTCGATGGGGTTGAGGTCAGGGCTCTGTACAGGTCAGTCAAGTTCTTCTACTAACCATTGCTGTATGGATCTCACTCTATGTACGGGGGCATTGTCATGCTGAAACAGGAAAGGGCCTTCCCCAAACTGTTGCCACAAAGTTGGAAGCACAGAATCGTCTAGAATGTCATTGTATGCTGTAGCGTTAAGATTTCCCTTCACTGGAACTAAGTGGCTGAGCCCGAACCATGAAAAACAGCCCCAGACCATTATTCTTCCTCCACCAAACTTTACAGTTGGCACTATGCATTCGGGCAGGTATCGTTCTCCTGGCATCCGCCAAACCCAGATTCGTCTGTCGGACTGCAAGCTTTACACCGATCCAGCCGACACTTGGCATTGCGCATGGTGATCTTAGGCTTTTGTGCGGTTACTCGGTCATGGAAACCCATTTCATGAAGCTCCCGACTAACAGTTATTGTGCTGACGTTGCTGTTTGGAACTCGGTAGTGAGTGTTGCAACCGAGGACAGATTATTTTTACGTGCTTCAGCACTTGCCGGTCCTGTTCTGTGAGCTTGTGTGGCCTACCGCTTCGGCTAAGCCGTTGTTGCTCCTAGACATTTCCACTTCACAATAACAGCACTTACAGGGCAGCTCTAGAAGGGCAGAAATTTGACAAACTGACTGTTTGGAATGGTGGCATCCTATGACGCTGCCACGTTGAAAGTCACTGAGCTCTTCAGTATGGGCCATTCTACTGCCAATGTTACAGTGAGGGAAAAAAGTATTTGATCCCCTGCTGATTTTGTATGTTTGCCCACTGACAAGGAAAGTATCAGTCTATAATTTTAATGGTAGGTTTATTTGAACAGTGAGATACAGAATAACAACAATAAAATCCAGAAAAATGCATGTCAAAAATGTTATAAATTGATTTGCATTTTAATGAGGGAAATAAGTATTTGACCCCCTCTCAATCAGAAAGATTTCTGGCTCCCAGGTGTCTTTTATACAGGTAACGAGCTGAGATTAGGAGCACACTCTTAAAGGGAGTGCTCCTAATCTCAGCTTGTTACCTGTATAAAAGACACCTGTCCACAGAAGCAATCAATCAATCAGATTCCAAACTCTCCACCATGGCCAAGACCAAAGAGCTCTCCAAGGTTGTCAGGGACAAGATTGTAGACCTACACAAGGCTGGAATGGGCTACAAGACCATCGCCAAGCAGCTTGGTGAGAAGGTGACGACAGTTGGTGCGATTATTCGCAAATGGAAGAAACACAAAATAACTGTCAATCTCCCTCGTTCTTGGCATCAACTCAACTCGCCGTGTTTGGAGGAGGAGGAATGCTGCCTATGACCCCAAGAACAACATCCCCACCGTCAAACATGGAGGTGGAAACATTATGCTTTGGGGGAGTTTTTCTGCTAAGGGGACAAGACAACTTCACCGCATCAAAGGTACGATGGACGGGGCCATGTACCGTCAAATCTTGGATGAGAACCTCATTCCCTCAGCCAGGGCATTGAAAATGGGTCGTGGATGGGTATTCCAGCATGAAAATGACCCAAAACACACGGCCAAGGCAACAAAGGAGTGGCTGAAGAAGAAGCACATTAAGGTCCTGGAGTGGCCTAGCCAGTCTCCATACCTTAATCCCATAGAAAATCTGTGGAGGGAGCTGAAGGTTCGAGTTGCCAAACGTCAGCCTCAAAACCTTAATGACTTGGAGAAGATCTGCAAAGAGGAGTTTGACAAAATCCCTCCTGAGAAGTGTGCAAACCTGGTGGCCAACTACAAGAAACGTCTGACCTGTGTGATTGCCAACAACGGTTTTGCCACCAAGTACTAAGTCATGTTTTGCAGAGGGGTTAAATACTTATTTCCCTCATTAAAATGCAAATCAATTTATAACATTTTTGACATGGGTTTTTCTGGATTTTTCTGTTGTTATACTGTCTCTCACTGTTCAAATAAACCTACCATTAAAATTATAGACTGATCATTTCTTTGTCAGTGGGCAAACGTACAAAATCAGCAGGGGATCAAATACTTTTTTCCCTCACTGTACCTATGGAGATTGCATGGCTGTGTGCTCGATTTTATACACCTGTCAAATCAAATCAAATCATATTTTATTCGTCACATGCGCTGAATACAACAGGTGTACCTTACAGTGAAATGCTTACTTATAAGCCCTTAACCAACAATGCAGTTTTAAGAAAATAGAGTTAAGAAAATATTTACTAAATAAACTAAAGTAAAAATAAATAAATCATAATTAACACAATAAAAAAACAGGCTATATACAGGGGGTACCGGTTAGTCAAGGTAATTTGTACATGTAGGTAGGGGTAAAGTGACTATGCATAGATAATAAACAGCAAGTAGCAGCAGTGTAAAAACAAAGGGGTGGGGGGGTGTCAATGCAGTACACTTGCCGTGTGGTAGCAGAGAGAACAGTCTATGACTTGGGTGACTGGAGTCTTTGACAATTTTTTAGGATTTCCTCTGACACCGCCTAGTATATAGGTCCTGGATGGCAGGAAGTTTGGCCCCAGTGATGTACTGGGCTGTATGCACTACCCTCTGTAGCGCCTTACGGTCAGATGCCGAGCAGTTGCTATACCAGGCGGTGATGCAACCGGTCAGGATGCTCTCGATGGTGCAGCTGTATAACTTTTTGAGGATCTGGGGACCCATGGCAAATCTTTTCAGTCTCCTGAGGGGGAAAAGGCATTTCCGTGCCCTCTGTACGACTTTCTTGGTGTTTTTGGACCATGACAGTTTGTTGGTGATGTGGATACCAAGGAATTTGAAACTATCGACCCACTCCACTACAGCCCCGTCGATAAGAAGGGGGGCGTGTTCAGCCCTCCTTTTCCTGTAGTCCACGAACAGCTCCTTTGTCTTGCTCACGTTGAGGGAGAGGTTGTTGTCCTTGCACCACACTGCCATGTCTCTGACCTCCTCCCTATAGGCTGTCTCATCGTTGTCGGTGATCAGGCCTACCACCCTTGTGTCGTCAGCAAACTTAATGATGGTGTTGGAGTCGTGCTTGGCCACTCAGTCGTGGGTGAACAGGGAGTACAGGAGGGGACTAAGCATGCACCCCTGAGGGGCCCCCGTGTTGAGGATCAGCGTGGCAGGTGTGTTGTTGCCTACCCTTACCACCTGGTGGTGGCCCGTCAGGAAGTCCAGGATCCAGTTGCAGAGTGAGGTGTTTAGTCCCAGGGTCCTTAGCTTAGTGATGAGCTTTGTGGGCGCTATGGTGTTGAATGCTGAGCTGTAGTCAATGAACAGCATAAACACATATCCTTTTTGTCCAGGTGGGAAAGGGCAGTGTGTAGTGAGATTGAGATTGCGTCATCTGTGGATCTGTTGGGGTGGTATGCGAATTGTAGTGGGTCTAGGGTTTCCGGGGTGATGTTGTTGATGTGAGCCATGACCAGCCTTTCAATGCACTTCATGGCTACCGACGTGAGTGCTACATGCCGGTAGTCATTTAGGCAGGTTACCTTCACTTTCCTGGGCACAGGGACTATGGTGGTCTGCTTGAAAGATGTATAGTACCAGTCAAAAATTTGGACATACCTACTTATTCCAGGGTTTTTCTTTATTTTTTACTATTTTCTATATTGTAGAATGATAGTGAAGACATCAAAACTATGAAATAAAATTGCTAAACAAATCAAAATATATTATATATTTGAGATTCTTCAAATAGCCACCCTTTGCCTTGATGACAGCTTTGCACACTCTTGGCATTCTCTCAACCAGCTTCACCTGGAATGCTTTTCCAACAGTCTTGAAGGAGTTCCCACATATGCTGAGCACTTGTTGGTTGCTTTTCCTTCACTCTGCGGTCCAACTCATCCCAAACCATCTCAATTGGGTGGAGGTCGGGGGATTGTGGAGGCCAGGTCATCTGATGCAGCACTCCATCACTCTCCTTCTTGGAAAAATAGCCCTTACACAGCCAGGAGGTGTGTTGCGTCATTGTCCTGTTGAAAAACTAAAATAGTCTCACTAAGCCCAAACCAGATGGGATGGCATAACACTGCAGAATGCTGTGGTAGCCATGCTGGTTAAGTGTGCCTTGAATTCTAAATAAATCACAGACAGTGTCACCAACAAAGCACCCCCACACCATAACACCTCCTCCTCCATGATTTACGGTGGGAACTACACATGCGGAGATCATCCGTTCACCCACACCGTGTCTCACAAAGACACGACGGTTGGAACCAAAAATCCCAGCATTTGGACTCCCAGACCAAAGGACAAATTTCCACTGATCTAATGTCCATTGCTCGTATTTCTTTGCCTAAGCAAGTCTCTTCTACTTATTGGTGTCCTTTAGTAGTGGTTTCTTTGCAGCAATTTGACCATGAAGGCTTGATTCACACAGTCTCCTCTGAACAGTTGATGTTGAGATGTGTCTACTTACTTACTGTTAGCATTTATTTGGGCTGCAATTTCTGAGACTGGTAACTCTAATGAACTTATCCTCTGCATTAGAGGTAACTCTGGGTCTTCCATTCCTGTGACGGTCCTCATGAGAGCCAGTTTCATCATAGCGCATGATGGTTTTTACCAAATAGGGCTATCTTCTGAATTTCCCCCCTACCTTGTCACAACACAACTAATTGGCTCAAACTCAATAAGAAGGAAAGAAATTCCACAAATTAACTTTTAGGAAGGCAAACCTGTTAATTGAAATGCATTCCAGGTGACTATCTCATGAAGCTGGTTGAGAGAATGCCAAGAGTGTGCAAAGCACACATCCTGGTAATCCGTCATTTTGCACGTCTGGTAGGCTCGTGTTACTTGGCAGCTCGTGGCTGGGTTTCCCTTTGTAGTCTGTAATAGTTTGCAAGTCCTGCCACATCCGACGAGTGTCAGAGCCGGTGCAGTAGGATTCAATCTTAGTCCTGTATTGACACTTTGCCTGTTTGATTGTTCATCTGAGGGCATAGGGGGATTTCTTATAAGCGTCCATATTAGTGTCCCACTCCTTGAAAGTGGCAGCTCTAGCCTTTAGCTCAGTGCGGATGTTGCCTGTAATCCATGGCTTCTGGTTGGGTTATGTACGTACGGTCACTGTGAGACAACGTCGTCGATGCACTTATTGATGAAGCCGGTGACTGATGTGGTATACTCCTCAATGCCATTGGATGAATCCCGGAACAAATTCCAGTCTGTGCTAGCAAAACAGTCCTGTAGCATAGTATCCACGTCATCTAACCACTTCCGTATTGAGCGAGTCACTGGTATTTCCTGCTTTAGTTTTTTGCTTGTAAGCAGGAATCAGGAGGATATAATTATGTTCAGATTTGCAAAATGGAGGGCAAGGGAGAGCTTTGTACGTGTCTCTGTGTGTGGAGTAAAGGTGGTCTATAGTTTTTTTTCCTCTGGTTGCGCATGTGACATGCTGGTAGAAATTTGGTAAAACCGATGTAAGTTTGCCTGCATTAAAGTCCCCGGCCACTAGGAGCATCACTTCTGGATGAGCATTTTCTTGTTTGCTTATGGCCTTATACAGCTCGTTGAGTGCAGTCTTAGTACCAGCCTCGGTTTGTGGTGGTAAATAGACGGCTACATAAAATATAGATGAGAACACTCTTGGTAGATAGTGTGGTCTACAGCTGATCATGAGGTACTCTATCTCAGGCGAGCAATTCCTCGAGACTACCTTAATATTAGACATCGCGCACCAGCTGTTACTGACAAATAAACACACACCACCACCCCTCGTCTTACCAGACGTAGCTGTTCTGTCCTGCCGATGCACGGAAAACTCAGCCAACTGTATATTATCCATGTCGTCATTCAGCCACGACTCAGTGAAACATAAGAAATAAAAAAATGTAATGTCCCTTTTGTAGGATAGTCTCGAACGGCGCTCATCCAGTTCATTCTCCAGTGATTGCACGTTGGCCAATAGAATGGATGGTAGAGGCGGGTTACCCACTCGCCGACTAATTCTCACAAGGCACCCTGATCTGCGACCCCTGTATTTCCTTATTTGGGCCTTGTCTGGGAGCAACATTATGTCCTTTGCATCACACTCATTAAATAAAATTATCTTCGTCCATTTCGAGGTGAGTAATCGCTGTTCTGATATCCAGAAGCTCTTTTCGGTCATAAGATACGGTAGCATCAACATTATGTACAAAATAAGTTACAAACAATGCGAAAAAACACACAAAATAGCAACAACAAAAAAAATCTAGGGGGTGGATCAGCTTTAATATTGCAGATAGATTGTAACTTCCATCAATGTAATTGTCTGCATCACTTCCAATCCCCCATATGTTTGTTTTTCTTGCAAATATATATATATATATATATATATATATATATATATATATATATATATCTATACATATACATACATACATATATACATACATACATACATACATACATACACATACATATACATTTCCTTAAAAACAAATATATTTCCCTCTATTACTTTCCAACCCCACCACCCCTTCCCTAATTGGTGTAAACTAGTGAACAACAATGCTTAGGCCTCTACTTCCACCTTATTTACATTTACATTTGAGTCATTTAGCAGACGCTCTTATCCAGAGCGACTTACAGTTATTGAGTGCATATATTTTCATACTGGTCCCCCTTGGGAAACAAACCCACAACCCTGGCGTTGCAAGTGCCATGCTCTACCAACTGAGCTACACGGGACTGTAGAGCTTAACATACTATATACACTTTATGGACACAGTCAAATTTTACAATAATTATATTTTGTTTGTTTTTTCTCCTGAACTTCCTCTACCCTCTACCTCTCCGATCATTTTCATGATGTCTATCCGGTTTGCTTCTATATGCCATATCTTTCTAACTGTGCTCTTTCACAAAAGGTGGTCCTCTGTAGCTCAGCTGGTAGAGCACGGCACTTGTAACGCCAGGGTAGTGGGTTCGATCCCCGGGACCACCCGTACACAAAAATGTATGCACGCATGACTGTAAGTCGCTTTGGATAAAAGCGTCTGCTAAGTGGCATATTATTATTATTATTATAAAAGCTCTCAACCTATAACCTATATACTTATTATGGACACAGTATGCTTTACATTAGTTATCTTGTTGTTATTAGTTGTTGTTAGTTGTTATTAGTCCCATCCTTCAGTTCCATTCAACACCACCCATCTATCTCTTAACATCATCCATATAGCATTTCTATTTGCCATATATTTTTCAACTGTTGTACTGTGATGTTTTACAAAAGTTCTGAACCTTTCTATTATCATTGTTTCTACAGATTGTAAATTGAAAATATTTTTTGGGGCTAAAAGTATTATATTATTGATCGATTGACTATGACTTTTCAGATCACCCAGTAATGCTATCTGCAGGGTTAGCTCCAGGTAAATATTGCAATCCTTCAGCCATTCCTGGACCTGTGTCTAAAAACAAGCTACAAATGGACAGTCCCAAAACAAATGATCTAATGATTATGTCTCTTCGCAGCAAAATCTGCAGAGCTGGGAAGATTGTATCCCCCATATAAATAACATTCTATTGGTAGCAATAATTTTATATAATAATTTAAATTGAAAAATTCTAAGTTTTGAATCCGGCGTCGTTTTGCGTATCAGTTCATAAACACTATGCCATGGGATCGGTACGTCAAAAATCTCTTCCCAAGTATTTTGCAATCTATATGGGACGGCTGTCAATCCTTTGGTTCTTAATTGAAACTGGTTTACTTTGTTAATTATAACAGTTTTCTTTAACCAATTATGTTCTTTAATGCAAGGCCGACAGGCAAGTTCCTTACATTTTCCCCCTTCCACTTTCCTCTTCCATTTTTGCGGTAATGCTGCAATTATTTGGTTGTAATTTTGGGTAGCACAATTGGTTAGGAGCCCGTAAAACGGCAGCCATCCCCTACGGCACAATTCTCATCTACGGGTGTGGCTGAAATAGCAGAATCCACTAATTTGAAGGGGTGTCCACATACTTTTGGGCATGTAGCGTAATTCAGTTTCATCAGCGAGGGGATAGAGGAACTTTTTAAAAGCCCAGTGCAGTCTAACGTGATTTTCCTGTGTTTTATATAATGAACAAAAATATAAACACAAAAGGCAACAATTCAAAATATTTTATATAAGGAAATCAGTAAATACAGTTGAAGTCGGGAGTGTACATACACTTAGGTTGGAGTCATTAAAACTCGTTTTTCAACCACTACACACATTTCTTGTTAGCAAACTATAGTTTCGGCAAGTCGGTTAGGACATCTACTTTGTGCATGACACAAGTACTTTTTCCAACAATTGTTTACAGACAGATTATTTCACTTATAATTCACTGTAACACAATTCCAGTGGGTCAGAATATTACATACACTAAGTTGAATGTGCCTTTAAACAGCATGGAAAATTCCAGAAAATGATGTCATGGCTTTAGAAGCTTCTGGTAGGCTAATTGACATAATTTGAGTCAATTGGAGGTGTACCTGTGGATGTATTTCAAGGCCTACCTTCAAACTCAGTGCCTCTTTGCTTGACATCATGGGAAAATCAAAAGAAATCAGCCAAGACCTCAGAAAATAAATTGAAGACCTCCACAATTCTGGTTCATCCTTGAGAGCAATTTCCAAACGCATGAAGGTACCACGTTCATCTATACAAACAATAGTACGCAAATATAAACACCATGGGACCACGAAGCCGTCATACCGCTCAGGAATGAGACACGTTCTGTCTCCTAGAGATGAACATACTTTGGTGTGGAAAGTGAAAATCAATCCTAGAACAACAGCAAAGGACCTTGTGAAGATGCTGGAGGAAACAGGTACAAAAGTATCTATATCCACAAGTCCTATATCGACATAACCTGAAAGGCCGCTCAGCAAGGAAGAAGCCACTGCTCCAAAACCGCCATAAAAAAGCCAGACTACGGTTTGCAACTGCACATGGGGACAAAGATCGTACTTTTTTGAGAAATGTCCTCTGGTCTGATGAAACAAAAATAGAACTGTTTGGCCATAATGACCATCGTTATGTTCGGAGGAAAAAGGGGGTCGCTTGCAAGCCGAAGAACACCATCCCAACCGTGAAGCACGGGGGTGGCAGCATCATGCTGTGGGGGTGCTTTGCTGCAGGAGGGACTGGTGCACTTCACGAAATAGATGGCATCATGGGGAAGGAAAATGATGTTGATATATTGAAGCAACATCTCAAGACATCAGTCAGGAAGTTAAAGCTTGTTCGCAAATGGGTCTTCCAAATGGACAATGACCCCAAGCATACTTCCAAAGTTATGGCAAAATGGCTTAAGGACAACAAAGTCTAGGTATTGGAGTGGCCATCACAAAGCCCTGACCTCAATCCTATAGAAAATGTGTGGGCAGAACTAAAAAAGCATGTGCGAGCAAGGAGGCCTACAAACCTGACTCAGTTAAACCAGCTCTGTCAGGAGGAATGGGCCAAAATTCACCCAACTTATTGTGGGAAGCTTGTGGAAGGCTACCCAAAATGTTTGACCCAAGTTAAACAATTTCAAGGCAATGCTAGCAAATACTAATTGAGTGTATGTAAACTTCTGACCCACTGGGAATGTGATGAAAGAAATAAAAGCTGAAAGAAATAATGATCTCTATTATTCTGACATTTCACATTCTTAAAATAAAGTGGTGATCCTAACTGACCTAAGATAGGGAATTTTTACTACGATTAAATGTCAGGAATTGTGAAAAACTAAGTTTAAATGTATTTGGCTAAGGTGTATCTAAACTTCCGACTTCAACTGTAATTCAATTAGGCCCTAATCTATGGATTTCACATGACTGGGCAAGGGTGTAGCCATGGGTGTGCCTGGGAGGGCATAGGCCCACCCACTTGGGAGCCAGGCACACCCACTGGGGAGCCAGGCCCAGCCAATCAGAATGAGTTTTTCCCCACAAAAAATACTTTATTACAGACAGAAATACGCCTCAGCACCCCCTCAGATGAAGAAGCTGGATGTGGAGGTCCTGGGCTGGCATGGTTACACATGGTCTGCGGTTGTGAGGCCAGTTGGGGGCGGCTTATGGTAGAGAAACAAATATTACATTCTCTGGCAATAGCTCTGGTGGACATTCCTGCAGTCATCATGCCAATTGCACGCTCCTTCAATTTGAGACATCTGTTGCATTGTGGTGTGTGACAAAAACTGCACATTTTAGAGTGACCTTTTATTGTCCCCAGCACCAGGTGCACCTGTGTAATTATCATGCTGTTTAAATAGCTTCTTGATATGCCACACCTGTCAGGTGGATTGATTATCTTGGTAAAGAAGAAATGCTCACTAACAGGGATGTAAACAAATTTGTGCTCACAATTTGAGAGAAATAAGCTTTTTGTGCATATGGACAATTTCTGGGATCTTTTATTTCAGCTCATGAAACATGGGAGCAACACTTTACATGTTGCATTTATATTTTTGTTCAGTATATATATTTCCACATTATGAGGTTGGAATAATACTGTGCAATTGTGGAAATTAGTATAATTCCCTTTTAGTGTAAGTGCTGTTTGAAAAGAACGCCTGAAATTTCAGGCTGTTTTTGTGGGATGGAGTTTTGGCATGCATGGTGACATCACCAGGAGTTAATTTGGTTAATAGACCAATAAAAATAGTTTTAAAATCTCTCTGCCAATAACAGCTCGTTTCCAGTTTTCCCCTCCCCACTCAGACCACTCCCAGACAGTCCTAGCAAAATGCTTGCTTGAGACATTGCTCATGCTAAGAAGCTATTTTAGTTTATTTTTGACCATTTTGATTGGAAACAATCACAGTAAGGTACTTAACTGTTACCCAAAAATGATTTGATATTGAGATAAAAACGGCTGCATTGGGCCTTTTAAAACTGAAAGCATATTTGTGAGACGGTGCATAGCTCTATAAAACTAATGTCATTACCAGTGCAATTAGCACAGCTAAGAACAAACATTACAATCCAGAGATTAAAGATTGTTAGCTAAAAAACATTTAACACAATTTTGCTACTCTCAACTAGTTTGGGACCTCATGGGAGGTTGGGACTGTGTTTATTAAAAACATCCTCAATGATAAATGAAAAGATACAAAAGTCTTTATGGAATGAGGATATCATAGTGCAGGGATAATGGCTAGGTCTGCTGAGTTGTAGTTTATACATTACATCCAGTCATACAAATACATTGTATTCATTTGTGCTTATTAATTCATGCTGTGGTCATATTGGATTTTTAATACTCTGATAATAGGGCTATAATCAGCGCTCATTATACAGTTATTATAAGTGTAACCAATCATAATTGTGGTTTTAATTAGTGGAACAACAAAGGTCTTACTATGTTTCCATTAGCTTGCGGTTCTATCAAGCTAGTGCCTTGACTGCAAAGCATTGTCTGTTTGAATACATGTAGATGTATGGAACAACAACAATATGGCAGCCATCTTAAGCCATCAAGGAGCCTCTTCCAAGAAGTAGGCTATCATGATCTAGCCTACTGTGACATATAATATTTGAAAAGACAACATTTCACTGGCCTGGCAGGCTAGTTTGGCACATTTTCAACTAGCCTGGTCAAAAAAGTACTAGCCTTGGGCTAGTGGACTAGTGTAATTTCCATCCCTATATATACAGGCAGCATGTCTATAGTACACCCCATGCATGTATTTGAACTAGGAACAGGACAAGACAGGACAAAACAGTGGAACCAAGACAATACCACTCTAAAGACAGAAACACTCTGACACTCACCATCCTCCTCCGTCTGCTTGACGATCTCCTCGCTCTCCTTGCTGCCCTCAGGGTTGGCAAGGACCAGGCGAAGGCGAACGGTGACGAAGGGCCTCAGGCCCCGCAGGGTGTAGTGGGATGACGTCTGGATCAATTCCTCGGCCGCAAACTCCTGCTGGTTGAACACGTACTGGTAATGCACGGTCAGATTGTAGCTGTGGCAGCGAGTCACGGCGTAGCCAAACATCTCCCACTGCAGGGTGAGCTGGCGGGCCCGGATGTCCACCACATTGACATTCTGAGGCCCGTTGACTGGGTCTGAAGGGAGAAGGAGAAAGGGAGGAACAGGGGTTAGAGATTGTGAACAAGTCCTCATATCCAACCATTGGCAAATTAAGAGGAACTGCCTTAGTAATAGTATTAGTATTAGTATTAGTCAGTGGTGGAAAAAGTAAAAGTAAAGATACCTTAATAGAAAATGACTCAAGTAAAAGTGAAAGTACAGTGACGGAAAAAAATATTTGATCCCCTGCTGATTTTGTCCGTTTGCCCACTGACAAAGAAATTATTCATCTATAATTTTAATGGTAGGTTTATTTGAACAGTGAGAGACAGAATAACAACAAAAAAGTCCAGAAAGATGCATGTCAAATATGTTATAAATTGATTTGCATTTTAATGAGGGAAATAAGTATTTGACCCCCTCTCAATCAGAAAGATTTCTGGCTCCCAGGTGTCTTTTATACAGCTGAGATTTATACTCTTAAAGGGAGTGCTCCTAATCTCAGTTTGTTACCTGTATAAAAGACACCTGTCCACAGAAGCAATCAATCAATCAGATTCCAAACTCTCCACCATGGCCAAGACCAAAGAGCTCTCCAAGGATGTCAGGGACAAGATTGTAGACCTACACAAGGCTGGATTGGGCTACAAGACCATCGCCAAGCAGCTTGGTGAGAAGGTGACAACAGTTGGTGTGATTATTCACAAATGGAAGAAACACAAAATAACTGTCAATCTCCCTCGGCCTGGGGCTCCATAAAAGATCTCACCTCGTGGAGTTGCAATGATCATGAGAACGGTGAGGAATCAGCCCAAAACTACACGGGAGGATCTTGTCAATGATCTCAAGGCAGCTGGGACCATAGTCACCAAGAAAACATTTGGTAACACACTACGCCGTGAAGGACTTAAATCCTGCAGCGCCCGCAAGGTCCCCCTGCTCAAGAAAGCACATATACAGGCCCGTCTGAAGTTTGCCAATGAACATCTGAATGATTCAGAGGAGAACTGGGTGAAAGTGTTGTGGTCAGATAAGACCAAAATGGAGCTCTTTGGCATCAACTCAACTCATCGTGTTTGGAGGAGGAGGAATGCTGCCTATGACCCCAAGAACACCATCCCCACCGTCAAACATGGAGGTGGAAACATTATGCTTTGAGGGTGTTTTTCTGCTAAGGGGACAGGACAACTTCAACGCATCAAAGGGACGATGGATGGGGCCATTTACCGTCAAATCTTGGGTGAGAACCTCCTTCCCTCAGCCAGGGCATTGAAAATGGGTCGTGGTTGGGTATTCCAGCATGACAATGACCCAAAACACACGGCCAAGGCAACAAAGGAGTGGCTCAAGAAGAAGCGCATTAAGGTCCTGGAGTGGCCTAACCAGTCTCCAGACCTTAATCCCATAGAAAATCTGTGGAGGGAGCTGAAGGTTCTAGTTGCCAAACGTCAGCCTCGAAATGTTAATGACTTGGAGAAGATCTGCAAAGAGGAGTTGGACAAAATCCCTCCTGAGATGTGTGCAAACCTGGTGGCCAACTACAAGAAATGTCTGACCTCTGTGATTGCCAACAAGGGGTTTTGCCACCAAGTACTAAGTCATGTTTTGCAGAGGGGTCAAATACTTCTTTCCCTCATTAAAATGCAAATCAATTTATAACATTTTTGACATGTATTTTTCTTGATTTTTCTGTTGTTATTCTGTCTCTCACTGTTCAAATAAACCTACCATTAAAATTATAGACTGATCTTGTCTTTGTCAGTGGGCAACGTACAAAATCAGCAGTAGATCAAATACGTTTTTCCTTCACTGTAAATGTATAAATAATTTCAAATTCCTTAAATTAAGCAAACCAGATGGCACGATGTTCTTGTTTTTATTTATTTACGGATAGCCAGGGGCACAGTCCAACACATAATTTACAAACAAAGCATTGAGATGCAGTAGGGTTGACCAGGGATTTTCTCTTTGTCAGGGCCGTGTAGAAATGGTGTGGTGTGGAATCAGGTGCAGAAGCAGATTGATAGTCCAATAATCTTTACTGGAAAGTGCGAGGCAATAATCCAAGAACAGCCAGAGGCAAAACGCACACAGGCGTAAAATACAAGCGCGCAATAACAGGCGCGCAAAACTCCTCTCAACCGAGAAGTAAGCAAAATAGTAGAGGCGTACCAAACACAGGTACGAAAATGACACCTAACACGAAACAATTACACACAACACTACACTAACAACAAGGAAACTAAATAGGGTGCTTAATTAGACATAACACAAGACAGGTGTGGCTAACAGACAAAACTAGTCAAACAGAAAACAAAGAGCGGTAGCAGCTAGTACTCCGGAGACGACGACCGGCGAAACCCGCCCGAACAAGGAGGAGGAGCTGCCTCGGCCGAAACCGTGACAGTACCCCCCCCTTGACGCGCGGCTCCAGCCGCGCGCCTACTCCGGCCTCGGGGACGCCCAGGAGGGCGCGGCGCCGGGCGCGTAGGATGACCACGATGGAATTCGGTCATCAGGGACGGATCCAGAATATCCCTCCTCGGCACCCAGCACCGCTCCTCCGGGCCGTACCCCTCCCACTCCACGAGATATTGGAGACCCCCCATCCGGCGTCTGGAATCCAGGATGGTCCGAACAGTGTACGCCGGAGCCCCCTCGATCTCCAACGGGGGCGGAGGAGTCTCCTCAATCTCGAAGTCCTGGAGTGGACCAGCTACCACCGGCCTGAGGAGAGACACATGGAATGAGGGGTTAATATTCTTGTAATCAATAGGTAGTTCTAACCTGTAACACACCTCATTCAATCTCCTCAGGACTTTAAAAGGCCCCACAAACCGCCGACCCAGCTTCCGGCAGGGCAGGCGGAGGGGTAGGTTTCTGGTTGAGAGCCAGACTCGATCTCCAGGTGCGTACACTGGCCCCTCACTGCGGCGTAGGTCGGCGCTCGTCTTTTGTCGACGTATGGCACGCTGCAGATGGACATGAGCAGCGTTCCACGTCTCCTCCGAGCGCCCTACCCACTCATCCACAGCGGGGGCCTCGATCTGGCTCTCATGCCACGGTGCCAGAACCGGCTGATACCCTAATACACACTGAAAAGGGGTTAGTCTAGTGGAGGAGTGGCGGAGAGAGTTCTGTGCCATCTCGGCCCAGGGCACATATCTCGCCCACTCCTCCGGCCGGTCCTGACAATATGACCTCAGAAACCTACCCACATCCTGGTTGACTCTTTCGACCTGCCCATTGCTCTCCGGGTGGTAACCCGAGGTAAGGCTCACCGAGACCCCCAACCGTTCCATAAATGCTCTCCAGACTCTGGAGGTAAACTGGGGGCCCCGATCAGACACTATATCCTCGGGTACCCCGTAATGCCGGAAGACGTGAGTAAATAGAGCCTCAGCGGTCTGTAGGGCAGTAGGAAGACCCGGCATGGGAAGGAGACGACAGGCCTTAGAGAACCGATCCACACCGACCAGGATGGTGGTATTCCCCTGAGAGGAGGGAAGATCGGTAACAAAATCCACCGATAGATGAGACCAGGGTCGCTGTGGAACGGGCAGGGGCTGTAATTTACCCCTGGGCAAATGTCTGGGTGCCTTACACTGGGCACATATTGAGCAGGAGGAGACATAAACCCTCACATCCCTGGCTAATGTTGGCCACCAGTACTTCATACTAAGGCAGTGCACCGTCCGGCCAATACCCGGATGTCCAGAGGAGGGCGACGTGTGAGCCCAATAAATCAACCGATCCCGGACCTCGAGCGGGACGTACGTCCGACCCACCGGACACTGTGGAGGACTAGGGTCGGTACGTAACGCCCGCTCGATCTCCGCATCGACCTCCCATACCACCGGTGCCACCAGACACGACTCCGGTAGTATGGGAATGGACTCCACGCACCTCTCCTCCGCGTCATACCGGCGGGACAGAGCATCTGCCTTCCCGTTCTGGGACCCAGGGATGTAAGTGATCTTAAACACAAACCGGGCGAGAAACATAGTCCATCGAGCCTGGCGAGGATTTAGTCTCCTAGCGGCCCGAATATATTCCAGGTTACGGTGATCGGTCAGAATAAGGAAAGGGTGCTGAGCCCCCTCAAGCCAATGCCTCCACACCTTTAGGGCCTGGACTACGGCTAACAGCTCCCTGTCCCCTACGTCATAATTCCGCTCCGCCGGACTGAGCTTCTTAGAGTAAAAAGCACAGGGGCGGAGCTTAGGTGGTGTACCCGAGCGTTGAGATAGAACGGCCCCAATCCCGGCCTCGGACCCGTCTACCTCAACTTGAAACGGTAAAGTGGGATCCGGGTGCGCCAACACCGGAGCCGAGGTAAACAGGTCCTTCAGTCTCCCAAAAGCCCTGTCCGCCTCAGCCGACCACTGCAAGCGCACCGGACCCCCCTTCAGAAGAGACGTAATGGGAGCTGCCACCTGTCCAAAACCCCGGATAAACCTCCGGTAGTAATTCGCAAAACCCAAAAACCGCTGCACCTCTTTAACCGTCGTTGGGGTTTGCCAATTACGCACGGCGGACACTCGGTCCACTTCCATTCTCACCCCTGACGCAGACAACTGGTAACCCAAAAAGGAAACTGACTCCTGGAAGAACAGGCATTTCTCAGCCTTGACATACAGGTCATGCTCCAACAGTCTCCTCAATACCCTGCGCACCAGGGCTACATGCTCGGCCCGAGTAGGGCTGTACACCAGAATATCATCGATATACACCACCACTCCCTGCGCCTGCATGTCCCGGAAAATTTCATCTACAAACGATTGGAAGACTGCTGGAGCATTCATTAACCCATATGGCATGACGAGATACTCGTAATGGCCGGAGGTAGTACTAAATGCTGTCTTCCACTCATCGCCCTCCCTAATGCGCACCAAATTATATGCGCTCCTGAGGTCCAATTTTGTGAAGAACCGTGCCCCGTGCAATGACTCCGTCATAGTCCCAATCAGCGGAAGTGGATAACTATATTTAACAGTCACCTGATTGAGACCGCGGTAGTCAATACACGGACGCAGACCTCCATCCTTCTTCTTCACAAAAAAGAAGCTCGAGGACGCGGGAGAAGTAGAGGTCCTTATGTATCCCTGTCTCAGAGATTCGGCAATGTAAGTCTCCATTGCCCTTTTCTCCTCCTGTGACAAAGGATACACATGGCTCCGCGGAAGCGCGGCTCCTGTCTGGAGGTCTATCGCACAATCCCCCTGTCTATGAGGTGGCAATCGTGCCGCTCGGGTTTTATTAAACACGAGTGCCAAATCCTCATACTCAGGCGGAATGTGCAGTGCGGACATCTGGTTCGGACTTTCCACCGAGGTCGCCCCTACGGAAACACCCAGACATAACCCCTCACACTGAGCAGACCACCCTCTAAGAGCCTTCTCTCGCCACGAAATAGTAGGATCATGGGTAGTCAACCAGGGAAGCCCCAGTACCACCGGATACGCAGGAGAGTCAATCAGATAGAGTTGAATCATCTCCTCATGACCCCCCTGCGTCATCATCCTAAGTGGCGCTGTGAGCTCCCCAATCCACCCAGATCCTAACGGACGACTATCTAAGGCATGTACGGGGAAAGGCTTATCGACTGGAAGGAGGGGAATCCCTAACTTAACACAGAATTTACGATCTATAAAATTCCCTGCTGCGCCTGAATTGACTAGCGCCTTATTGCTGGGAACGAGGTGCAACCTGTGGAAAACAAACAGGTAATGTAAAGTGGACGACAGAAAGCTCTGGGTAAGTAGGGCGCCTACTCACCTGGGTGGACTCCCCACTGTATGGCCTGCCATCTCCCTCCTCAGGGAACCCTCCCCAGCACCTAGCCGCGGTGTGCCCTCCGCGGCCACACTTGGTGCAGGAGACTGCTCCCCTCGGGTTCCTTCCTCTTCTCGTTCTAGCGCCAGCCCCTCCGAGCTCCATCGGACTCGGCTCGGAGGTGCTGGAGGGTGGAATGGGAGGCCCCCATCTGGGACACCCGCGGGTCGTGAGTAGGTTGTCCAGACGAATAGCCATGTCCACAAGCTGGTCAAAAGTTAAAGTAGCGTCCCTACACGCTAACTCCCTGCGGACGTCCTTCCTAAGGCTACACCTAAAATGGTCTATGAGGGCCCTCTCATTCCACCCCGCGTCAGCCGCTAGAGTCCGGAACTCCAGTGCGAATTCTTGAGCGCTCCTCATCCCCTGTCGGAGGTGGAATAGACGTTCCCCCGCCGCTCTTCCCTCTGGTGGATGGTCAAAGACCGCACGAAAGCGGCGGGAGAACTCCGCATAGGTGACTGTGGCGGAGTCTATTCCCCTCCATTCGGCGTTGGCCCACTCCAACGCCTTGCCGGTGAGACAGGAGATGAGGGCGGAAACGCTCTCGTATCCCGAGGGCGCCGGGTGTATAGTGGCCAGGTAGAGCTCCACTTGCAAAAGGAAACCCTGACACCCGGCAGCGGAGCCGTCGTACGCCCTCGGGAGCGAGAGCCGAATCCCACTGGGTTCCGGTGAATGAGTAGGCAGGTTCTCTGGTGGTGATGGAGCGACCGGTGGGGCTGTGGGAACACCGCTGATCTCCCAGCGCCGAAGAGTGTCCATGACGCCCTCCAACGCGTGCCCGATCCGATTGATGCGATGTTCCTGTCCCTGGAGACGGTCCTCCACACTGTCGACTTGTGCTCCTGCTGATTCCATCGAAGTGGTGTGTAATTCTGTCAGGGCCGTGTAGAAATGGTGTGGTGTGGAATCAGGTGCAGAAGCAGATTGATAGTCCAATAATCTTTACTGGAAAGTGCGAGGCAATAATCCAAGAACAGCCAGAGGCAAAACGCACACAGGCGTAAAATACAAGCGCGCAATAACAGGCGCGCAAAACTCCTCTCAACCGAGAAGTAAGCAAAATAGTAGAGGCGTACCAAACACAGGTACGAAAATGACACCTAACACGAAACAATTACACACAACACTACACTAACAACAAGGAAACTAAATAGGGTGCTTAATTAGACATAACACAAGACAGGTGTGGCTAACAGACAAAACTAGTCAAACAGAAAACAAAGAGCGGTAGCAGCTAGTACTCCGGAGACGACGACCGGCGAAACCCGCCCGAACAAGGAGGAGGAGCTGCCTCGGCCGAAACCGTGACACTCTTTCTCTTTTCCTGTCCTGCTAAGCATTCAAACTGTAAGGTGTACTTTTGGGTGTCAGGGAAAATGTATGGAGTAGAAAGTACATTATTTTCTTAACGAATGTAGTGGAGTAAAAGTAAAAGTTGTCAAAAAAATAAATAGTAAAGTTCAGATACCCCAAAAAACGACTTAAGTACTTTGGATATGTCTCAACCCACCACATCCGCCTATGTCACACTTCTGCATCTGCGTTGAAAGGTGACAGAGCAAGAGCGGTGTTTGTCAAAGGTGACAGAGCTAGAGCTGTGTTTGTCAGACCATGAGAAATCCCAAAAATCGGTCTTCTCACAAAATTGTCTGTAGCGTCCCAACAGTTTGGACTACAAAGCTATTACACACGATTGTGTTCTCCGTTTTGCTCTACGACCCACACAAGTGTCTTGGGACTTGTCTGAAGTTGGTACAGCCGATCTGCAACTTTTGTCTGTAGCGTCCGAACAGTTTGGGCTACACACTAATATGACACCTCTGTGAAAAGTTGAGACGCTCACGTATAGGACCAGTCAAAAGTTTGGACTACTCATTCAAGGGTTTTTCTTTATTTTTACTATTTTCTACAATGTAGAATAATAGTGAAGACATCAAAATTATGAAATAACACATTTAGAATCATGTAGTAATCAAAAAAGTGTTAAACAAATCAAAATATATTTTATATTTGAGATTCTTCAAATAGCCAACCTTTGCCTTGATGATAGCTTTGCACACTCTTGGCATTCTCTCAACCAGCTTCACCTGGAATGCTTTTCCAACAGTCTTGAAGGAGTTCCCACATATGCTTAGCACTTGTTGGCTGCTTTTCCTTCACTCTGCCATCTGACTCATCCCAAACCATCTCAATTGGGTTGAGGTCGGGGGATTGTGGAGGTCAGGTCATCTGATGCAGCATTCCATCACTCTCCTTCTTGGTAAAATAGCTCTTACACAGCCTGGAGGTGTGTTGGGTCATTGTCCTGTTGAAAAACAAATGATAGTCCCACTAAGCCCAAACCAGATGGGATGGTGTATCGCTGCAGAATGCTGTGGTAGCCATGCTGGTTAAGTGTACCTTGAATTCTAAATAAATCACAGACAGTGTCACAAGCAAAGCACCCCCACACCATAACACCCTCTTCTCCATGCTTTACGGTAGGAACTACACATGCGGAGATCATCCGTTCATCCAAACCGCGTCTCACAAAGACATGATGGTTGGAACCAAAATCTCCAATTTGGTCTCCAGACCAAAGAAACATTTCCACCGGTCTAATGTCCACTGCTCGTGTTGCTTGGCACAAGCAGGTCTGTTCTTCTTATTGGTGTCCATTAGTAGTGGTTTCTTTGCAGCAATTCGACCATGAAGGCCTGATTCACACGGTCCCCTCTGAACAGTTGATGTTGAGATGTGTCTGTGACTTGAACTCTGTGAAGCATTTATTTGGGCTGCAATTTCTGAGGCTGGTAACTCTAATGAACTTATCCTCTGCAGCAGAGGTAACTCTGGGTCTTCCATTTCTGTGGTGGTCCTCATGAGAGCCAGTTTCATCATAGCGCTTGATGGTTTTTGCAACTGCACTTGAATAAACTTTAAAAGTTCTTGAAATGTTCCGTATTGACTGACCTTCATGTCTTAAAGTAATGATGGACTGTCATTTCTCTTTGCTTATTTGAGCTGTTCTTGCCATAATATGGACTTGGTCTTTTACCTAATAGGGCTATCTTCTATATACCCCCCCCCTACTTTGTCACAACACAACTCATTGGCTGAAACGCATTAAGAAGGAAATAAATTCCACAAATTAACTTTTAACAAGGCACACCTGTTAATTGAAATGCATTCCAGGTGACTACCTCATGAAGCTGGTTCAGAGAATGCCAAGAGTCAGCAAAGTTGTCATCAAGGTAAAGGGTGGCTATTTGAAGAATCTCAAATATATAATATATTTTGATTTGTTTAACACTTCTTTTGTTACTACAAACCCTTGAATGAGTAGGTGTGTCCAAACTTTTGACTGGTAGTGTACATTTTGGATGTTTTGCTCTAGGATTCCCACAGGCCTCACCTAAAGGTCCGCCGGTACCGACTGGCTTTATTCGGTCTTATGTAGCAAAATTTGAAATGGTGTTCTTTACATTAGATAAAAGTAGACACTCAGTGCTAGTATATCATACACTACAGTTGAGGAACAATGGGAAAGTTATTCTGCTTTGAAAGTTTATAAACTTGTAATCTCACTTTTGAGAAAATGGCCATTGAATGTTTTGGTACACCCACTGGAGAGCTCTTCTTTGTCTACACCCATTCAGCATCGTTCACACCCTCTTAAACTATAGCCCGCCCGTAAACTCAGAGTGTTGTCAGATTGTCCGTTCGTAAATTCAGAGCGTTTCGCTCTCGGAGCGTTCAGAGCGCACCCTGGACGCTCTGGCCGAGGAGTAGGGTTGATCCGAGCGTTCTGTCCTAACAACAGCAGTCAAGTACCCAAGCTAACGTTATGTTATCCAGAGCGTTGGTGACTGCAACTGTGCTGCTGGCAACAATTTAATTACACTTTTTTGCCAACGTTTACTGACACCAGCCATATTCATCAGGTGTTGAGTGTTCGTAAATTCGTCAGATATCCTGCGCTCTGGCACACTCAGACGAAAGTGCTCTGAAATCGGAGTAGATAGCCACAGCGAATTTACCAGCTACGTCTATCAACAGTTGTCACATTGACATCATGGATATTCCATTGAAATGGTTCCTTGCATATTGGAGTATTTTGTTATGACATGTAGCTAGCTAGCTAGCTAGCTAAACAATGAACCATAATCCCAACTCATGAGGTTACTACCCTGCATGAATCTGCAGGTAGCTAACCAACCAGGTTCAATGTTAGCTAGCTAACATTAGGCTATAACTAGCAAAGCAAATGGCTCTGAGATACGAATAATAAGATCATACATGTGACGTTAGCTAGCGAGTACAGTACGCTAACTTGAAATGAAAATGACTTTGTCAAAATTAGGAACGTGTAATGTCTGAAAATGTAGCTAGCTTGACTATCTTACCCGTGCTCTGAAATCGGAGTAGATAGCCAGAACGGATTTACCAGCTACGTCTACCAACAGTTGTCGCAGTGACATTCTATTGAAATGGACACTTGCATAGTCAATTATTTTGTTAAAACATTTAGCTAGCTATCTAACAGTACACTTTAACTTGAAATGAAAACGAATTTCTGTCAATATTAGAAACGTGTAATATCTGAAAATGTAGCTAGCTGGACTATCTTACCGATATACATCATGGTTGGATGCTTCTCCCTGTCACGGATGCCATGGTTGCCCTTAGTTTGAAGATGTAATCCAGAGACAGGTGTTTTCTCCATCTCCTTAGCTATCATACTCTAATTCCACTGATTTCAAAACTCCAGATGGTGGAGAGCAACACTTATGCACTTATACTAAGCGATATATACTTTAAAAAAAGCCTTGTTAGACAGGATTACCTACACATACTGACCAGCTCAAATAGGCTAAATCAACTAGGCTCATATTTAACAATTGTATTTGTGTTTACAGATGGCATACACGTTTGTTATTAAGGCACATGAAAGTTGACGTTCCAGAAGGCATTTCTGACAATAAAAAAAAGTTGGCTCTCCTGTGAAGTAGTGACCCGCGACATATGTCTAGTTTCTTGAAACTAGTCACATGTGGAGACTGTTTAGTGCCAAAAATAAGGGCTTAAGTACATGAAAACAAAAAGTACAAATGTTTCCTGATCTTTCTTATGTCTCTCAGATATAGGACAGACACTTCAGAACAAACTTCCTTTAAATTTTTTTGGGGGGACTACTGTATCTGTTGTTCCATGTAGTGAATATGTTATTCAATGCGTTTGTATAGGCTAATAGCAGTAAGGCTCCAATTTTTTTAATCAAATATTTCTTATTTTTACTTTTTTGGATACTTCAAGGAGTCTTAAAAATCTAAATCAAATAGCAAAATTATCCTTGGTATGACCTTTTTAAAACATTTCCATATAGCTCAGTAGAACCCCAGGCTTAGACAGGGTGTAGACCCTCATGGGTTAAAAGCCCCTCAAATTTTATCGATGGCATCACCCAGAGAAGCAACTATTCATAAACTATGCAATAGTTTATTGTTTGGAGATCTAGTACAATGTTTTAATGACACCTAATGTATGATAGTCTGGAGAAACGAGACCAACAAGCTCCATGCATTGCAGTTGTGGTAAACTAGACAGTGATCAAGATAACTACAGGTAAATGTACTTTTTCATGCATTACATACTGCTGTTCTACACAGAACTAAAAAAAATGTTAACAAAAAACACAGTATTAGGTGGCTTTCTCGTGCTAACAAAGCCCTTGTGTGATAAAGACTTATGCATGCTTAAAACAAGGCCTCCCAGTAGCGTTACAACAGGCTACAGCCCGATTTCTGGAAATGATAGAGCAGGATAAGTCGGGGTCTCAACTTACTATTGAGAGTAAGAATAGTACAATACACCTGGTGCAATTTTGAAATTTGGTTGTGCATCAGCAGATTTTCTCTTGTTATGTCAGTCACTGACAGTCACTCAATTAGCCATGTCAGCTAACAATTTTTAGATTGGTAGTCAGTCTAGCCAGCTCTCTAAATTTGAAGTAATCAAACGTGCCCAGGGGCCCTGACCTCCAGGGGGCCCCCATTGATTTTGTTAGTCATTCTCACTATATATTATATTAACATGGCATAAGTTATGGTAAAATGTGTAGAATTGCAGGAAATTATCTTTAAAACTGAAAAAAATGTTATCTCTGCCCAATTGCAAAATGAATACAATTGCATGAAATGTGTAATAAAATTGGTAATCTTTAAAACTGCACCATTTTATCTATGCCCCATGGCAAAATGGGAAGAATTGCAGGAAATTAAATGTTTCTCTCTGACGTCAAGAAGGGGTCCAATAAAATGTTTTGCCGCGAGGTGGGGGGGCCCCCCAACCGAATCTTGCTTAGGGCCCCCAAAAGGCTAGGGCCAGCCCTGTGATAGAGAATAATGCTGAACAACAAAAGCCCAAATCCCCAGGTTTGAACGGGCCTGATTAAGGCTAATCTACGGCTAATCTGGGTTCATTTCGGAAAGCACTCTAAGAACATTGCTAATTTCGGACTGGAAAATCTAATAGGGGGAACTCCCCAAATCTGCGAAGCCTGAGTTATAACTTTGTTTTTGTCGTTAAGTCAATGAAGGCATCTCCTGAGTTGCCCTTGACAAATAATGTATTGTTGTTATTTATTCTCTTCCTCCCACTCTTCCCTTTTCCTCCTCCAGCTCCTCTCAGCTATCCCCAATGAATCAGACATTCAGTGGAAAGGGAAGGAGGGATGGATGAAGGGAGAGGAGGCGGCTAGCATTAGACATGACTCAAGTCTCATTATTCAGGGTACATGGCGGTCGCAGTGGTTGGCACACACTGAGAAGGGGCAACGGGGAGGGTTGCTATGCCATGGGTGGGCCGACTCCACCACAGATAGGGGTGCAGTGCTCAGGGTAGAAGCACCGGTGATCGATGAGCGGGGGATCATTAATTGCAGATGTTGGGGAGCTCCGTCAAGGAGAAAAGGGGGGATGGAAATCAATCTTAATGCCGGCACCGGTCCTCCCTGCTGACACTCCGCCACATTTATAATCCGGCCGCTCCTCAACAGAGCAAAGTGGAAATTGCTAGCAATAAACATATCAATGGGTGCCCACAATAGCCAACTGTGTGGGTACTTTAAACAGTGCAGTTTCAAAGGAGAGAAAAAAGACAGAAACATAAAAATAGGATAAGTCAATGTCACTGGCTAGGATACCACTGGCTTTTATCCTTAGGGACTGGAGGGACAAGAGAGGGACATTATAAGTTATACATCCTGTTTTGGAGAGTTTAGAGGGGGAATGATTTAGTCCTAAGTGCTAGAGGCTGGCAAATGCAACAAACAAAGCACAGCAGTGAAGTAGTAGGCCCAAAAGTGCTTCTGGAATCCAAAGCCGTTTTCCAACACATTAACACTATGACCACAGTCACAACAAAGTATTGAGAAAAGGGTCTGAATACTTATGTAAATGTGATATTTCCGTTTTTTATTTTGTATAAATGTGCAGAAATATCTAAAAACCTGTTTTTTCTTTGTCATTATTTTGGGTATCGTGTGTAGATGTATGAGGGGAAAAAATTATTTAATCTATTTTAGAATAAGGCTGTAACGTAACAAAATGTGGAAAAAGTCAAGGGGTCTGAATACTTTCCGAATGCCCTGTACGTGACCTAAACAATTTGATTAACACGACTGCAAGCAGATGTTCCAGCGATTTGTTGTTGTTGTGGTTTTTAATTACTCCCCAGTCAATGTAACTGATAATTTGCCAGCCATTTTTTTTTTATGACTCCAAAGTTGAAAGGAAAACTATACGTTTTAAATTTAGCAACAGTATAACTGTGTGAGAGACTCAACGTTGCCTGACTTTCAGCTGCCTAGAGCTGCGGGGTCTTTTGGAACTAGAGTAAAAAAATCATTCTAATTCAAAACAAGTTTTAATAATAGAATTACCGACGGGCGGTTGACGATTTTTTAAATGTTCATTTACGGAGTGAGGTTTAAAGTGATGTTAAATAGAGACAATTGAGCCTTGGCCTCGAGGTTGCCCATAGATTAAGTACCTGGAGCAGAGGTTTAATTGTAAGAGAATGGGAGGGCAATGACAGACTGTCTGGAAGAGAGACACTCTCACTAAACTGTGGACAGTGGGACTTAATCAAGTGATATGCTGACAATGTGGTCTTTACTCATACAAATATTGATATTATAAAGGGAACACTGGTAATAGGCTAGAAACTTGCCTCCCTTTTCCTTCACACTGATAAAGAATATGCAGAGATTCACAAATTGTTTGATAACTAAGCTATATAGGACGTCCAAGTTGGATATTGCAATAGAGATCAACACAGAAAGTTCAGGGCCTTTTGGGGTGAAACTTAAGAAAAAAAGGTGAATTTGTTTGAATCTAAACTTTATAAAATGTCACAGCATCTGTTAAGATTGACACAGGCTTGGAACTACCTGCTGCTCCTTTGTCATTGGATAGGGCGTTTTGTTCATTAATGACCTCCATCTTCCTCAAGGGTTCTCCGGTCTATAGAACGGTGGAAAAATTTTGTAGACGCAATTTATTTGAAGCCCATTGAATCCCTCACTGTCTATCATCCCTTCAATTGCCAAGGCCTCGAGAATTCCCTCTTTATTTTTCACGACAGCTATTATTCCCCAGCAGGTACTGCAATGTCCAGCAATTCCCCCTCACTTAAAACCAATTGTCAAACAACAAAAGGGATGCAGTGGTGGGACTTTGTCCATCTTTGTTCGAGAAACTGAGAGATTGATGCCTGCTAGCTAATTGTAACTGAGGGTACACTCAGGACGAGGTCGAATGGCGTTTACATGTAAGGACCGGTGAAAGCGCACGGCTGATTGAATCTGATGTTTTTGTGTCGTGTTCAGTGAGAGGTATTGACAACGGTTGTAACCTTGGTGCTATACAAGAACACACAAGTGCACTGTGTTTTCCAGTGGAGCATGGGACCCAGATTTGTTTGAGTTCCATTGAGTCACTTTATAGACATGCTCTTAACAACTCAATAGATCTCTGTAGCCTACGCTTTCATCAAGTCTTTATGGAAAGCTAAAATTGCATTGTGTGGGTCTATGCATGAGTGACCATGGCATGCAGGAAAAATCCAGCCCCACTTATTTGAGGAATCACAAAGGAATTTTTCGACCTTTAGTACAATAGCCCAGCACTTCCACCCCATGGCAAAAAGCCTCCATCCACATCCTGTGACATTCTAAACCCCCATAATTTGAAGTTTGCTATCTCAGTTTAATGAGGGTATCTAGAGTGCAACTCTAACAAACACACATGCGTAAGCATACACACACATACAGTACACACACACACACACCCCTGGTGGTTTGTTAGGGCTGGAGAGGCAGGCGGGCAGCTGTCAAAAATGATGAGCACTTCCTGACTGCTAAAGTGCCAGTGTTGGCTGGACTGTCCATTTCCCGGCCACAGGTCACCCTTTAAAGCAGAGAACAATTAGGGAGGCAGAGTAGTGGAGCAGAGCATAAATGTTACGTTAATTACCTTCTGGGCTCTGCCCCTGTGGCTCCCCGCCACTCGTTCACTACTCCAGCAGTCTCCTTTCACAGCCCTGCCAATCAATACACCCATTGAATAATTTGACTGAACCATGTCCAAATGCATTGCACCAGATTTAGCTAGATAGCTCATTTTTATCTGTAGTCCCAGGGCAGAAAACAATCAACATCAAAACATAATTACAATGCTACAATATAACAAACTATTAAAATTATCTCTCTCTCTCTCTCTCTCTCTCTCTCTCTCTCTCTCTCTCTCTCTCTCTCTCTCTCTCTCTCTCTCTCTCTCTCTCTCTCTCTCTCTCTCTCTCTCTCTCTCTCTCTCTCTCTCTCTCTCTCTCTGACCATGAGAAACAAGATTCTCTGGTCTGATGAAACCAAGACTGAACTTTTTGGCCTGAATGCCAAGTGTCACGTCTGGAGGAAACTTGGCACCATCCCTGCTGTGAAGCATGGTGGTGGCAGCATCATGCTGTGGGGATGTTTTTCAGCGGCAGGGACTGGGAGACTAGTCAGGATCGAGGGAAAGATGAACGGAGTAATGTACAGAGAGATCCTTGATGAAAACCTGCTCCAGAGCGCTTAGGACCTCAGACTGGGGCGAAGGTTTACATTCCAACAGGACAATGACCCTTAGCACACAGCCAAGAAAACGCTGGAATGTCCTTGAGTGGCCCAGCCAGTGCCCGGACTTGAACCCGATCTAACATCTCTGGAGAGACCTGAAAATAACTAAATAGCTGTGCAGCGACGCTCCCCATCCATCCTGACAGAGCTTGAGAGGGTCTGCAGAGAAGAATGGGAGAAGCTCCCCAAATACAGGTGTGCCAAGCTTGTAGCTTCATACCCAAGAAGACTCGAGGCTGTAATCGCTGCCAAAGGTGCTTCAACAAAGTACTGAGTAATGGGTCTGAATACTTAAGTAAATGTAATATTTCAGTTTTTTATTTTGTATAAATGTGCAAAAATGTCTAAAAATCTGTTTTTGCTTTGTCATTATGGGGTATCATGCGTAGATTTATGAGGGGAAACAAGAATTTAATCCATTTTAGAATAAGGGTGTAACGTAACAAAATGTGGAAAAAGTCAAGGGGTCTGAATACTTTCCGAATGCACTGTACTTATGTAGAGATAAGATTGTTAAAATTTGACTGAGATGCATCAAAGGTTCCGTTTTATTGCGATTCCAAGATAATTAAATATTGAAGGTGAGGACTAGATATTAATCAAGGTCTTTGTGCTCCTTTTATGCCATATATTGGCAATATCATTCTCAAGGCTGGATTCCTCTGTTAAGCATTGCTACAGCGTTTAGAAACAGCTGTGAGGTCCAAATCAAAGAGGCTGGTTTCTCATGATTAAAAGTGCACCACTCTATTCAGTGGCCGCTCAATAGCCCTCAATTGCTCTCCGTTTTCACCAGTTCTGCAAAAGCCTCTAGGCCTTGCCATTTTATCAGAGCCATATAGCACGCGGGCTCAGAGCCCTGCCCAAGTGTGCGGCACAAACTCCATTTGCTAGATGAGAGAGACGTGGAAACAATGATTTTATGGAGGGGGACAACCGAAACACGTGGAAGAGGATGATAATATTACAAATACAAATAAAAAGATAAACGGTGTGTATTCTTCTTCCAAAATGAACAACTTGAAAACAAAAGGATGGTGGTAGTGGGGGGGGGGGGGGGGGAGAGAAAGGCAATCTAAATTGGGGTGGAAGCAGAGTATAGACTTATGAGACAGAGACTTCACAGCTAGTATCGTATCCCCTTATCACCACCACCACCTCCACCAGCACTGCTGCTGCCTGCCTGCTGCCCCCCCCCCCCCCTTCCCAAAAGGGTCTGTATTGAGAGATCCGTCTGGTTATTATTACGCTCTCCCTCCAGTAGAGTCGGCGAGCTGAGAAAGCAATCCCCCTTCCCCTCAGAATCAATCAAACCGGCACTCTTTCCAATAATTGAGCCTCGCTGGAGGAAAACAACACTTCACTTGCTGATAAACCCAGTAATGACTTCTCACAATGAAGATCATGATACATCAAATGTCCACAGATAGATTCTCAGGTACCCTCACTCTCTCAGTCAGAGCGGGGGGAACACATTTGTATACTGTATGTATGAATCTGGGAAGAGTTTGTACATTAGTAAACCCTGTGTGACCTTGTAAGCTAATCTGTTGTTGGAAGAAGTGGATGCTTGGCCCTTGATGGCGAGGCTCTGTAGAAGTAGTCTTTATTTCGGTAATGAGAGCCCCACCTGCTTTGAGCCCCACCTGTTTAGCTTTTTTTTTTGCCTTATTTTGCCATTAATACGTGTCACATATCAGTTTGCAAACAATGAAAAAAATATATATAAAAAAATAAAATAAAGTGTTTATAAGCAGTATACAAACATGGTCTATTTTTAGCTTTCTCGAGTAAGGCAGCTCCAAAATGCAGGTGTTTCAGCCTAGCTCAGTGCTTTCTATGGTAGTGGGGCAGTCGGTGGAAAATACGGAGCGTAGGGTTTGGTAATGTTCTCTAGTTGTGCCATGATTGGCTCAGTGTTCTGTCACTCATGGGGACAGTATGTCACCGCAAAATCTACGGGAAAAGCTTGAGTTACATTAGAAGTGCCCGTCCAAGAAGGCTCAAGGTCATTGGCCACAGATAAAATGACGTCAAATCACGTTATATCTACCATAGCTTTGATTAGACTGATCATGTCAACATCATACTATCAAAATCTTAGCTAGCAAGCTAGACAAGCAGTCATCATCATGAATCATGTCGACAATCTACTGGAAAATCCTTTTCAATCCTTGTCATATGAAGAGAAATTATAGATAAAACGTATCGGTGCTCATTGGCCATTGGACATAAACATTACACAACAGGTTGGACATCGCAAATTCAACAATGAGTGGTTTGGAAGGAATCAGTGGCTAACTGCAAGCGTTCCAAAGCAATCACTAGCCTGCTATTTAGTGGAGTGGGTGTGTGGTCTAAGTCTGGGTTTAAGGGTTTATTTTCCAAGCTTAAATGGATAAACATTCATGCTGTCAATCCAGCATGACTTCTGCCACGTTCAAAACAACTGGAAACTCGGAACTGGGAAATCTCAGACTTCAGTGAGTTCAAGACAACTGGGAACTCCAAAAAAAAATTAGCTCAGACTGGGAAAATACGTTTTGAACGGTCATCCAACTCGGAATTGCAAATCGTAACTCTGGCCTCTTTCTAGAGCTCCGACCTGAAGATCACTGACGTCATGATTCAACCTTATTTTTTCAGAGTAATGTAGCCTACTGTTTATTATTTTTATTATTTTTAGCCTTTATTTAACTAGGCAAGTCAGTTAAGAAGAAATTCTTTTTACAATGACGGCCTACACCGGCCAAACCCGGACGATGCTGGGCCAATTGTGCGCCGCCCTATGGGACTCCCAATCATGGCCGGTTGTGATACAGCCTGGAATCGAACTAGGAGGTCTGTAGTGACGCCTCAAGCACTAAGATGCAGTGCCTTAGACCAGGGAGAATACTGTAAGAACGACCCATGTTCTGAATTCTGTCGCTGCACATTCAAAAAGTGCTGAACAAATAGTTATACTGACTACGTCCATCCTAGCATGAATGTCTTAATGGAAATTACGGATTGCCTCTAACCCGCTCGTCGTCCCCTTACACCATAGTTTGTACATCTCAATTGTCAGTAGAAACCACATTTGTTTAAACACGTCAGCCATGTCAGCTATGTTTTTTTTTTTTAAAGGCTGTAAATGAGGCTGAATGAACTGTTTCGCTGACAGACAAGGCTCCGCTGATAGCCAGGTGTAGCGGTGGTAAGGATTCACTCCATGGTGCTGAAAAGAAAGCTCTGCTGTCGAGACAGCTTTAAGTAGGCCGAAAGTTTGTGGGCACCGATTGTCACCATTTTTGTGCAATTAATGTATTGTTTAGGGGTGTGTTGTGTAGTGGCTTTGCTGGCATGCATCTAAAACAATTTTGAAATTGAGAAAATACGGAGTGACTTTTGTCTGCCATTCTTTCTTGTTACTCAGCTCTTGTCATAAAACATGCCGATCAGTATGGGATCTGTCGTTTAGGGGCTAGGTAACTCTAATCATGTGGTCAAGGCCTTATGTCACGACGCTAATCCATCAGGTGTTGTCTGAGAGAGAAGCTGTCAAACGGCAGAGGGGATCTGTTCATCAAACCACTAGGAGACAGTGTGTGAGTGTGTGTCGGAGGGGGTGGGAGATGGACAGCTGGAGGCAAATATGTGTGTTCACATTAGGGTTTAATAGTGGGAACTGGGTTACTGAGATTTCCCGGCCAAACCCATTCCTTGTTTCCCAGGATAAATAGTGTTGAGAAACCGGTAAATTCTAATACATTATTTCTATGAACAGCGTGACGTGAAATGGAACTGTTAAATGATATGTGATGTCTAAATCTGGCTTCTCTGCAACCTGCTCTGCTATCTGCATGATCAATCATCAACGCTCAGTGTGTATGTGTGAGTGTGTGTGCTGTTGTAGCCTACCATAGGCCTATTTACTTACACAAAGTCGCCATAAACTCAAAGCGCTGCGTGTGACGGGTTCTCTTACTATGCGACTGCAAACAGCAAGCAGGCCTACAGGCTATACAGACCAGCGTTAAAAAAAGAAGGCCATAGCCTACTCTCCCCAAGAATCCCTCGAACATATCACAACTGGTGAATAGATAAAGACAAGTGTCATTTAACCAAAGATGCAAAAATACAAAATATGCATGTGCGACATACCAACTCTCTGGCATCATTGTTACATTAGACCAGTCATCACAACGCTAGTAGCCTACCACATTTACTCAACATAAAGTCCCCAATAGAGAACATACCTTAGGCTACTTGCATGGCTTCTATAAATGTAATTGCTTACCATATGTGCAGGCAAACATATGTTTTATTGTCACATACAGTGGGGGAAAAAAGTATTTAGTCAGCCACCAATTGTGCAAGTTCTCCCACTTAAAAAGAGAGGCCTGTAATTTTCATCATAGGTACACGTCAACTATGACAGACAAATTGAGAAAAGAAAATCCAGAAAATCACATTGTAGGATTTTTAATGAATTTATTTGCAAATTATGGTGGAAAATAAGTATTTGGTCACCTACAAACAAGCAAGATTTCTGGCTCTCACAGACCTGTAACTTCTTCTTTAAGAGGCTCCTCTGTCCTCCACTCGTTACCTGTATTAATGGCACGTGTTTGAACTTGTTATCAGTATCAGGGGCGGCAGGTAGCTTAGTGGTTAAGAGCGTTGTACCAGTAACCGAAAGGTCGCTGGTTCTAATCCCCGAGCCGACTAGGTGAAAAATCTGTCGATGTGCCCTTGAGCAAGGCACTTAACCCTAATTGCTCCTGTAAGTCACTCTGGATAAGAGCGTCTGCTAAATGACCAATTTATTTATAAAAGACACCTGTCCACAACCTCAAACAGTCACACTCCAAACTCCACTATGGCCAAGACCAAAGAGCTGTCAAAGGACACCAGAAACAAAATTGTAGACCTGCACCAGGCTGGGAAGACTGAATCTGCAATAGGTAAGCAGCTTGGTTTGAAGAAATCAACTGTGGGAGCAATTATTAGGAAATGGAAGACATACAAGACCACTGATAATCTCCCTCGATCTGGGGCTCCACGCAAGATAACCCCGTGGGGTCAAAATGATCACAAGAACGGTGAGTAAAAATCCCAGAACCACACGGGGGGACCTAGTGAATGACCTGCAGAGAGCTGGGACCAAAGTAACAAAGCCTAGAGTAACACACTACGCCGCCAGGGACTCAAATCCTGCAGTGCCAGACGTGTCCCCCTGCTTAAGCCAGTACATGCCCAGGCCGGTCTGAAGTTTGCTAGAGTGCATTTGGATGATCCAGAAGAGGATTGGGAGAATGTCATATGGTCAGATGAAAACAAAATATAACTTTTTGGTAAAAACTCAACTCGTCGTGTTTGGAGGACAAAGAATGCTGAGTTGCATCCAAAGAACACCATACCTACTGTGAAGCATGGGGGTGGAAACATCATGCTTTGGGGCTGTTTTTCTGCAAAGGGACCAGGACGACTGATCCGTGTAAAGGAAATAATGAATGGGGCCATGTATCGTGAGATTTTGAGTGAAAACCTCCTTCCATCAGCAAGGGCATTGAAGATGAAACGTGGCTGGGTCTTTCAGCATTACAATGATCCCAAACACACTGCCCGGGCAACGAAGGAGTGGCTTCGTAAGAAGCATTTCAAGGTCCTGGAGTGGCCTAGCCAGTCTCCAGATCTCAACCCCATAGAAAATCTTTGGAGGGAGTTGAAAGTCCGTGTTGCCCAGCGACAGCCCCAAAACATCACTGCTCTAGAGGAGATCTGCATGGAGGAATGGGCTAAAATACCAGCAACAGCGTGTGAAAACCTTGTGAAGACTTACAGAAAACGTTTGACCTGTGTAAATGCCAACAAAGGGTATATAACAAAGTATTGAGAAACTTTTGTTATTGACCAAATACTTATTTTCCACCATAATTTGCTAATAAATTCATAAAAAATCCTACAATGTGATTTTCTGGAGAAAAAAAATCTCATTTTGTCTGACATCGTTGACGTGTACCTATGATGAAAATTACAGGCCTCTCTCATCTTTTTAAGTGGGAGAACTTGCACAATTGGTGGCTGACTGAATACTTTTTTCCCCCACTGTACACCAAATAGATGCAGTGAAATGTGTTGCGTTACAGGGTCAGCCATAGTATGTACAGCACCCCTGGAGCAAATTAGAGTTAAGTGCCTTGCTCAAGCGTACATCGACAGATTTTTCACCTTGTCGGCTCGGGTATTCAAACCAGCGACCTTTCGGTTACTGCCCAACCCTCTAACCGCTAGGCTACCTATCGCCACAACACGCAACCTCTCGACGCAGTTACGGTAGACAATGTCTACCTCACATTCAAAACTCCAATAACGTTTGGCACTGGCAGAGGCTCAAATATAAACTGTTGTTAATCACAAAACGGCTGATACACTGTGTCCAAAAAAGCGCTTCAGGAAATAGACATTTGCAACATTGTTTTATGATGTTACATTAACAAAAGTGGGCTGCTGGTCAGATTTGCAAGCACTTGATCAAGCCTAGGCCAAGGGACAGAAAAGGGCCAACAAGCTACCTGACATCTTCCGGAAGGTAGGCTAAAACTAATGTAATTTTCACTAGACCTCAAAACATCTCACCAGTTGGCCAACAGTGCTTCATAGGCCTAGGCTACCTTACAGTTTTTTTTCAATTGTTTAAGCACATTTTTGAAAACAGGGCCCGGTTTGTCTAAACACTACACACAATTAGCACAACCCTACACCAAAGTAGCACAACACTTCAGATAATTTGCAAAATGGAACACAAAACTATACACAACTTCATAAAAACAATATTTTGTTACCATACGAAACACACACATTTCATATGACTTCAATCTTTTTGAACCAGTTACACACTGCTGTTGCTAACCTAAAACAATTTTAGCAAGTCTAAGTCTCAGTGATTAGAGTACTGTAAATGAAGTACACAGAGAAAGTGCAACTATACAAACACTACACAAGACCAATGCTGCAGACTGAGGAAACTATCATTTATTTCTCTCCATATACCCAAATCAGTCAACATGGAGAATCACAACAAAACATGTCCCAGTTTTCATGCTACTACAGTAGTGTGCATAACACTGTTAGCTCAGCAAACAACAGACAAACGTAAAATACTGTATCCAGTACAGGTTACAATTACAGTAAATAACAACAAACATACTAAATAATCTGAAGAAAACTGACAATATTGTACAGAAAATACTACAGTAAACATACTATACATTATCTCTTTGCCTAGCTGGATCTGGCCAGAGAATTTCATCAACATCACAAGCAATATCCTCATTAGCAAGACAACGCGGGAAGAACCGTCTTGAATGTCGAATTCATCCTTGCACAGCTGCGGCGCCGACTTGGTCACAGGCGTCCTCCATGGCCTGAATGAGGGGTACCTGAGCCTGGGGCTGGAGATCGTAAACCTTCCATCGCCATGCAGAGAAAAATGATAGGGTTTAGAAACGGAGAGTATGGTGGAAGGTATAGTACTGTCAACTGTGGATGGTGTTGAAACCAGTTCTGGACCAAAGCAGAGCGGTGGAATGACACATTGTCCCAGATGACAGTGTATTGCATCTGGTGCATTTCATTATCTGCTGTGACGATGTGGTGCAATCGGTCCAAAAATGTGAGAATGTGAGGTGTGTTGTAAGGGCCCATTTTGGCATGACGGAGGAGAACCCCATGCTGTGAAATGGCAGCGCAAAGGGTGATGTTACCCCCACGTTGCCCTGGGGCATTGATTATAGCCCTGTGGCCAATTATATTTCTGCCTCTCCTTCTTGCTTTTGTGAGGTTGAACCCTGCCTCATCAATATATCTGAATTCATGCAGGATTTCTTCAGCATCCATCTGTAAAACTCTCTGAAATACAGTGAAAGACAAGATTGTGTAGTTCAGGATAGGTCTAGTATACAGTCAATGTAAAAAAGTAATGTGTGCAGTATGCAACGTCACAGTGCTAAAGTGAACAATACAAACCTCCACGTACTCATGCCGCAGCCGTTTGACCCTCTCTGAATTCCGCTGAAAAGGCACTCGATAAAGTTGTTTCATTTGAACCTGATGTCTTTTCAGGATGCGTGCCAGTGTTAACTGAGAGACCTGATGGACATTATTGAAAATGGCATGGTCACCGATAATGTTGGCTTGTAGTTCTCTGAGCCTGATAGCATTATTGGCCAAAACCATGTTTATTATCTCTCTCTCTTGTTCTTGCGTGAATATGGGCCCCCTTCCTCCTTGTCGTTCCCGACCCTCAATCCTATGCAGAGAATAATATATGTAACTTACTGTACAATGTCACAGGAAGGGGTATCACACGTGCTGATATGGTGCATACAATAAGCGGCTGATTACTGTAACTGTAGACAGATCTTCTTTTACCTGTTTTCCTGTCGAAAAGTCCTTATGACAGATGACACTGTATATCTGCTAAGATTTGGCTGAACTCTCAGTACAGCCTCCCTCAGCGTCAATCCGTGGTTCACAACATGGTCCACTAGTGTTGCACGAATGTCATTTGATTAGTTTGGTCCTCTTCTTCTTTGTGCACGTTCTCCTCCTGCTTCAGGTCTTCCTCGACCTCTGGCTCAACCTCTGGCTCGGCCTCTGCCTCTGCCTCTTCCTCTACCTCCTTCTTGTCCTCTGTGTACTCCTCCTCTCACCCTCACTCTTCTTCTGACTCCTTCCATTTTGGTTGAAGGCAGGTGAACCTACCTGCTGCATTTTTATAGTGCTTAAACCTGATTGGTGTGTCTACAATTTAGCAATCATGTGTTTGTGCACCTGATGGCTGTGTTTAACAGATTGGCTCATAGGTGTGGTAATTTGACAGTCAGTGCTTTGGAATTGCAAGGAAGTGACATCATGATACACTTCTGTGTCTGATGTATACAAGTGTGTTTAGTGTTTTGCAAATAGTGTGAAGCTGACAATGTGCTTACAGTTGTGCAAATCTAGCCTTGTGTTTTGCTCCTTGAGTGTAAGGTTTTGCTAATTGTGGGAAAAGTTTAATTTTAGTGTGTAAGCAATCGTAAAAAACTGTAAAACTAGGCTACATCAAAGATATAGTGTGGTGACTGAGAGAAACTGAGAGTTTAATAAATTGCAACAAACACAAAAAGAAAACATTAGATTTGTGTGTATATTTCTCAATTTACAGTTTTTCGCTGGTATTATATGCTTTTAAAATAGCACTTCCAGTTTGAACGGGAATTTCTTGCAATTTTGGTATATTCTCTGGAAAGTGTCTGTGTGTATGTGTGTATGTGTGTGTGTGTGTGTGTGTGTGTGTGTGTGTGTGTGTGTGTGTGTGTGTGTGTGTGTGTGTGTGTGTGTGTGTGTGTGTGTGTGTGTGTGGTCCGTGTGTGTGTGTGTGTGTGTGTGTGTGTGTGTGTGTGTTAGTGTGTGGGTATAGTACCATACACTCTCAAGCTTGTCAAGACCTATAATAACTTGCAGTTTATCACTCAACCTCCAACACAGGATCATGGATAACACCATTTCATGACAAAATATCCTTTCTAAACCATGACTATATCATGTTCATTGTAATTTCAAATTTCTCTGCTAATGAGACGGTCTAACTGAGAGTGGAGGACAGTGGTTTGTGGAAGTCAGTGGAGAGTGCTGACAGAACAGTATGGGGGAGTGACATTACTTTTAATTATTTTGGGGGGGAAAGTGTGGCAAAGCACAGGCTCCTGCCGCACTGGCTGCCTCCTGGCAGTGCGTGGCCCCAACATACATTTTAATTGACGTTTTAATCAAATGTTGCAAAGGTTACCATATTGTTATTCCTCCCCCACAGAGTTTCTGCAGTCTTTTCTTTACCCAGTGACCTCACCACAAAGGCCAAACATCTTATTATACGCTTATCAGAAAGTAGTCCGCATTCGACGTTGCCATGGCAACAATCATCACTTCATGCTCCGCTCCAAATCTCTGCCATTATTTTCAAAGTTATTCGTGGAGGTGCTAACAAATTGGACTCGAAGCAACATAATTCTCCAAAAACAGCATTATTCAGTTGTTTAAAATAATACCTCAAATATTAGAATGAGTTCCACAATGTTGGAAATGTGGCGCTTGTTTGGAGGGTTTGTGGATGTCCCCAGATCGAGAGGATGTAGGGAGCACAAGCAGCGTCAGGTCAACATGGTAAGGTCAATTAATTTGACCATTTTGTGAATAACATTGGAGGAACACTACAAGTAGCCCATGTTCTTTCAAACCTTTAACTCTAAAGGACCAGGAAATATTGGTCAGATAGGGAGAAAAGTATATTTCCTCCCAACAATAGGTGTCTGTCACATCGTTCCAAGAGAGGCTAATCCTACGCTTTGGCTGAGAAGTGCCCTATTTTCTGTTCTCCTCTCAAGAACTAGAGACACGTTGGAAGGTGTCAGGAATGGACTGCATGCTGGATTGGACTTTGATCACACAATGAAAGGGGCATCTACATGTCAGCCATTTCTGACCAACCTTTTATCTTTAGAGTCATAAATCAAGAGAAGTGACACCATTGGTGGAAAAAATATTCTGAGCTTCAAAGTGCTTTTCACTGACCATGTGCTGTAGCTGGCTGCCTACTCTGAGTGCTGGGTAGATCGGTCGAGAACAGTGCTGTGTATAAACCCTGGATGAATAACAGCGGCGCTGTATTGAAGCCATCGCGCAGCCATCTTGGTAATCCTCCTCCATTGTCCGTATACTTTTTAATGATACATATTATGTGAGCTGAACATAAAAAATGAATAAATATATAAAAACATTTTTAGAGACTACTAATGTTACTGTCCCCACTACAACAACAATATACTTAAATACATGTTATTTTGTCCTTGAAACATTTTATTGAAATAATGTAGAATTCCATTCATTCCTATGGAGGAATGCTGCTACTGAGGAGTTCCAATATGTCCGACCAGTGGCTTCCTCTCAATGGCCAATACATAGCATCAGCAATTCAGGGTTTATATACATCATTGGTCGAGAACAGGCTGTGCTTTGACGCACACAAATTACCGGAAGAAAATAAAGTACAGTACTTGTCAGATTGGTTGCTCTTTCCATCGAGCTCCCTACAAGCTATATGCTAATGAATGAGTAAAACATATGGTATAAATCAGTGGCGGTTGGTGGCGTTTAAAATTAGTGAGGACGGTATTTTTTTTTAATGAGCATGGCCTTATTTCTATTACAGCATGTTGGATGACTGTCATTCATATTCCATTCACTCAGCTCAATGTAACATCGATAGGTTTAGGTTACTACTTGATACTCAATTTTTTCCTAAACCCATCATGAGGTTGCTAGAACTTAGCCTATGAATGAAAGTTTACAACGTAGGTGCACAGGTCGAGATAACATTTTTAGTAATCAAGGTGACAGACAGTGACACATTCAATACCACCTTGCACACTCTTGACTGCATCTAGCTGATCTAGGGTGTAATCATTAGTCCAACAGTTGCAAACAAGAGTTTCTATTGGACAAATTCAGTTATGTTTATCCCCGTTTCATTCCGTCTGCTTCTGTTTAAGAAAAGTTTTTCAACAAAATCGGTGTAATGAATATACTCCTGATCACATGCAAACACAGTTCACTTTCATAGCAGCCACATACAAACAACATGATCACTTTGCTCATTAATTCCTTCTCGCATCTACACGCTCTCCTCCTCTCACCTTTTCCCTTCGCTTGTGGACTTCAGTGCACAACACATCAGCTGTCTGTGACCAGACTAAAAAATCTTTCCAAGCCAAACCTTCATATCATAACCTCTAACCGTTACACACAGCCTACAACATTGTCACCATATTAGCTAATGTCATAGTAAACATAGCTACTAGATAGAACTAACGCGTTATTAAACCCGCTACAATCATGCAGTACAGTGTACAGTCAGCAAGCAGTTACACCGGCAAAAGCTTACCCTGACTTGGATAAGTTCCACTGTTGGATAGCCATAGCCAGCTAGCTAACATGGTATTCCTCTCTGTTTGAGCCGGGTGTCTGAGTAGGCTAAACTAGCTAGCTGCTTTCGCTAGCTAAGTAACTGAAGGTGAAAGTAAAAAAATAAAAAAATAATTATTGCTAGCTCTCTCGCTTCTCCTTCATTTTTGTTGAAAACTGTTCAACTATTGTCTTTCTCTCTCTTTCAGTCAACTACTCACCACATGTTATGCACTGCATTTCTAGCTAGCTGTAGCTTTTGCTTTCAGTATTAGCTTCATTCTCTGATCCTTTGATTGGGTGGATAACATGTCAGTTCATGCTGCAAGAGCTCTGATAGGTTGGAGGACATCCTCTGGAATCTGTCATAATTGCTGTGTAAGTCTATGTAAAGGGGTGAGAACCATGAGCCTCCTAGGTTTTGTATTGAAGTAAATGTACCCAGAGGAGGACGGAAGCTAGCTGTCCTCCGGCTACACCATGGTGCTACCCTACAGAGTGCTGTTGAGGCTACTGTAGACCTATTGATGTCTGGTGACTATCGAAACTCAAGCCAACTTTACCGCGTTTTTTTAACAAGCTTTTTACTTCGGACGTTTTTATCTGCTCTACCACGCACCTGTCTGGTAAGGTTGAACGCCTCCTCTCCTACTCAGCCTCCCGGAAAAATCTTCTCCCAAGTGGGTGTGACACCTACTACCGTTGCCTGCTGCACTGCTGCTTTGGATCCCATCCAGCGTTCTGTCCCCCTGTCTGGTACACGTACCCCTGCCACACTCCCACGGGCCTTGGACTGATCGGAATTCTATGTAAGCTAATTAACTTCTGAAGCTTGTTATGTGAGCTTACTCAGAAACGCTTTAATTAACTAGTATAGGCTATTATTTATTTATTTTATCTCAGACTTTTATAGCCTACTGGACTTACAGAGAGCTACTATCTCAAGTTATGTTGTTGTGACTCTTTGAACTTACAATGGCTAGCCCAAAGTCGTTTAATTTATTTCTTCAAATCAATTCAAATTTTATTGGTCACATACACATATTTAGCATATGTTATTGCGGGTGTAGCGAAATGCTTGCGTTCCTAGCTCCAACTGTGCAGTATTCAACTGTGCAATTCACAACAATGCACAAATCTAAAAGTGAAAGAATGGAATTAAGAAATATATAAATATTAGGACGAGCAATGTCGGAATGGCATTGACAAAATTGCAGTAGAATAGAATAGCGTATATACATATGAGATGAGTAAAGCAGTATGTAAACATTATTAAAGTGACTAGTGTTCCATTATTAAAGTGGCCAGTGATTCCATGTCTATGTATATAGGGCAGCAGCCTCTAAGGTGCAGGGTTGATTAATCGGGTGGTAGCTGGCTAGTGATGGCTATTTAACAGTCTGATGGCCTTGAGATAGAAGCTGTTTTTCAGTCACTCGGTCCCAGATTTCATGCACCTGTACTGACCTCGGCTTCTGGATGATATCGGGGTGGGGTGAACAGGCCGTGGCTTGGGTTGTTGATGTCCTTGATTATCTTTTTGGCTTCCTGTGACATCGGGTGCTGTAGGTGTCCTGGAGGGCAGGCAGTGTGTCCCCGGTGATGAGTTGGGCAGACCGCACCACCCTCTGGAGAGCCCTGCGGTTGCGGGTGGTGCAGTTGCCGTACCAGGCGGTGATACAGCCCGACAGGATGCTCTCAATTGTGTATCTGTAAAAGGTTGTGAGGGTCTTAGGGGCCAAGCCAAATTTGTTCAGCCTCCTGAGGTTGAAGAGGCGCTGTTGCGCCTTCTTCACCACACTGTCTGTGTGGGTGGACCATTTCAGATTGTCAGTGATGTGTACGCCAAGGAACTTTAAGTTTTCCACCTTCTCCACTGCGGTCCCATCGATGTGGATAGGGGCGTGCTCCCTCTGCTGTTTCCTGAAGTCCACAATCAGCTCCTTTGTTTTGTTGACGTTGAGGGAGAGGTTATTTTCCTGGCACCACTCCACCAGGGCCCTCACCTCCTCCCTGTAGGCTGTCTCAACATTGTTGGTAATCAGGCCTACTACTGTTGTGTCGTCTACAAACTTGATGATTGAGATGGAGGTGTGCGTGGCCATGCAGTCATGGGTGAACAGGGAGTACAAGAGGGGGCTGAGCACGCACCCTTGTGGGGCCCCTGTGTAGAGGATCAGCAAAGTGGAGGTGTTGTTTCCTACCTTCACCACCTGGGGGCGGCCCGTCAGGAAGTCCAGGACCCAGTTGCACAGGGTGGCTTTCAGACCCAGTGCCCGAGCTTAATGATGAGCTTGGAGGGTACTATGGTTTTGAAGGCTGTGCTATAGTCAATGAACAGCATTCTTACATAGGTATTCCTCTTGTCCAGATGGGATAGGGCAGTGTGCAGTGCAATGGCGATTGCATCGTCTGTGGATCTATTGGGGTGGTAAGCTAATTGAAGTGGGTCTAGGGTGTCAGGTAAGGTAGAGGATATATGATCCTTAATTAGCATCCTGGAACAGCCTCTGGGATAATTTAAATTGCCCTGGGGGGTACAAACAAAGGATCCAATTCGGGAAAGTCGTATTCCTGGTCGTAATGCTGGTGAGTTACCGCCGCTCTGATATTCAAAAGTTATTTCCGGCTGTATGTAATAACACAAAAAACTTTCTAGGCTTTATGCTATTTGCCCCATGACTCCTGCTTGCTTTGTTGACTATGAACGTGCTTATTTACCCGACCGTGGGACAGACAATGTTTGTTCACACACACACGACTCTGACTCTCTATTGGTTACACAGACTCTTGGCCTCCCATCCTATTCTAACCACCTATACAATATCATCTTGTTACCATCTGATGCACATTGAAATGTCATAAAAATCAACACTCCATAGCTCTTCTTCTCTCAGTATTACTGCTGATGATAAATGTGCACACCCTGGCCCCCATCTACTGTTGCTAGCCCCAATTCTAACTTGTGCTCTGATTTCTGTTTCACTGTTTTCTGCACGTTAACACCAGAAGCTTATTACCTAAAATGTATCTATAGAAAGTGTTGGTTCACAGCTCCAATCCAGATGTGTTGGTCATTACTGAGATGCGGTTAAGAAAGAGTGTTTTGGGCCTCCTGAGTGGCGTAAGCGGTCTAAGGCACTGCATCGTAGTGCTTGAGGCGGCACTACAGATCCGGGTTCGATCCCTGGCAGTGTCGCTGCCGGCCGCGACCGGGAGACCCATGAGGCGATGCACAATTGGCCCAGTGTCGTACGGGTTAGAGGAGGGTTTGGCCGGCCGGGATGTCCTTGTACCATCGCGCTCTAGCTACTCCTGTGGCGGGCCAGGCACATGCACGCTGACACGGTCGCCAGTTGAACAGTGTTTCATCCGACACATTGGTGCGGCTGGCTTCCGGGTTAAGCGAGCAGTGTGTCAAGAAGCAGTGCAGCATGGCAGGGTCGTGTTTCGGAGGACCCATGGCTCTCGACATTCGCCTCTCCCGAGTCTGTACGGGAGTTGCAGTGATGGGGCAAGACTGTAAGTACCATTTGGGGTAAAACTTACAACAACAAAAAAAAAACGGGTAAAAAAGGGTGTTTTGAACATTGATGTTAACCTCTATGGGATTGGTGTCCCGTATACGGGACGGTTGAGCTAACGTGCGCTAATGTGATTAACATGACTGTTGTAAGTAACAGCAAACTTTCCAGGACATAGACATGTCTTATATGGGCAGAAAGCTTACATTATTGTTAATCTAACTGCACTGTCCAATTTACAGTAGCTGTTAGAGTGAAAAAATACCATGCTATTGTTTGAGGAGAGTGCACAACAACAAAAAACTTATCACGGCAACTGGTTTAATACATTCACCTCAGAAGGTAAATAATGTAATGTAATACATGCAGTAATCTTGCTCTGAGTCCCAGAGATAAAATGTAGCATATTTTTGTTTGATAAAATCCATTTTTATATTCAAATGTAGGACCTGGGTTCTACAGTTTGAACCCCTGCTGTCTCTGGCTCCACACCCACCCCTCCCCGCCATCTAGATGTGTGAAAGTTAGTGTATAAGCTAATGATCCATCATGTATGAAATTCCTGGTAGTGTGTAAACTTACATTTTGTATTAACATATCATTTTTGTATGTTCTCTATATTTATGTACTTGAAAATGTGTCAATTGACCAATTCAGCACATTTGGGCAGACTTGATACAAAATAGTACAGTATTGCAATGCTTCACTGGATTTATCTGAAACTTTGCACACACACACTGCTGCCATCTAGTGGCCAACATCTAAATTGCGCCTAAACTGCAATATGATAATGAGTCTTTGTTGACTGTTGCTGGGTGTTTTCGTCCACCATCAGCACTGGCCTCTACCCTACCTGCCCTAAGCTTTCTCCTGGCCCCTTACACTAAGTCTGAATTTGTCCTGCTAGGTGACCTAAACTGGGATATGCTTACACCACCTGACGAAGTCCTAAAGCAATGGGACTCCCTAAATCTTTCTCTGATTATTACCAATCCTACAAGGTATGACTCCAAACACCCAGAAAAGCCTACTCTCCTTGATGCTATCCTCACAAATAATCCTGATAGGTATCTGTCTGGTGTTTTCTGTAATGACCTTAGTGATCACAGTTTTACAGCCTGTGATCATAACGGCTGGTCAGTTAGACTACCTGTCCTAATTTGTCATAGACAAACTTTAATGAGCAAACCTTCCTTCATGACCTGGCCTCTGTAAATTGGTATAGAATGAGCTTGATCCCCTCTGTTGAAGACGCTTGGACCTTCTTTTTTTATATTTTCAGTGGTATTGTTAACAAACACGCCCCAATAAAGAAAATGAAAAAAAGGTTCAGCCCCTGGTTTGACCGTGATCTGGCAGAGATACTCCACCTCAGGTATTCCATTTGGCGAAATCCTCAGCACAAGCATACTCAGGCTGACTGGCTCTCTTTCAGGGAAATGAGAAATAAGTGCAATCAGGCTATCCGGAAGGCTAAAATTAGTTACTATAAGGAGCAGTTCTCTCTCGGTCTAACCCTAAGAAGTTCTGGAAAATTGTGAAAGATCTGGAGAATAAACCATCTTCCTTACAGCTGCCCATGTCCCTTAATGTTGATGATGTGGTTGTTACTGACAAGGAGTGCATGGTTGAGCTCTTTAATCACCGCTTCATTAAGTCAGGATTCCTATTTGACTCAGCCATGCCTCCTTGCCCATTCAACATTTCCTAATCTCCCAGCCCTTCTAATGTGACTAGCCCCGATGCTCCTCCATCTTTATCCCCTGCCCCACTACAAAGTTTCTCCCTGCAGGCAGTCACTGAGTCTGAGGTGCTAAAGGAGCTCCTGAAACTTGGGTCAGATGGTTTAGATCCTTTCTTCTTTAAGGTTGCATCCCCTATCATCGCCGAGCCTATCTCTGACCTTTTTAACCTGTCTCTCCTCTCTGGGGAGGTTCCTATTGCTTGGAAGGCAGCCATGGTGGGTCCTTTATTTAAAGGGGGAGATCAAGCTGATCCTAACTGTTATAGGCCAATTTATATCACAGACAGTGTCAACAGCAAAGAACCCCCACACCATAACACCTCCTCCTCCATGCTTTACGGTGGGAAATAACATGCAGAGATAATCCGTTCACCCACACTGCATCTCACAAAGACACGGCGGTTGGAACCAAAAATCTCCAATTTAGACTCCAGACCAAAGGACACATTTCCACTGGTCTAATGTACACTGCTCGTGTTTATTGGCCCAAGCAGGTCTATTCTTCTCATTGGTGTCCTTTAGTAGTGGTTTATTTGCAGTTATTCAACCATGAAGGCCTGATTCATACAGTCCCCTCTGAACAGTTGATGTTGAGATGTGTCTGTTACTTGAACTCTGTGAATCATTTATTTGGGCTGCAATTTCTGAGGCTGGTAACTCTAATGAACCTATCCTCTACAGCAGAGTTAACTCTGGGTCTTCCATACCTGTGGCGGTCCTCATGAGAGCCAGTTTCATCATAGCACATGATGGTTATTTGGAGTGCACTTCAAGAAACTTTAAAAGTTCAGGGCATTGACTGACCTTCATTTTTTAAAGTAGTGATGGACTGTCATTTCTCTTTGCTTATTTGAGCTCTTCTTGCCATAATATGGACTTGGTCTTTTACCAAATAGGGCTATCTTCACAACACAACTTATTGGCTCAAGAAGGAAAGAAATTCCACAAATTAATTTTGAAGAAGGCACACCTGTTAATTGAAATGCATTCCAGGTGACTACCTCATGAAGCTGGTTGAGAGAATGCCAAGCGTGTGCAAAGCTGTCATCAAGGCAAAGGGTGGCTATTTGAAGAATCTCAAATATAAAATATATTTTGATTTGTTTAACACGTTTTTGGTTACTACATGATTCCATATGTGTTATTTCATAGTTGTGATGTCTTCACTATTATTCTACAATGTAGAAAATAGTAAAACATAAAGAAAAACCCTTGAATGGTAGGTGTGTCCAAACTTTTGACTGGTACTGTATATATATATTTGTTTTCATTTGTGTGTGGTTTGTGGTGTGTTCATCTTAACTAGTTCACTTCTGTGTTGGAAGGCATTGGATCAGCATTCTCGTCGCGTCTCCTGTTAGTACCTTTTATGTAGGGAAGCTAATGAGCCATCATGTACAGTTGAAGTCGGAAGATTACATACACCTTAGCCAAATACATTTAAACTCAGTTTTTCACAATTCCTGACGTTTAATCCTAGTAAATATCCCCCGTCTTAGGTCAGTTAAGATTGCCACTTTATTTTAAGAATGTGAAATGTCCGAATAATAGTAGAGATAATTATTTATTTCAGCTTTTATTTCTTTCATCACAATCCTAGTGGGTCAGAAGTTTACATACACCCAATTAGTATTTGGTAGCATTGCTTTTAAATTGTTTAACTTGGGTCAAACATTTCGGGTAGCCTTCCACAAGCTTCCCACAATAAGTTGGGTGAAGTTTGGCCCATTCCTCCTTAGAGAGCTGGTTTAACTGTGTCAGGTTTGTAGGCCTCCTTGCTCGCACACGCTTTTTCAGTTTTGCCCACAAATCTACTATAGGATTGAGTTCAGGGCTTTGTGATGGCCACTCCAATACCTTGACTTTGTTGTCCTTAAGCCATTTTACCACAACTTTGGAAGTATGCTTGGGGTCGGTGTCCATATGGAAGACCCATTTGCGACCAAGCTTTAACTTCCTGACTGATGTCTTGAGATGTTGCTTCAATATATCCACATAATTTTCCTTCCTCATGATGCCATCTATTTTGTGAAGTGCACCAGTCCCTCCTGCAGCAAAGCACCCCCACAGCATGATGCTGCCACCCCCGTGCTTCACGGTTGAGATGGTGTTCTTCGGCTTGCAAGTGAACCCCTTTTTCCTCCAAACATAATGATGGTCATTATGGTCAAACAGTTCTATTTTTGTTTCATCAGACCAGAGTACATTTCTCCAAAAAGTACGATCTTTGTCCGCATGTGCAGTTGCAAACTGTAGTCTGGCTTTTTTATGGCGGTTTTGGAGCAGTGGCTTCTTCCTTGCTGAGCGGTCTTTCAGGTTATGTCGATATAGGACTCGTTTTACTATGGATATGGATACCTTTGTACCTGTTTCCTCCAGTATCTTCACAAGGTCCTTTGCTGTTGTTCTGGGATTGATTTGCACTTTTCGCACCAAAGTACGTTAATCTCTAGGAGAGAGAACGCGTCTCCTTCCTGAGCGGTATGACGGCTGTGTGGTCCCATGGTGTTTATAATTGCGTACTATTGTTTGTACAGATTAACGTGGTAACTTCAGGCATTTGAAAATTGCTCCCAAGGATGAACCAGACTTTTGGAGGTCTACAATGTGGCTTATTTCTTTTGATTTTACTATGATGTCAAGCAAAGAGGCACTGAGTTTGAAGGTAGTCCTTGAAATACATCCACAGGTACACCTCCAATTGACTCAAATGATGTCAATTAGCCTATCAGAAGCTTCTAAAGCCATGACATCATTTTCTGGAATTTTCCAAGCTGTTTAAAGGCACAGTCAACTTAGTGTATGTAAACTTCTGACCCACTGGAATTGTGATACAGTGAATTATAAGTGAAATAAACAATTGTTGTAAAAATTACTTGTGTCATGCACAAAGTAGATGTCATAACTGACTTGCCAAAACTATAGTTTGTTAACAAGAAATTTGTTGAGTGGTTGAAAAACAAGTTTTAATGACTAAAACCTAAGTGTATGTAAAGTTCTGACTTCAACTGTATGACATTCCTGGGAGTGTGTAAACTTGTATTTTTTATTAACATATCATTTTTGTATGTTCTCTATAGTTATGTACTTGAGAATGTATCAATTTACCAATTCGGCCACTTGGAGGCCACTTCAGTACATTTGGGCAAACTCGTGATGGACACATGGGTGACTTCATTTTAAATGTTATGTAGCTCCCTCATTCTTGAAGATATTAGTCTGCAACTTTGCACATACACTGTTGCCCTTCTTGTAGACAACATCTAAATTACCTCCAGCATCCTATCTGAATGTATGGCTTTTCTTTTTCATGTCAAAGATGATGCAACAAAAATACAAATAGAAAACATATGTTTTTTTGTTTGTTTTATCTTTTACCAGATCTATTGTGTTATGTTCTCTTCCATTAATTTTACGTTTCCACAAACTTCAAAGTGTTTCCTTTCAAATAGTACCAAGAATATGCATATCCTTGCTTCAGGTCCTGAGCTACAGGCAGTTAGATTTGGGTATGTCATTTTAGGTGGAAATTGAAAAGAAGGGTCTGATCCTTAAGAGGTTAAACACTCTACAGCAAAGCTTTCTTAGTGTCCAACAAGCTTTCTCTGCCCTTAACCTTGTTCTGAACACATCCAAAACAAAGGTCATGTGGTTCGGTAAGAAGAATGCCCCTCTCCCCACCGGTGTGATTACTACCTCTGAGGGTTTAGAACTTGAGGCAGTCACCTCATACAAGTACTTGGGAGTATGGCTAGATGGTACACTGTCCTTCTCTCAGCACATATCCAAGCTGCAGGCTAAGGTTAAATCTTGATTTGGTGTCCTCTATCATAATTGCTCCTCTTTCACCCCATCTGCCAAACTAACCCTGATTCAGATGACAATCCTACCCAAGCTAGATTACGGAGACGTAATTTACAGATTGGCAGGTAAGGGTGCTCTCGAGCGGCTAGATGTTCTTTACCATTCGACCATCAGATTTGCCACCAATGCTCCTTATAGGACACGTCACTGGTCATCTCTGTATACTCGTCACAAGACCCACTGGTTGATACTTATTTATAAAACCCTCTTAGGCCTCACTCCCCCCTATCTGAGAAACCTACTGCAGCCCTCCTCCACATACAGGACACATTGTGGTCCTCTGTAGCTCAGCTGGTAGAGCACGGCGCTTGTAACGCCAAGGTAGTGGGTTTGATCCCCGGGACCACCCATACACTAAAATGTATGCACGCATGACTGTAAGTCGCTTTGGATAAAAGCGACTGCTAAATGGCATATTATTATTATTATTATATTACATACAACACTCGTTCTGCCAGTCACATTCTGTTAATGGTCCCCAAAGCACACACATCCCTGGGTTGCTCCTCTTTTCAGTTCGCTGCAGCCAGCAACTGGAACGAGCTGCAAAAAACACTCACTGGACAGTTTATCTTCATCTCTTCATTTAAAGAATCAATCATGGACACTCTTACTGACAGTTGTGGCCGCTTCGTGTGATGTATTGTTGTCTCTACCTTTTTGCCCTTTGTGCTGTTGTCTGTGGCCAATAATGTTTGTACCATGTTTTGTGCTGCTACCATGTTGTGCTGCTGCCATGTTGTGTTGCTACCGTGTTGTTGTCATTTTGTGTTTCTACCATGCTGTGTTGCTGTCTTAGGTCTCTCTTTATGTAGTGATGTGTGTTTTGTCCAACTTTTTTTTTAAATCCCAGCCCACGTCCCCGCAGGAGGCCTTTTGCCTTTTGGTAGGCCGTCATTGTAAATAAGAATTTGTTCTTAACTGACTTCCCTATTTAAATAAAGGTTAAATAAAGAAAAGAAAATACAATTGCAAAACAGTGTTTTTTAATCAATTATTTGGTAACACGTGAATATATTCACTATTTTTATTTTTATGAAATCCATTGAGGAGGATGGTCCTCCCATTCCTCCTCTGAAGAGACTCCACTGGTACACATGATTATAAAGTGCTTGGCCTCCTATAAAGCATTCTTCTCGACTGATATTTTGAGTATAACAAAAAAAGCCCATGAATGACATTCTCTGACTGACAGGTGCAGCTCATCTTTTCTTTCAAACCCCATTTATTTTCTGTCCATCATTCAGGTCAAAGTTCTCTCCTCTCCAAGCTCAAATTGAGATGAAGATGTTGCCTAGGAACAATTCACCCAGGGCAATTACGAGATCCAGCAATTATGTACAAGTTATTCCCTTAATGCGGGCCCCCATGTTTGATGGGCAATTCTTACCACCCAAACCGTCGCGCCATGGCTACATTCAACTTATTAAAGCAGTGTCCTGCTGGGTGCTAGAACTGTTTGTATACAGAACTGATGTCATGCTGATGGACCCTATTCACTAGCAACTTGTTTTGATAGACCGCAGAGACATCAAACAAGGCAGAGTACCATGTTCTTGCACAAAAAATAAAAGAGGAAAGATCACTAACCTTGTCCGTGATGGAAAAAAGAAAAGAGAGTCCAGATGTGAAAGACACAATTAAAAAATGTATTTCCTATTTCTTAGATTTGCCCGAATATGTGTTTTCAATGCAGAGTCACCTATTGTGTCTAACAGGGGCATCGTAATGTCTCAGTTGAAGGGACTGAGAAAAGGAAATAACTATTACATTGTGCTATTGATGTCCCTGATTTCAGGGGGAAATGAGACCATTTAGCATGGCAAGGCCTCAGCCTCAGATTACATTTACATTTTAGTCATTTAGCAGACGCTCTTATCCAGAGCGACTTACAGTTAGTGATTACATATTTTTTTTATACTGGCCCCCCGTGGGAATCGAACCCACAACCCTGGCATTGCAAACACCATGCTCTATCAACTGAGCTACATCCCTGCCAACCATTCCCTCCCCTACCCTAGGCCAATTGTGCCCCGCCCATGAGTCTCCCAGTCACAGCCAGCTGCGACAGAGCCTGGATTCGAACCAGGATCTCTAATGGCACAGTTAGCACTGCGATGCAGTGCCTTAGACCACTGCGCCACTCAGGATTACACAGAAACACAGTGCCCATGAGTCTCCCGGTCGCGGCCGGCTGCAACAGAGCCTGGATTCGAACCAGGATCTCTAATGGCACAGTTAGCACTGCGATGCAGTGCCTTAGACCACTGCGCCACTCAGGATTACACAGAAACACAGTGCCTTCGCTGGTCAATTCAGGCCTCTAATGAACCAGAAATTGGATCCAAGTAGTTTCAGCACAAAGAACCAGAGCAGGATGACTTATTTGTGACCAACATTTAATAACATGCTCTCTAATAAAGACCTATTTCTTTGTTGGTGCCATTGCCACTGTGTCATTGTAAAAACTTTCTCATCGTATCTCCATCATTCTCAGAGATGCATATTACCTGGCTTCGCCTTGTGTATACAGTTGAGGGTTGAGACAAATGCAGTACTTAAAAGGAGAGGAAAATTCCCTTTTATAATAAAGCATTGCATGCATCTATAATCACATTTGTGTAGTGGCATACAGTTGAGCAGAGGCATTTTTAGAATGTTTTTTCTTTATTTATTTTAATTTTTTCTAAATGCATTTCATGCAATTCTACATAATTTACATGATAGAAGACATTAGCAGAAAAAAAATTTATACCACAGAAATGACCGAAATGAGTGGCTACTCTGACAGTAACAAATTGAGAGAAATAAAAAAGGACCTGGTCTTGAATGCAAACAATAGCCCAGGCTAATGAAGAGACAGACGGATTGTACAATATCAGGAGGAACATCCAACTGAGTGCACAAAACATTAAGAACACCTTCCTAATATTGAGCTGCACCCCTTTTTGCCTTCAGAACGGCCTCAATTCGTCGGGGCATGGACTCTACAAGGTGTCGAAAGCGTTCCACAGGGATGCTGGCCCATGTTAGCTCAGATTGCTGTGTATTGATATTCTAGTTTGTCCCTTTAGGGCACCTGTAATGCCCCCCTGCTTATGTACATTGGAATGCTTGGAATGTGTTGGCCTGTGAAACACATTAAACAATGCCCAAGTTAGTTTCCACTCCTGTCATAGACGACCTCTTTCTGGTTTAGCTGGAGGACAGAAATTCAGTAAGATAGACTTATGTCAGGCCTATCAAATCAAATCAAATTTTATTGGCCACATGTACCGAATACAACAGGTGCAGACATTACAGTGAAATGCTTACTTACAGCCCTTAACCAACAGTGCATTTATTTTTAATAAAAAAGTAGAATAAAACAACAAAAAAGTGTTGAGAAAAAAGAGCAGAAGTAAAATAAAATAACAGTAGGGAGGCTATATATACAGTGGGGTAGCGGTGCAGAGTCAATGTGCGGGGGCACCGGCTAGTTGAGGTAGTTGAAGTAATATGTACATGTGGGTAGAGTTAAAGTGACTATGCATAAATGATTAACAGAGTAGCAGCAGCTTAAAAAGATTGGGTGGGGGGGCAGTGCAAATAGTCCGGGTAGCCATGATTAGCTGTTCAGGAGTCTTATGGCTTGGGGGTAGAAGCTGTTGAGAAGTCTTTTGGACCTAGACTTGGCACTCCGGTACCGCTTGCCGTGCGGTAGCAGAGAGAAGAGTCTATGACCAGGGTGGCTGGAGTCTTTGACAATTTTGAGGGCCTTCCTTTGACACCGCCTGGTATAGAGGTCCTGGATGGCAGGAAGATTGGCCCCAGTGATGTACTGGGCCGTACACACTACCCTCTGTAGTGCCTTGCGGTCGGAGGCAAAGCAGTTGCCATACCAGGCGGTGATGCAACCAGTCAGGATGCTCTCGATGGTGCAGCTGTATAATTTTTTGAGGATCTGAGGACCCATGCCAAATCTTTTCAGTCTCCTGAGGGGGAATAGGCTTTGTCGTGCCCTCTTCACGACTGTCTTGGTGTGTTTGGACCATGATAGTTCGTTGGTGATGTGGACACCAAGGAACTTGAAGCTCTCAACCTGTTCCACTACAGCCCCGTCGATGAGAAAGGGGGCGTGCTCAGTCCTCTTTTTTTTCCTGTAGTCCACAATCATCTCCTTTGTCTTGGTCACGTTGAGGGAGAGGTTGTTATCCTGGCACCACACGGCCAGGTCTCTGACCTCCTCCCTATAGGCTGTCTCATCGTTGTCGGTGATCAGGCCTACCACTGTTGTGTCGTCTGCAAACTTAATGATGGTGTTGGAGTCGTGCCTGGCCATGCAGTCATGGGTGAACAGGGAGTACATCTATCTACAGATGCTTGTGGACCAAGAGTCACAAGAACTGTAGACCATAGTGACTCACAAAGGACTGTACAGGTACCGGGAGTTTCTTTTTGGAATCACCTCAGCTCCGGGCCTTGTTTCAGAGAGCTATGGACCAGATACTGAGCGGGCTCACCGGGTCCAATATTGATGATGATCTACTCATCACCAGCAAAGACGAGCTGGAGCACCTGCGAAACCTGGACGCTACACTACAGAGACTGGAGGTGTACGTTCTGAGGGTCCGGAAGGAGAAAATGCCTTCAAGAAAGTGAAAACAGCCTTAGCTCAGTCAGAGGCTGATAGATTAATTATGAATGACTAATTATTACACCCTGAAACTGTGTGAAATGTGTTGAGTGTAGGACCAGTAAAGACTATGACATTGAGCTACTATTCAGCAATGTGAGTAAGAGTTAGGCCAGACAAAGGACAAGGAGAACTGTCTACAGACAACTGAGAAACCAAGATAAAGAGGCCTCCCAATTTAGGGAGGATGCGATAAATGCACCTGGCCGAGCAAGGAGTAGGCTATGATAAGAAAGTGTGTATGTATGTGTGTGTGTATGCATGTGTGTGTGTGTGTGTATGTATGTGTGTATGCATGTGAGTATATGTGTGTGTGTGTGTGTGTGTGTGTGTGAACTGATGGTCAGGAGAGCAGTTTTAGAGTGGAAATCTACAGCCCGCCTACAGAGGGGAGGGATTTTTTTGCATGACGTATGAGTATAAAAGATGGACTCTGAAATTGTGATGGCAGAATTCTCAATGAATAAAGATCTCTGACTATGCAGATCGGGACTCTGTCCGTTACTTAAATCTCCAAAGACTTACAACCTTTTGGGAGACGCACAGAGACACAGAATAGTTTGATAAATAATTCACGTAACAGCTTGGTCCTTCGAGCCGGATTCCAATACCTGCTTCTGTCATTCCAGGTAACTCTGAAAACCGTCAACGGGTGAATGATACATTCGTAAATAGAAAGTCCTGCCCTTTGACATTAAGGGTTAAAACAGGCAAGAGGACACCTGATTAATGACAGAGACGGCAACGGAATCCAAACCTACATTGAATCTCGGCTGCAAGGATAAGGTCAGTAGTCTTTATTCATTACTTGGTGAAATTGATTTGAGAACTTGCTAAAATATTGAAAAGTAGCAAATTGATCAATGCGTAGCCATTTTAAGTTAAATGTAGGGGACTGTCAGGAATTATCAAGATTACATTGTGGGGATAAATTCCTCCATAGAGTAAGAGATAATTCTGGGGGACTAGTCAACCTGTTAGTGGGTCCGTAACGACTCACGGTAATAGGCCAATTACCAAAATAAACTACCCGGTGTTGAGAACTATTAAAAGTACACCTATGGGATGTAACCTGTAAGAGATTATAAAACAGTCAACAAATAATCTGGGTTAAACAAATACAAAAAGTACACCAGAAGGAATTAAAATAGCATGTGTGAGAAATAGAATATTAGTAAAGTCAAAAGTCACAAACAACTGTAGATTTTGCCATAACTCTATTCACTTCATGAAACTGGAGCCTTACAAACTCCGGGTTACCGATAGTGTTAACCAATAATCATGTAAGGTTGTATACGTGTGAGACCTAATATCTGCTCAAAAGTCACATCTATGAATAATTCCAGGTGGTTGTATAGAGAAGAGGGAGAACCCATTCCTGTTGTATGAGACTGTCAGGAATTATCAAGATTACATTGTGGGGATAAATTCCTCCGTAGAGTATGAGATAATTCTGGGGGACTAGTCAAGACTACCTATACAGAAAGGGGTGATTCCAATTGTTGTGTGAAACTGTTTTGAATAACTTGTTATATAGAAGAGGGGCTAGACAGAAAGAGAGTATGGCTTTTGGAGGCTCGGAAGAGAGTCAGGAAAGACTAGAGAATTTAAACACAGAGAGTTGAAGAGATTAGAGAGCTATAATAAGTCAGGGAGGCAGAATAGGGGAGAAGTTAAGAGGAAGCGCTTTAACTGTAACAAGGAAGGTCATTTTGCAAGAGAGTGTGGGGCCCCGTGTAAATACTGTAACAAAACAGGTCATAACCATTGCGACTGCAGAGAGAAACAAAGGGGCAGTGTCCGGGAAATGACAGTCTATTTTCTTTTTGGTTCCACGGGTAAAAAGTTTGAAGAAGTGATTTGTGTCATTTACATTTTACATTTTTTAAAAACATTTTAGTCATTTAGCAGACGCTCTTATCCAGAGCGACTTACAGTTAGTGAGTGTATACATGATTGTTTATACTGGCCCCCCGTGGGAATTGAACCCACAATCCTGGCGTTGCAAACGCCATGCGCTACCAACTGAGCTACATCCCTGCCGGCCATTCCCTCCCTCTTATTTGTCATTTCAATGGCATAAGGTGAAATCAACGGCTGGTATGGGTGGTAACCGGATACTACTGAGTATTTGGTTTGGTGATGTTGAATGGAAGATTTGTAGTGTGGTTTGGGTTAAATAGAAAGGCTCACTTATTCAACAGGAATAGGTGCAGGGAGAGAGTTTTTGTGTTGCCGAATGAGGTGAGTTAAAAACTACTGAGAATATAGAAGTAGAATAGAGAAGAGATAGTACATAGTTCAAATGATAGGAATAAAATGTAATGTATGCTTATCAACGATAGCAAGTATTTGTTTTATTAATTAGGGCCTAATCAGAGAGAACAGTTAAAGAAATTGAATAGCGAACTGAAAATTGCTATAGAGTTGGGACAATTATTTGAATTGAGAAAAAAAAAATTATGGTTCTAGTTCGCGGGTAAAAGAGTTATAAACATTGGTTATTGTCACGATCGTCGTAGGAGTGAGTAGACCAAGGCGCAGCGTGTGAAACAAACATGACTTTAATTAGTTAAAGTTATACAAACAAAACACGACTCGTAAAGTCCACGGTGACAAAATACCGACACGGAACAAAAACCCACAAAACACAAAGTGAAACACAGGCAGTTAAATATGGCTCCCAATCAGAGACAACCAGCCGACAGCTGACACTCGTTGCCTCTGATTGGGAGTCACACAGGCAAACATAGAAACAGACAACCTAGAACACCCAACATAGAAACAGAAAACATAGAATGAACACACCCTGGCTCAACATAATGAGTCCCAGAGCCAGGGTGTGACAGTACCCCCCCCTAAAGGCGCGGACTGCGACCGCGCCTAAAATACGAGCAAAACAGGGGAGGGCTGGGTGGGCATTCCTCCTCGGCGGCGGCTCCGGCTCCGGGCTTGCCCACCACCCTCCAACAAACCCCCCATAGCGCCCCTGGTCCGGTCTGGCCCCGCTGGCTGGAGCTGGACTGGACGTAGCAGGAGCGGTAGGCTTCAGCTCCTTAGTGGAGCAGTTGAGCGGTACCTGAATTGGCACCGATGACTCAGGCACGGGTTGTGCCGGACTGACGACTCGCTCCCCTGGCTTGGTGCGAGTAGCAGGAACGGGCTGGACCAGGCTGACGACGCGCACCCCTGGCTTGGCGCGTGAGGCAGGAACGGACCGGACCTGGCTGACGATGCGCCCCCTTGGCTTGGTGCGTGGGGCAGCGACGAGCCGGACCTGGCTGACGACTCGCACCCCGGGCTTGGTGCGAGTAGCAGGAACGGGCTGAACCAGGCTGACGACTCGCACCCCTGGCTTGGTGCAAGTGGCAGGAACAGGCTGGACCAGGCTGACGACTCGCACCCCTGGCTTGGTGCGAGTGGCAGGAACAGGCCGGGCCGGGCTGGCGACTCGCACCGTAGGTTTGGTGCGAGTGGCAGGAACAGGCCGGGCCGGGCTGGCGACTCGCACCGTAGGTTTGGTGCGAGTGGCAGGAACAGGCCGGTCCGGGCTGGCGACGCACACCGTAGGTTTGGTGCGTGGAGCAGGGACAGGCCGGGCTGGGCTGTCGACGCACCCCGTAGGCTTGGTGCGTGGAGCAGGGACAGGCCGGGCTGGGCTGGCGACGCACACCGTAGGCTTTGTGCGTAGAACAGGGACAGGCCGGGCTGGGCTGGCGACGCACCCCGTAGGCTTGGTGCGTGGAGCAGGGATAGGCCGGGCTGGGCTGGCGACGCACCCCGTAGGCTTGGTGCGTGGAGCAGGAACAGGCCGGGCTGGGCTGGCGACGCACACAGTAGGCTTGGTGCGTGGAGCAGGGACAGGCCGAACCGGGCTGTGGAGACGGATAGGAGACCTGGAGTGAAGAGCGGCCACCACCCGTCCTGGCTGAATGCCTACCCTCACACACTCTGTGTGAGGCATCCGCACAGGACGTACAGGGCTGTGTACCCGTACTGGCATAACAGCACGTGACACTGGAGCAGGATATCCGGGACCGCGGAGAGACATTGGAGACCACGAGCGTTGAGCCGGCACACTCCGTCCTGGCTGCATACCCACCTTCGCACGACACGTGCGGGGTGCTCGCACAGGACGTACAGGACTATGCCGGACCACTCGTGGCACAGTACGCCGCTCCGCATACCGCGGAACCTGCCCCGTCCCATGCTGCCATGCCTGAGCACGGGAAGTTGGTTCCGCTCTCCATCCAGGCTCCGCCAACCTGCCTTCTGGCCCCCCAAACCCGGTGGCCTCCTCTCCAAATCGCCCTGTGGCAGCCTCCTGCTGCCCAGTCGCCCATGCCGTGTGCCCCCCCCTAAAAAATTATTGGGGGTGCCTCTCGTCCTTCCGACGATGGCACTGCTGACGCCGCTGCTCCTCTCTCGCCAGGGCCTTAATCCTCCCCCAAGGTCCCTTGCCCCCGAGCATGTCCTCCCAGGACCACGATTTGCCCACCTGGGCCATCGCCAGCCTCTCCATCTCCTTTCCTGGCGCTTCCTCCCATGACCAGGCTGCCTGCTCCTGGACACGCTGCTTGGTCCTTTTAAGGTGGGTTTTTCTGTCACGATCGTCGTAGGAGTGAGTAGACCAAGGCGCAGCGTGTGAAACAAACATGACTTTAATTAGTTAAAGTTATACAAACAAAACACGACTCGTAAAGTCCACGGTGACAAAATACCGACACGGAACAAAAACCCACAAAACACAAAGTGAAACACAGGCAGTTAAATATGGCTCCCAATCAGAGACAACCAGCCGACAGCTGACACTCGTTGCCTCTGATTGGGAGTCACACAGGCAAACATAGAAACAGACAACCTAGAACACCCAACATAGAAACAGAAAACATAGAATGAACACACCCTGGCTCAACATAATGAGTCCCAGAGCCAGGGTGTGACAGTACCCCCCCCTAAAGGCGCGGACTGCGACCGCGCCTAAAATACGAGCAAAACAGGGGAGGGCTGGGTGGGCATTCCTCCTCGGCGGCGGCTCCGGCTCCGGGCTTGCCCACCACCCTCCAACAAACCCCCCATAGCGCCCCTGGTCCGGTCTGGCCCCGCTGGCTGGAGCTGGACTGGACGTAGCAGGAGCGGTAGGCTTCAGCTCCTTAGTGGAGCAGTTGAGCGGTACCTGAATTGGCACCGATGACTCAGGCACGGGTTGTGCCGGACTGACGACTCGCTCCCCTGGCTTGGTGCGAGTAGCAGGAACGGGCTGGACCAGGCTGAAGACGCGCACCCCTGGCTTGGCGCGTGAGGCAGGAACGGACCGGACCTGGCTGACGATGCGCCCCCTTGGCTTGGTGCGTGGGGCAGCGACGAGCCGGACCTGGCTGACGACTCGCACCCCGGGCTTGGTGCGAGTAGCAGGAACGGGCTGAACCAGGCTGACGACTCGCACCCCTGGCTTGGTGCAAGTGGCAGGAACAGGCTGGACCAGGCTGACGACTCGCACCCCTGGCTTGGTGCGAGTGGCAGGAACAGGCCGGGCCGGGCTGGCGACTCGCACCGTAGGTTTGGTGCGAGTGGCAGGAACAGGCCGGGCCGGGCTGGCGACTCGCACCGTAGGTTTGGTGCGAGTGGCAGGAACAGGCCGGTCCGGGCTGGCGACGCACACCGTAGGTTTGGTGCGTGGAGCAGGGACAGGCCGGGCTGGGCTGGCGACGCACCCCGTAGGCTTGGTGCGTGGAGCAGGGACAGGCCGAGCTGGGCTGGCGACGCACACCGTAGGCTTTGTGCGTAGAACAGGGACAGGCCGGGCTGGGCTGGCGACGCACCCCGTAGGCTTGGTGCGTGGAGCAGGGATAGGCCGGGCTGGGCTGGCGACGCACCCCGTAGGCTTGGTGCGTGGAGCAGGAACAGGCCGGGCTGGGCTGGCGACGCACACAGTAGGCTTGGTGCGTGGAGCAGGGACAGGCAGAACCGGGCTGTGGAGACGGATAGGAGACCTGGAGTGAAGAGCGGCCACCACCCGTCCTGGCTGAATGCCTACCCTCACACACTCTGTGTGAGGCATCCGCACAGGACGTACAGGGCTGTGTACCCGTACTGGCATAACAGCACGTGACACTGGAGCAGGATATCCGGGACCGCGGAGAGACATTGGAGACCACGAGCGTTGAGCCGGCACACTCCGTCCTGGCTGCATACCCACCTTCGCACGACACGTGCGGGGTGCTCGCACAGGACGTACAGGACTATGCCGGACCACTCGTGGCACAGTACGCCGCTCCGCATACCGCGGAACCTGCCCCGTCCCATGCTGCCATGCCTGAGCACGGGAAGTTGGTTCCGCTCTCCATCCAGGCTCCGCCAACCTGCCTTCTGGCCCCCCAAACCCGGTGGCCTCCTCTCCAAATCGCCCTGTGGCAGCCTTCTGCTGCCCAGTCGCCCATGCCGTGTGCCCCCCCCCTAAAAAATTATTGGGGGTGCCTCTCGTCCTTCCGACGATGGCACTGCTGACGCCGCTGCTCCTCTCTCGCCAGGGCCTTAATCCTCCCCCAAGGTCCCTTGCCCCCGAGCATGTCCTCCCAGGACCACGATTTGCCCACCTGGGCCATCGCCAGCCTCTCCATCTCCTTTCCTGGCGCTTCCTCCCATGACCAGGCTGCCTGCTCCTGGACACGCTGCTTGGTCCTTTTAAGGTGGGTTTTTCTGTCACGATCGTCGTAGGAGTGAGTAGACCAAGGCGCAGCGTGTGAAACAAACATGACTTTAATTAGTTAAAGTTATACAAACAAAACACGACTCGTGAAGTCCACGGTGACAAAATACCGACACGGAACAAAAACCCACAAAACACAAAGTGAAACACAGGCAGTTAAATATGGCTCCCAATCAGAGACAACCAGCCGACAGCTGACACTCGTTGCCTCTGATTGGGAGTCACACAGGCAAACATAGAAACAGACAACCTAGAACACCCAACATAGAAACAGAAAACATAGAATGAACACACCCTGGCTCAACATAATGAGTCCCAGAGCCAGGGTGTGACAGTTATAAGTATGAAGTTATTAAACAATAGGTTTATATTTTAAAAACATCAATGCAACAGGTTGCGATTATTAAATTAATAAAAAGGGGTTATAGGTTAATGAACTTAATGAAACGTGGTATTATATAGTGTCTTCCAGGATTGATGGAAGTCTCCTATAGCATTATGTTAAGGAGATGCCTGGGATAAAATATAATGTCTTACTTACACGGAGTATGTGATTGTATTGGCTAATGAATGAAATATGACATTTACAGGGGCGACAGGAACAATAGAAGGGGAGACAGATTTTCCTATGGTGTTGATCAAATAATTGATAATGGATCATTTGAGATGAGATCACATGGAGCAGATTTAGGGGTTCAATAATCATTGTGAGATTTAAAGAGGATATGATCTGAAGGGTAATCAATTAAACATAATCATAGTATACTCGAAGAATTTTGAGTGGTTTTATGGATTAGTTATGAGGAATTAGATTGATACAAACGATTATTGATGAGTTAGTACTGGGGATATCTGTATCATGTTTTGTGATTACTTACCATCTTTAGATTACTGATGGTAATTGAAGGTTAACAAAATGAATAATTTATCTTCCAGGAGAAAGAGATTTGCTTATCTCATTGGAATGTTGCCCAGTGATAGGGGGAGCAGTTTAATTTAGGATATATGATTTCTTATGAGAATAAATGTCATGAGGACTTAATGAACACTTGGGATAAGTAACATTGATGAAATATTTAGAATTATGGTAATGTTTAGTATACTATGGGATGGAACAGTTCATTGAATAATTTCAAATTGCCTCTGAACTCTGTTTTGACTTTTTGGTGTTAATTAATCATCCACACTAGTAAATTCTAAAGGCATGAGAGGAGGACTTTAAGATAGTTTATTTTACCAAGTTGAGGGTAATTTATAATACTGTGAAAAGTGTGAAGAAGATTATAATTTGGTAATAAGATGTATGATTTGAACCATAAAACAACAGAAGAGAGAGAGAGCTTTCCCTGAATGAGGGATACCTGTTGCTAGTCAATTGTACTAATCTTGGATTACTTTTACGGGATAGAAGTAAGATGAGGTATTATCAAATGTTGTCATTTAAATTTCATTTTTATTATGCTTTAATAAACAACAAGTTGGTATTTGAAACTAAATTAATGCAATGAGTTGCAGTAATCAGAGGAAGGCACAATCTAATGCGAAACAGCTATTACCTAGATCATTTATTTAGTAATGAGATCAGGAAGATAGGAGCAATAAAGAAGCAAGGGACAGTCTCACAAACAAATAAGGGATGGCAATTGGATGATAAATTACCAATATTACCTAAGTGATTGTTTAGATAGGTGGTAATATTGACACATGGGCAGTAACATGTGTCCTAGAGGAGGGATGGATGGTAGAGCAGATTAGACAACACTTTGTCGCATACAGGATTACTAATTATAAATTATTTGTTCAAGATGTGTTATCTGTGCTCAAAAGAATCACCAGGGCAGACAAAGGGCACGTCAGGGTGAGTATCCTCCGGCTAAGTACCCTTTCCAGCAATTGGAAATTGATTTTATAGAGTTATCACGGAGTGAAGGGAAGAAATTTAGAGTAACTCCAGATAAAGATGGGTTATCCCCCTTTGAGAAAGTGTTTGGAAGACCTTACAGAATGCCACAGTTGGCAGGACCAGACAGGCAGACATAGAACTAGAGAGCACCCTAGCAGAACACGTGAGAAGGTTGTTTATTAACCACACCTGTATGTCAGAGGTTTTGTCCCCCACAGGTAAACTAAAGGAGAAGGTGACCCACTCTATAACCTGGAGACTGGGTGTGGAACCAATCGTTGAGGAAAAAGGATTGAAAGCAGTCACACTGGGAGGGACCATACCAAGTCCTATTGGTAACTGCCTTCGCTATAACAATAGCTGAGAGAGCCACTTGGGTCAACGTTACCCACTGCAAAAAGGTAGGCCCACATACCAACACCGTTAGGGTTCGGGGGTAAACTCTGTTAACGAAGAAACCCTACCCCGACCTTTCATCACTGTGGGGTGTTTATAGAGGTGTGGGTATGGGGAAGTACCATGCAGGTGAGTCAGGGACAGGATTGGGATGGCGGTTTTGGGGATTTTGGCGGACTCTGAGCTGCATCATCATGTTACCCATATTATGGATTAATCCAGGTCAACCTAAACAGAGAAATGATGCACTGATTCTCGTAGAAATACTGAAACCAAGAAAGACTATTGGGGGAATTACTTTCTTAATAGTTACAGTCAGTTTAGGAAAAGATGGGGATTCAAGATACCATTTGACTTCTCCCATGAGGAGATAGGAGGTTTTGGGGGCTTTGGTAAGAAGATGGCGTGTACAAGAAAGTTAGGTCCTAGAAGTTATGGTAAATACATTTGCACTGGGGAACGCTCATGTCCTTGGGCAAGGGTGTTTAAACATACCTGGGGAACATACTATGAGAATGGAATGGACACAGTACACCGATGGGGAATTAAACAAACCCATGATAAATGTAAAACGGAACTGGTGATAACGGTAAAGTCAATTATGCAAGATGACATAGCAAGGAACTATTGGGCCTGTGTTGATGATTTCGGGGCAGATATATGTTTGAGGTTCATTTTTCAGGAGAGAAATGAATCTTCCACCCCCGAGACAGAACAGCAGGTAGATCTAATGTTATCACCAGAGGTACCAAAAAACTATTCTAATACCCATTGGAAGGCCCTCAGAAGGAATCCTAAATAGCACTAAACCACCAAGGGTAGAATATGTCCTCTTGCAGGAAATGAACCAAGGAGAAGTAGAAGGAATTTCAAATGAGAACTTTTGGGTAAGGTGGATGAACTACACAGCTAGGGTGTTGGATCAAACTAATTGTTATGCCTGTTCAACAGGTAGGCCAACCCTTGTAACTGCACCTATGCCTCAGACCATGTTCTCTTGTGTGATAGATTTGGGATCAAACCAAACCTCACCTAATTGTTCTGATATTAAAATAACCACTCTTAAAAAGGATAATACTAAGGCACCCCAATTCACCATGATCCCCGGAGATTATCAATGTTATAGACACCAAAGTAATGCGAATCACAGATCAAATTGGAGAAGGGTTTACAACAACGTTTTTCTGGTGGGTTATAATTGCTAAAAATGTTGACTGGATTAATTACATATACAAAGGTTTGTTAATTAGACAGGGGATGCAGTGAAGAGAATCTCAGGCCAACTATCCGCCACCTCACTCATGACCTGCAGAATAGTTTGGTTCTCGAAATGCTTTTAGCAGAGAAGGGCGGATTTGCAAGATGGTGGGAGGTCACTGTTGAATGTTTATCCCCAACAAAACAGCCCCAGATGTTACAGTAACTAGAGCACTGGCAGGTCTCACTGCATAAAGTAAAGAATGGGCTGAGAACTGGGGGGTGAATACATCAATGACTGGTTGGTTTGATAAAATGTTTGGTAAATGGAAAACTATTGTTGTAACTATTTTAGGCGCGGCAATCGCGTCTATGGGTATGCTTGTTCTTTGTGGATGTTGTCTTATTCCCTGTGTCTGAGGATTGGTGAGCAAGGCGTTGGAGCAGTATCACAGCAGATGGTGAGATACGGCCCAATCCCGGACTCCGACCTATGGAATGAAGAATATGACCCACCAGGCTTGGTGGAGGACGACGACGATTCAGATTTGAGACTGGATGTTTTCCTAGAACTATAAATCTATATCCTGTGCCTATGTCTTCACTTAGCAGCTGAGGGATGTGTTGATTACAACTTTTACACTATGGTACGTACGTGTGATGAATTTTTTAATGATTCATGTTTTTTTTCTACATTGTTTTCATGGACTTAAATTACACAGTCAACGCACAGTCAATCTTATTTGAGGAAGGGTTTCAGTCTTACAGCCATTTGCAACGATTACATTCACCTTCCCTACTCTCATAAATGTATTAATAGTACACCCACATACTCCCAGGCAGAAATACTATAATGGCAGACTGTGGTATCAGAAAAACAACACATCATTGAACTACGAGATGACAACTTAAAGAACAATTGCATAGCAGGAGCTGTAATCCTAACCATTATTCATTTTTAATAAAGGCTCTTACACAGGGACAGATAGTTGTATTTAAGTTAAAAGCCTTGGATTTGTCTGTAGTGGTAAACATATTGATTTGTTTTATTCATAATGTTTGATTTATAAGCCCTGTTGCCACACAAAACAATGTTATAACCCATAGACCCAGATTGCAACATTGACCACAATGAGATATAAATTCATTTGAAAAAGGTCTGGACGAGTCTGCCTTGACGTGTTTATGTTCAATAAAAAGAAACAGGATACAAAAGGCTTTCAAAGGAAATGGATTATACAGAGCATCTGATTGGACATTAAATTAGTCTTTGGGATAAATATAGGAGCATTACTTTTTTGCTCTTTATCTTAGTCTCAGATTGCAGTCAAAACGTATTCTCAATGACATTCATCTCTATTTGGGTGAGTCTTTGACAACGCCCAAAAAACTATACCAAGCCATGACTCTAATTCCAAAATTAATCAATGAAACGTATCTGTCATGCAGAGGAAATATGACTGCCCTCGCTGCTTCTGAAGAGCTTAGTTTCATATCAACTTAATCTTTGCCTCTCAATCGTTGGCAGACATCAAATTCAATCAGCTGATGTCAATTTTTTTATATAAAATGTTCTGGAAGTAAGACATCAGTTTGAAAGAGATTGAGATATATATCCAGGCTCTGTCGTAGCCGGCCGCGACCGGGAGACCCATGGGGCGGCGCACAATTGGCCCAGCGTCGTCCAGGGTAGGGGAGGAAATGGCCGGCAGGGATATAGCTCAGTTTGTAGAGCATGGTGTTTGCAACGTCAGTGTTGTGGGTTCGATTCCCACGGGGGGCCAGTATGAAAAATAAAAAAACTAAGTATGCACTCACTAACTGTAAGTCGCACTGGATAAAAATGACTAAAATGTAAAATATATTGTGGTTAGGGCTGTTAGGGTACCATATTACCACGACACTGGTAGTCACGAGTCATGACCGCAGTCAAATTCCACTTGATCGTTTAGTCACGGTAATTAGGCTTCTCCAAGCTATGCTGCTTATGGTCATTAGTAGCCTACCAAACTTGCTAACTGCCTGGTACTCAGCACTCTATTGTCCCTCTAATAATGCTGACATCAATGCAAATGTAATCGAAAATTATATCAAACACTTCATGAGAGCCCATGAGCTCATGTTGCGCAACATTTCTGTAAGGCTATGCAATTGCTTGAGAAAACAGAGTTTTGATGGCCTCTATTAAAAATAGGAGGTTCCCATCAGCTTTCTATAGGCTAGGCCTACTATATTTATTTCTCAACTTTCCTAATATTAAGCACATTGCTTCGCTTTACAACAGGAGTATAGCCTATCTGGCTGGCATGAAAATGAACCACGGGAAAAGAGTCCTCCATTCGCTATTTAAGTGCATAGATGACATGTACAGTATTTATCCCACTGCCCCTGTTCCAAGACAGGTGCATGATAATGGTCCATTATAAATCAAAACTAATTTCACAGATATATTATTTAGTATATGTAAAGACAAGATTAAATTAAGAATATGGTGGGTGACAATATTAGCCTTTCACTTGTGAATGATGCCAAGCATGTGCAGTAAGGCAAGAAACAACACATGCCTTTTTTTTCAAATCATAGTCACACACCTCATGTAACCTAACCCATACACCTACAGTATATGTTTTGATAATGTTTGTATCACAACTAAAGTGGCCAAATAACTTCTTAAAATTTAGCACATTAATCTGCTTTACAACCAGTGTAGAGCCTAACTAGCATACTTAGGCGGCGCGTGAGTTTCCAGTTTTGGGGAAGATCATTTTCACCATAAAAATGTGCCTTTATAATAAAGCATTAATAATTACATTTGCACTTTTGAGAATGGTGTTTTCCCGCTAATTAATTGTATTTCCCTTCTCTTTATTTTCAACTCTCCAATGTGCAGCTTTCCTCTTATTGAAATAAACTCCAACATTGTCCCTTTTGCCTCAGTGGATCGACGTTAACTTTTTCTGCCCAAGTTCCCAAAAGCATTTGGCAGCTGTGTGTATTTGGCGTATGTACAGTTAGGCCCTAAAGCTTAGACTTACAGTATGCACTAATGCCAGATAAAAACAATGAAAGAAAAACCTCAATGTAGCCTCTATAGATATGAATTGCACAATAATTATACATTTATGATTGCTTTAATTGCATTGTTTTCTCTTTATTGAACCCGCCCACCACCCAACCGCCCTTCATCCACACAATATTTCATGACCCTAATCTTGATCGCCTCATGGATATAACAGTGGGGACTGTCGATTATGAGTCAACACGAGCATCAGTAACGTACAGTACAAACAAACAAACACACACCCACGCAGAGGCAGACCAAGACATACATGCTCATGCATACACACATGAGCGTCCCCCTATTCCCCCTGCACCATCATCACATACAAACATACGCACGCATACATGCACACATAAAACCACACGCAAACACCTTGGAAACAGTTTGTTTTCCAAAGGTGCCACTACATACATGTGCGTAATTCAACACATTGGTGTGCTGTGTGTGTGTCTGTGAGACATGCTGTGAAAGGAAATGTGAAACGTGCTTTGTCAGGCTTCAGCTCTCTCTGAAGAGCTTTCCCTTACCATCGTCGTCACCACACGCACACGCACACACACACACACACACACACACACACACAAACACAGCCTTTATTACCAAGCTGCACCAGTGGGGTTTATCCTCAGGCACCGTCATTATATACCCCATTGAGGGAGAGGGGAGAGTGGAAGGGAAGGAGAGAGTAGTAATAGAGGCCTTTCAGCACGTGAAGAGCCTTTCAGCTTCATTTGGGCCCAGTTTGAGTGGCCGATCAGTGTTGACTGGTGCGTCAGTGTTAAAAAAAAGCCTCTGTTGTTTCTCTGGTGCCTTAAAACCCTTAACATTCCATGTTAAGAAAGAAAAGCAAGGATTAGCTGTTCTCAACGGGCCTCCGTGGTCGAGTCGTTGAAGACACTTGGCTTATTGTCGTTAATGCTCTCGTTGGCTGGCCCTCACTATATATTCGTCGCCAAACCCACTGGCTCCAGGTCATCTATAAATCACTTCTAGGCAAATCCCCGCCTTATCTTAGATCATTGGTCACCATAGCAACACCCACCCGTAGTATGCGTTCCAGCAGGTATATCTCACTGGTCATCCCCAAAGCCAACACCTCCTTTGGCCGCCATTCCTTCCAGTTCTCTGCTGCAAATGACTGCAATGAACTGCAAAAATCTCTGAAGCTGGAGACACTTATCTCCCTCACTAACTTTAAGCATCAGTTGTCAGAGCAGTTTACCGATCACTGCACCTGTACACAGCCCATCTGTAATTAGCCCACCCAACTACCTCATCCCCACATTGTTATTTATTTTTGTTCATTTGCACCCCGGTATCTCTATTTGTACATCATCTTCTGCACATCTATCACTCCAGTGTTAATACTAAATTGTAATTATTTTGCACTATGGCCTATTTATTGCCTTACCTCCATTACTTACTACCTTTGCACACACTGTATATAGATTTTCTATTGTGTTATTGACTGTACGTTTTGTTTATTCCATATGTAACTCTGTGTTGTTGTTGTTTTTATCGCACTGCTTTGCTTTATCTTGGCCAGGTCGCAGTTGTAAATGAGAACTTGTTAAAGCTTGAGTCTTTCAAATCAAAAAGCTGCAATAGGCAAAGAAGTGAAGTAAAGTCATATATCCTGCTGGTAAATCAGATACCCATCTCTTAATAGTGTGAGGACATAAGCCAGGAGACACATTAGATCCCGCCTCATAAATATTCAGTCAGTTAACAGAGGAGGGAAGGTGTTTTAAAAAGTGATCAATCCAGAAGAGGCTGCGTCCCCCAGATCATCAGAGCGTTCCTCCAAGTCTCCCTCACTACTCCCTGAAGGAAGATGAGTGACCTGTGTGAGAGTGAAGAAAGTGTGTGCGTGTGTGTGTGTGCGAGCATGCGTGGCAGGACAGCCCCTCTGCGGCATCAGCAGTGGCGACTTAGGAGAGAAAGAACTGTTGGAGATAAATTGAATATTGCAAAGTCCTCCTCTCAGATCAAGGCGAGTGGAGAGATTAATGCTGGCCCAGGAGACCAGACGTGGAGGTCGAGCAAAACCATCTTCTCCTTGCCCAGAAATAATGCAAACAAATTAACAGTAGAGATGTCCTTTAAAACCACGCATTTGGGCTCGGCATGAAGGCTAGGCCAGACAACGGTCCACTGCCCATCATCTATGAAAAGCTCATGAAGGGCAATGGTAATAGAAAGCACTAAAGCATGGCAGTCTAAAGAGAGAGCCATATAAATCAGGAGAAACCCATCATTAAATGTGCCTGAACTCTAAGAAACCCAGAAACGTCAAACTTGACACTAGAGCTTAGGGAGCTATGACATGTTTTCAAAATGCCAATTTTTCATCAGAATATTCCAACTTATCCAATGTAAATTTGAACATTTTCCAATTCTTGGATGGGATTTACCTAATAAAACAGCGAATCAGGATATTGGAGTGTCCATTTTATCTCCCAGGAGGGGAAAAAAGGTGTAGGTGGGTATTTTTGGGGCAACCAGCCAAGGACAGAGCGAGATAGAGAGAGAGAGGGAGAGAGAGAGACTGCAGGAGGAGTAGGATGCTCTTGCCACCACAGCTCTCACGAGCACATTTTCACCTTCATCTTCCAATGCACAGGGGGGAGATTTATCGAAACACGGAGGGAAAGATAATAAGAATAAATCCTGTTTGGTTGACAGTCAAGCGGAGGTCTATAGTCTATAGATCATTCGCGCTCAGCGAAAAATTGATTAGAGGCATCTTCAGTCCACCTCCTAACGAGCCGAATGCACCTTCGCCACCATGGGTGTTAGGGCCGGGAGGAAGAAGTGTGTCAGTCGGAGGGTTGACAGCCTGAGATGAAGCGACATGCTGGGAGCCAAAGACGCCACATCCCTCATCATCACCTGGCGGAGAGTAGTAATGGGTCTCAACCTGAGGACTGTACACCCAATTCACCTCTGAATGAATAGGGGCCAGAGAGGGAAAACGCTGTGATCTATTCACACCAAAGCCTTGAGAGGGAGGAGGGAGGCGGTGTGAGAAAACAACAAGAGATTTTCAAAGCAAGGCCCCGGTCAAAGTTGAGATTCTGGGAAAAGTGTAGTCATTGAGTGTAGTGTTGTCTTCAGTATACTGATATCCTACAGAGATTTTAACTAAAACATAATGAGACAACCAGGGTTCTAACGCTGATATCAAACAGCCAAGTTAACAAACAGATCACCGACCATTTCGAATCCCACCGTACCTTCTCCGCTATGCAATCTGGTTTCCGAGCTGGTCATGGGTGCACTTCAGCCACGCTCAAGGTCCTAAACGATATTATAACCGCGATCGATAATAGACAGTACTGTGCAGCCGTCTTCATCGACCTGGCCAAGGCTTTCGACTCTGTCAACCACCGCATTCTTATTGGCAGACTAAATAGCCTTGGTTTCTCAAATGACTGCCTCGCCTGGTTCACCAACTACTTCTCAGATAGAGTTCAATGTGTCAAATTGGAGGGTCTGTTGTCTGGACCTATGGCAGTCTCTATGGGGGTGCCACAGGGTTCAATTCTTGGGCCGACTCTTTTCTCCATGTATATCAATGATGTCGCTCTTGCTGCTGGTGACTCTCAGATCCACCTCTACACAGACGACACCATTTTGTATACATCTGGCCCTTCATTGGACACTGTGTTAACAAACCTCCAAACGAGCTTCAATGCCATACAACACTCCTTCAGTAGCCTCCAACTGCTCTTAAACACTAGTAAAACTAAATGCATGCTCTTCAATCGAACGCTGCTGGCACCCGCCCACCCGACTAGAATCACTACTCTCGACGGGTCTGACCTAGAGTATGTGGACAACTACAAATACCTAGGTGTCTGGTTAGACTGTAAACTCTCCTTCCAGACTCACATTAAGAATCTCCAATCCAAAGTTAAATCTAGAATTGGTTTCCTATTTCGCAACAAAGCCTCCTTCACTCATGCTGCCAAACATGCCCTCGTAAAACTGACTATCGTACCGATCCTTGGCTTCGGCGATGTCATTTACAAAATAGCCTCCAACACTCTACTCAGCAAATTGGATGTAGTCTATCACAGTGCCATCCGTTTTGTCTCCAAAGCCCCATATACTACCCACCACTGTGACCTGTACGCTCTTGTTGGCTGGTCCTCACTACATATTCGTCGCCAAACCCACTGGCTCCAGGCCATCTATAAATCACTGCTAGGCAAATCCCTGCCTTATTTTAGCTCATTGGTCACCATAGCAACACCCACCCGTAGTATGCGCTCCAGCAGGTATATCTCACTGGTAATCCCCAAAGCCAACACCTCCTTTGGCCGCCATTCCTTCCAGTTCTCTGCTGCCAATGACTGGAACAAATTGCAAAAATCTCTGAAGCTGGATACTCTTATCTCCCTCACTAACTTTAAGCATCAGTTGTCAGAGCACCTTACCGATCACTGCACCTGTACACAGCCCATCTGAAATTAGCCCACCCATCTACCTCATCCCTATATTGTTATTTATTTTGCTCATTTGCACCCCAGTATCTCTATTTGCACATCATCTCTTGCACATCTATCATTCCAGTGTTAATACTAATTGTAATTATTTTGCACTATAGCCTATTTATTGCCTTACCTCCATAACTTGCTACATTTGCACACACTGTATATATATTTTCTATTGTATTTTTGACTTTATGTTTTGTTTTACCCCATATGTAACTCTGTGTTTTTATCGCACTGCTTTGCTTTATCTTGGCCAGGTCGCAGTTGTAAATGAGAACTTGTTCTCAACTGGTTTACCTGGTTAAATAAAGGTGAAATAAATAAATAAATAAAATAAAACGCTGATATCCATTATTTTACTGCAAGCACTTTGATTTGGCCAAAGATCTAAAGCATAATGTTACTTAATTAGGCAATATCCCACCAATATAATATCAACAACATCTCCATATTCTATATATATATATATATATATATATATATATATATCTTAACTTTAACCTGAATTTAATAAGATAACTGTATGTCCACTGTAATGATCATACACCCAGGTGTTGGAGGATGTGAATAGCAATGTGTGCTTTGGGTTTCCCCGTCGGCCCTGGTGTGCCATGGCAGAGCCCATTAAAGCGCTGCCGGCTGCCAACACTCAAATCAGCCAGGCAGGCAGACAAGTGAGCTGGCAAGGCCCCGGAACATTTCTGAGGCCCTTCACTGACCCCCTCCACCTACACTTCCCTTACCCCCCTTGCTGGTACTAAAATTCCCCCCACCCAGCCCCCTCTCTCAACTCTCTTGCCTCCTCACTTACCTCTGGCCAGGCCTCGGCAAACCTGCCTCCTCTGATTCAATCTCCTCTCTACCCCCCCACCCCCCTGCGCGAGATCTCTCTGACAGGTAAACACGGTGGCCGCCACTTCAGAAAACAAATTGTTCTTTCTGCTGCAATTTCTGCTGTACTTACAGTACAGAGCTATGGAGCCGCGACCACATCTCCTCCACATCATTGCCCCCGCTGTCTCCCCTCCCCTCCCTCCCTCCTTCCTCACCCTTCCCTCTTCATCCCTCTCTCTGTCCCTCCTGGTTGCCTCTGATATGATGAAAACAGGCAGCCTCTTCCACATCGATCTGGGCCACAGGTAGACACACACACACACATACTTGTGCACAAACGCAAATGCCCAAGCAGCGTAATTTGTTTATTGGTTCTGACTCTCATCTTTGTGCACTCGGACGTCTCAAACAGTGTCCGATCTTCAGCTGACATGAACACCACAATTGTGTGGGGGTTCGAACATGTCAAGCGGGGTTTGTTCTGATTCATGTAACATAGGCTGAGGACCAACACCTTCTGGATGGTACACATACCGTGTTGCATTAATAACACAACCGAGTTGAGATGCAGCACTGCGTAGCTTACAGTACACAAAGATCTACCCCCTTGTCAAAACTGTTCTCAGGTCAGCTTCTACAGCCCAATCCAAAGTGACGGGGCAATCTGTAACTGGTCCAAGAGCTGTCGGCTCACAGCCCAAGAAACATCCTTTTATTGTCTTTTAGCCTGTATGGGGATGTATTACAAACTCCTCTTCATGCGGACGGTATCGATTCCTGCGTGTTCCGTTCAGCCTCCATTCCGGCTCTATTCAGAGCTGACATCTTCCACAGTTTCCTCCAGGGGGGCTCTGTTCATTGCCTTTGCCTTTAAGGTGATAATGTGTGGTGCAGTGTCTTCTCCAAACATGCCTAATGAATGCCACAGTGAATGCCACCGCCCGTAGGTGTACATTAGCGGGAAAGTGCTTTTTACATGGGACTGGATTAGCATAATGGGAACGGCCGCGGCAGGCGGTGGTGGAGTAATTCAGAATGTATAATTTTGGGGGGCGGGGGAACGCAGATCAGATTGCGTCTGTCAGCTGGAATTGGGTGCATTTATCAGGGAAGAAGCGGTGTGGAAGCCCACTGAGAGGGAGTGGCGCTTCCGAAGCAGGGAGCCCAGGAGTGTGTGTGTGGGGGGTGGTGGGGGTCTGGTGGATACCTGCAGAGCCGGTGGCATGGAGCCACTGTAGCACATCATTTTCACCTAGCTAAACTGTTTCCGGGTACAGAGAGGGATGGCGGCTGCCAAAGGACCACACAAAGACACGTGCACACAAATGTGAGCACATAAACACAAGCATACACACACAGAGGCACTTAGAGTAGCACAAACTACCTTGAACACACATAGTCACAGCACCAACACACAAAAAGACAAAGGCCAAAGATTGCAGATAGAGACAGACATTCATTAGCAGATTCACACACAGACACACTCCCACACATATTCACCCTGCATGAACTTCAAAAGGTCAGAGAAGGCAACAACTGTCCCACTGGACACAGACGTCAGTTCAATGTCTAGTTTTGATTTACTTTTGGTTGAGTTGTCAACTAATGTGAATTCAACGTGGAATCAACCAAAAAATGTCACCCTGTCATTGAATATAGATGAAAAGTTGGGTGAGTTGTTGCAAATCCAATCAGTTTTCCAGACGGAGAACAAGAATAAGATGTTGAGTAAAGCAGTGGGTAATGAGAGGGAAAGAGCAGGGGCAAATAGATAAGAGAGAGAGATATTCAGAAATAGAGACTCAATATAAAAAGGAGAGAAGAAAGAGAAAGAAGAGGGAGAAAGAGAGAGGGGACACTAACAGTGTTTCATTTTCTCCAGATCATTGGTGCTTCCCCACTGGGTTGGCGCTGCCACACGCGGCTCCTTCATCATCTCTCTCACCTGGAGAACAGAGACTTCCCATGGCTGCTCATCTGCTCACCTCAATTACCATTCCCCATCAGAGCCCCACAGGAGCCATTGCACGCACACACACGCACAAGCAAACAGTCACATATAGACACAGTTGCACACACACACACAGTCACAAAACCTCAAACACATGCACACACACAAACACAGTTGATCTCATACACACAGAAACAGTAACACACACAGTCTCTCTCATACACACGCACGCACAGGGTTGATCTGATTAGCAGTCCCTTTATTAAATGAAGCATTTATTTCTTCTGCGAGCTCCATACACAACCCACTGGGCCAATAACTACTGGTCAAAAGTAGTGCACTATAAAGGGAATAGGGTGCCGTTTGGGACGCAACTTGAGAGTCTCGGATGAATCAGGAAGTGTGAACTTCAGAAGCCGACTGGGCAATAGAAGATGGATGGGTGGACCTTATGGAGGCAGGTGGTGCACAGTGAACTCATTGATTTACTTTTGCAAGGGAAAATCTATTTGGTTCTCGTTTTCCACGTTTTGGAAAAAGTGACTGTTCTCACATGTGATGGATTCAATAACCTTCACTTAGATAATAGGAATATAGCTCCCATCATCAAAGTGGAAATAGCTGGTAACAGGAGCCCAATGTATACAGCACTGAAAGATGAGCAGTAGAAATCCACACTATCCCTCAAACTAGGAGTATATACAGATTATTAATTATTCTCTAGTTAGAAGGAACCCAGGAAGACTAGCAGTCACTAAGGCGTCAGCTAATGGGGACCCAAAAAAAAGAAGAGCACATCAACATAATAGAACAACGACAGAAACACAACACCGACAAAGAAACCGCATTGTTCAACTCACCAGCACACTTGGTCCGGGTGATGAGTGGAGGTCCTGGGGGTCCCGTGCCCCCCTCGCCTGGCCGGGTCAGCAGAACCTTGATCTCGTACTCCACGTCGGGGTCCAAATGCCAAAGCTTGTAGGTGGGGGCGTCCACAATGTGGGTCTCGGCCCAGTTGCCCGTGGTGGTGCGGTACTCCACCTCCTTCAGGATGATAGGGCCGTCCCCGATGATGGAGTTGGCATTGGGCTTGATCCACAGGTAGGTGGCCCCCACCGCCAGGAGCTCCGGAGGGGCAATGGGCGTGGGGGGAGCTGAGGGGGCAGAGAGAGAGAGTACCATGGAGATTAGAATATAGGTCAGTGGTTCCCAAACGTATATGGTTCAATGGTTGAGGTCACTGGAATTTCCTGATGTCAATTTGGGATTGTGTGCGAGAACATTTTGGTAACCCCTGGGATAGGTAATGGTGGCAGCATTATTTGGTCAGTTATGAATGAATGCCATGGAGCATGTAAACTGTGTCATATCAATGCATGTAAACTGGTTGTTATCAAACACTTTCACTTTCACATTGTGAAATCAAAACCAAGCAGACTTGAGTGGTACCCTTCTGCCAGAGGTAAATTGTAGCCAAACAAAACTGAATGCCTGCAGGAGCATCACATCTAATGAGGTGAAGTGCCTCACTCTTTCCCATATTCCCCTTCGCTGCGCGCTACCCTGCTCTCCACTCTACCAACGCAGCCCTGATACCCTGCGACACTATCCACAAGAGACAACACTGGGCTTCCAGTGCATTGAACGGCTCCGTATCTCTCCTTCCTTCCTCTCGACAGGGGGGAACGAGATAAGAGAGACACACAGTGAGAAAGATAAAAGAGAGAGAGACAGATAGACAGACAGACAGACAGACAGACAGACAGACAGACAGACAGACAGACAGACAGACAGACAGACAGACAGACAGACAGACAGACAGACAGACAGACAGACAGACAGACAGACAGGGAGACAGGGAGACAGACAGGGAGAGAGACAGGGAGACAGGGAGACAGGGAGACAGACAGGGAGAGAGACAGGGAGACAGACAGGGAGAGAGACAGGGAGAGAGAGAGAGAGAGAGGCTAACGAACAGAAAGACAGGGAGAGAGAGAGATATAGAGAGGGAGAGAGAGAGAGAGAGAGAGAGAGAGAGAGAGAGAGAGAGAGAGAGAGAGAGAGAGAGAGAGAGAGAGAGAGAGAGAGAGAGAGAGAGAGAGAGAGACGGAAGAGGAGTAAAGCAGAGAAGTGGGTAGTGATCCTCGTCTGAGCATGGGAGACCACCCGTGAAGGTACCCAGCCATGCGTAGCAGCGGCAGACTCAGTCCCCCATTAGAGGGTGTTGCTCAGTGTGTGTTCCCATGTAATGAACTAAGCCAGATTACCAGGCCACATTTAGCTCCTCCATGGTTGGAGAGACTGAAGACTGAAGAAACTACAGATGCCTTGAGGTCATTCTCAGGGAGAGTTTACTCTATGACTAAAGAGAAGTTGACTTGAACTGTATGGTGTCCATATTAGGACAGCCTCAGTCTCAGAAGGATTTGCCTTAGGCTGTCCAAATATGGACACCGTAGGAGTGCAGGAATTTTGCCCTGACTATGTAACCTGCGGGAAATACTCTGGGCCCATGCTACAGTGAGGGAAAAAAGTATTTGATCCCCTGCTGATTTTGTACTTTTGCCCACGGACAAAGAAATGATCAGTATAGGTTTATTTGAACAGTAAGATACAGTATAACAACAACAAAATCCAGAAAAATGCATGTCAAAAATTTTATAAATTGATTTGCATTTTAATGAGGGAAAAAAGTATTTGACCCCCTCTCAATCAGAAAGATTTCTGGCTCCCAGGTGTCTTTTTATACAGGTAACGAGCTGAGATTAGGAGCACACTCTTAAAGGGAGTGTTCCTAATCTCAGCTTGTTACCTGTATAAAAGACACCTGTCCACAGAAGCAATCAATCAATCAGATTCCAAACTCTCCACCATGGCCAAGACCAAAGAGCTCTCCAAAGATGTCAGGGACAAGATTGTAGACCTACACAAGGCTGGAATGGGCTACAAGACCATCGCCAAGCAGCTTGGTGAGAAGGTGACAACAGTTGGTGCGATTATTCGCAAATGGAAGAAACACAAAAGAACAGTCAATCTCCCTCGGCCTGGGGCTCCATGCAAGATCTCACCTCGTGGAGTTGCAATGATCATAAGAACGGTAAGGAATCAGCCCATAACTACACGGGAGGATCTTGTCAATGATCTCAAGGCAGCTGGGACCATAGTCACCAAGAAAACAATTGGTAACACACTACGCCGTGAAGGACTGAAATCCTGCAGCGCCCGCAAGGTCCCTCTGCTCAAGAAAGCACATATACATGCCCGTCTGAAGTTTGCCAATGAACATCTGAATGATTCAGAGGAGAACTGGGTGAAAGTGTTGCGGTCAGATGAGACCAAAATGGAGCTCTTTGGCATCAACTCAACTCGCCGTGTTTGGAGGAGGAGGAATGCTGCCTATGACCCCAAGAACACCATCCCCACCGTCAAACATGGAGGTGGAAACATTATGCTTTGGGGGTGTTTTTCTGCTAAGGGGACAGGACAACTTTACCGCATCAAAGGACCATGTACCGTCAAATCTTGGGTGAGAACCTCCTTCCCTCAGCCAGGGCATTGAAAAAGGGTAGTGGATGAGTATTCCAGCATGACAATGACCCAAAACACACGGCCAAGGCAACAAAGGAGTGGCTCAAGAAGAAACACATTAAGGTCCTGGAATGGCCTAGCCAGTCGCCAGACCTTAATCCCATAGAAAATATGTGGAGGGAGCTGAAGGTTCGAGTTGCCAAACGTTTGCCTCGAAATGTTAATGACTTGGAGAAGATCTGCAAAGAGGAGTGGGACAAAATCCCTCCTGAGATGTGTGCAAACCTGGTGGCCAACTACAAGAAACGTTTGACCTCTGTAATTGCCAACAAGGGTTTTGCCACCAAGTACTAAGTCATGTTTTGCAGAGGGGTCAAATACGTATTTCCCTCATTAAAATGCAAATCAATTTATAACATTTTTGACATGCATTTTTCTGGATTTCTTTGTTGTTATTCTGTCTCTCACTGTTCAAATAAACCTACCATTAAAATTATAGACTGATCATTTCTTTGTCAGTGGGCAAACGTACAAAATCAGCAGGGGATCAAATATGTTTTCCCTCACTGTATAATGTTGAAATGAACATTAATACATTTTACATTTACATTTTAGTCAATAAGCAGACGCTCTTATCCAGAACGATTTACAGGAGCAATTAGGGTTAAGTGCCTTGCTCAAGGGCACATCGACAGATTTTTAACCTTGTCGGCTCAGGGATTAGAACCAGCGACCTTTCGGTTACAGGCACAACGCTCTTAACCACTAAGCTTCCTACCACCGGTAAGGTGACATGGAGAGCGTTCAAATGTCCTAACTATGCTATCATCAAAGGGTTTAAATCTGCTGTTCTAATCAATCACAAACTTTTAGGGAGAATTATTTTGTCAGTCTTTGCCAGTGCCTTATGGAAGAATAATGGTCTGCACTCTAAAGCAAAGTATTGTCTCTCAAACTTTTTCAGAGGGCCATTACAATATGCGTTGTGCTTGCATTCTTGGGAGTAAATGCCTCATCTATCATCGGGCTCCTATTCATCTCAGGGACATGGCATCTCGGGAAGGTGCAGAATGATTATAAAGCATTGCTTTTCCCCCATTCCATTAATAAAGGCGCACTACTTCATTTATTTTGGTACGAGCAAAGGCTGTGTCAGCACAACCTATCAGCAGCGTGTTCTCACCGCCACTCCTCATTGGCTGGGGCCATTTGAACGGCGCCATGACACCGCCCACCGGAGAGAAGAACAGATGTTAGAGTCTGAGTGATTTCTGGCACAGGGCGCAATGAGGAAAATGTGCCATCCAGGTAAGTCATCATTACAAATGGTAGAGTGAACACATGCTAACAGGGAACAGGTGATGCAGTGTTTACGGGGTTGGTGAGAGCAAAGACGGCACATGGTGTCGTTTTGCTTTGGTTGTGCATGGCGAATGTATCTGGCGTAATAAAAGTAGCCAGATAGGTACATGAATAAAAGGCCAAAACTCCCACTTAAGAGGCGAAGAGAGAGGAAAGGGCCAAGTGACTGTTGTCGTCTACCACAGCAACAAGTGACTGTTGCCGTCTACCACAGCAACAAGTGACTGTTGCCGTCTACCACAGCAACAAGTGACTGTTGTCGTCTACCACAGCAACAAGTGACTGTTGTCGTCTACCACAGCAACAAGTGACTGTTGCCGTCTACCACAGCAACAAGTGACTGTTGCCGTCTACCACAGCAACAAGTGACTGTTGTCGTCTACCACAGCAACAAGTGACTGTTGCCGTCTACCACAGCAACAAGTGATTGTTGTTGTCTACCACAGCAACAAGTGACTGTTGTCGTCTACCACAGCAACAAGTGACTGTTGCCGTCTACCACAGCAACAAGTGACTGTTGCCGTCTACCACAGCAACAAGTGACTGTTGTCGTCTACCACAGCAACAAGTGACTGTTGTCGTCTACCACAGCAACAAGTGACTGTTGTCGTCTACCACAGCAACAAGTGACGGTTGTCGTCTACCACAGCAACAAGTCGGGTGTTGCGTCCTTGTATCCTCTCTGGGAGGTATCAGGCCAACCATGGCCCTTATCGAATGCTCTCCGCTAAATGGGGTTCACTTCCATTTTCCGATGTTGATATTTTTGCAGCATGGGCAAACCACACAACGGCTATCAGTGCGTGCTTCGGGTGCATTCAGGGTAAAAAGCAGGGGAGATCAGGGCCCTGTAATTTGCCCTCGTTTTTATCACCTGGTACACTGCGGGGAGTATTTGGTAACACTTTACTTGACACCCAATGTCATAACATGTCATAATATGGTCATAACACTGTCAAGACCCATATATTTACACCTTGTGTGACATATATTGCATTATTTTATGGCTGGTTATGACATAAGAGTTTTTTCCCTGCAATGAAGTTTCCTTTAGTTTGAAATGTTGTCTCTTAAAACCTTTGTTTTGTTGTAATGAATTCTTTACAGTTATGTTTTTTTCATCATATTTTAAATAATAATTATGACCGTCCTGTCTCGCTTAACTTGGACTAAGAAAATAGACTTTATTACACTGTCAAGAAGCGCTATGACCATCATAATCATATAAACCAGAAAGGCCTATCACGTACATTCCCTTATATCAGTCATCAGTCATAAAGAGGGTGTCTTGTCCTGCTCCTGAAATCTGCTCCTGCATTCATCCCAGTCATCAGCAACAGAGCATTGGGGTAGGTGCATGTCTGACATCAATGTGTGCACAACTACAATGACAATTTAATATGGTCAATAAAAAAAGTATATAACATAAAAAGACTGTTGACATGTAGGCTATGGTGTAATGGAATGTTTTGCCTTGTGTGGTAGGTTTTATGTGTTTTGGCACTCTTATGTAGGTGTCATAACCAGCCATAAAATAATGCAATATATGTCACAACAGGTCTAAATAAACATCCCTTATGGGCACTGTCGCTGGACCAGACAGGACTAGCAAAAAGTGCTCTTCACTGACGAGTCACGGTTTTGTCTCACCAGGGGTGATGGTCGGATTCGCGTTTATCGTCGAAGGATTGAGCCTTACACCGAGGCCTGTATTCTGGAGCGGGATCGATTTGGAGGTGGAGGGTCCGTCATGGCCTGGGGCGGTGTGTCACAGCATCATCAGACTGAGCTTGTTGTCATTGCAGGCAATCTCAACGCTGTGCGTTACAGGGAAGACATCCTCCTCCCTCATGTGGTACCCTTCCTGCAGGCTCATCCTGACATGACCCTCCAGCATGACAATGCCACCAGCCATACTCGGTTAATAAAAAAGTGGTCAGATGACGCAGATGCTAAGCTACAGGACTGTTTTGCTAGCACAGACTGGAACATGTTCCGGGATTCTTCAGATAGCATTGAGGAGTACACCACATCAGTCACTGGCTTCATCAATAAGTGCATTGATGATGTCGTCCCCACAGTGACCGTACGTACATACCCCAACCAGAAGCCATGGATTACAGGAAACATCCGCACTGAGCTAAAAGGTAGAGCTGTCGCTTTCAAGGAGCGGGACTCTAACCCGGACGCTTATAAGAAATCCTGCTATGCCCTCAGAAGAACCATCAAACAGGCAAAGAGTCAATACAGCACTAAGATTGAATCGTACTACACCGGCTCTGACGCTCGTCGGATGTGGCAGGGCTTGAAAACTATTACAGACTACAAAGGGAAGCACAGCCGCGAGCTTCCCAGTGACACAAGCCTACCAGACGAGCTAAACCACTTCTATGCTCACTTCGAGGCAAGCAACACTTAAGCATGCATGAGAGCACCAGCTGTTCCGGATGACTATGTGATCACACTCTCCGTAGCCGATGTGAGTAAGACTTTTAAGCAGGTCAACATTCACAAGGCCCAGGGCCAGACGGATTACCAGGACGTGTACTCAGAGCATGTGCTGACCAACTGGCAAGTCTCTTCACTGACATTTTCAACATGTCCCTGACTGAGTCTGTAATACTAACATGTTTCAAGCAGACCACCATAGTCCCCGTGCCCAAGAACACTAAGATAACCTGCCTAAATGACTACCGACCCGTAGCACTGACGTCTGTAGCCATGAAGTGCTTTGAAAGGCTGGTCATGGCTCACATCAACACCATTATCCCAGAAACCCTAGACCCACTCCAATTTGCATACCGCCGCAACAGACCCACAGATGATGCAATCTCTATTGCACTCCACACTGCCCTTTCCCACCTGGACAAGAGGAACACCTACGTGAGAAAGCTATTCATTGACTACAGCTCAGCATTCAACACCATAGTGCCCTCAAAGCTCATCACTAAGCTAAGGATCCTGGGACTAAACAGCTCCCTCTTCAACTGGATCCTGGACTTCCTGACGGGCCGCCCCCACGTGGTAAGGGTAGGTAACAACACATCTGCCACACTGATCCTCAACACGGGGCCCCCTTCAGGGGTGCGTGCTCAGTCCCCTCCTGTACTCCCTGTTCACCCATGACTGCATGGCCAGGCACGACTCCAACACCATCGTTATGTTTGCCGACGACACAACAGTGGTAGGCCTGATCACCGACAACGATGAGACAGCCTATAGGGAGGAGGTCAGAGACCTGGCCGTGTGGTGTCAGGATAACAACCTCTCCTTCAACGTGACCAAGACAAAGGAGATGATTGTGGACTACAGGAAAAAAAAAGAGGACTGAGCACGCCCCCATTCTCATCGACAGGGCTGTAGTGGAACAGGTTGAGAGCTTCAAGTTCCTTGGTGTCCACATCACCAACGAACTACCATGGTCCAAACACACCAAGACAGTCGTGAAGAGGGCAAGACAAAGTCTATTCCCCCTCAGGAGACTGAAAAGATTCGGCATGGGTCCTCAGATCCTCAAAAAATGCTACAGCTGCACCATCGAGAGCATCCTGACTGGTTGCATCACCGCCTGGTATGGCAACTGCTTGGCCTCCGACCGCAAGGCACTACAGAGGGTAGTGCGTACGGCCCGGTACATCACTGGGGCCAAGCTTCCTGCCATCCAGGACCTCTATACCAGGCGGTGTCAGAGGAAGGCCCTCAAAATTGTCAAAGACTCCAGCCACCCTAGTCATAGACTCTTCTCTCTGCTACCACACGGCAAGCGGTACCGGAGTGCCAAGTCTAGGTCCAAAAGACTTCTCAACAGCTTCTACCCCCAAGCCATAAGACTCCTGAACAGCTAATCATGGCTACCCAGACTATTTGCACTGCCCCCCCACCCCATATTTTTACGCTGCTGCTACTCTGTTAATTATTTATGCATAGTCACTTTAACTCTACCCACATGTACATATTACTTCAACTACCTCAACTAGCCGGTGTCCCCGCACATTGACTCTGCACCGGTACCCCACTGTATATATAGCCTCCCTACTATTATTTTATTTTACTTCTGCTCTTTTTTTTTAATAAATGCACTGTTGGTTAAGGGCTGTAAGTAAGCATTTCACTGTAATGTCTGCACCTGTTGTATTCGGCGCATGTGGCCAATACATTTTGATTTGATTTGATTTGATTTGATACTGCTCGTTCTGTGCGTGATTTTCTGCAAGACAGGAATGTAAGTGTTCTGCCATGGCCAGCGAAGAGCCCGGATCTCAATCCCATTGAGCACGTCTGGGACATGTTGGATCGGAGGGTGAGGGCTAGGGCCATTCCCCACAGAAATGTCCGGGAACTTGCAGGTGCCTTGGTGGAAGAGTGGGGTAACATCTCACAGCAAGAACTGGCAAATCTGGTGCAGTCCATGAGGAGGAAATGTACTGCAGTACTTAATGCAGCTGGTGGCCACACCAGATACTGACTGTTACTTTAGATTTTGACCTCCCCTTTGTTCAGGGAAACAATATTCAATTTCTGTTAGTCACCTGTCTGTGGAACTTGTTCAGTTTATGTCTCAGTTGTTGAATCTTATGTTCATACAAATATGTACACATGTTAAGTTTGCTGAAAATAAACACAGTTGACAGTGAGAGGACGTTTCTTTTTTTGCTGAGTTTATATCTGTCATGACAGTGTTATAACCATATTATAACTTGTCATAATATAACCATAGCCAGATAACGTGTTACGACGCTGGGTGTTAAAGTGTTACCGAGTTGGTAAATCGGGGATATTCAATAAAGCTTTGACAATCACACAGTATCACAGGAAGGAAGATAGAGGGAAATGGGGAGGAAAAAGTATAGCATATAATGGGAATTTGTAGCTGTGAGACAACAATTACCTAAATCTGTTTTTCCCCTTGCACTTGCAAAAAAATAAGAGAGTGATCGAGAAAAGCGAGGTGATGCACGTTGAAACGTCATTAGCCAAGACTACCAGCTTCCCAGTATCATTATCACCACAAGCCTAATTTTCAGCTCCCTGAATTCTGCGGCGGCACACCGATAGCCCCCACTGCTTTCATGTGCAGCGCACTGAAGGGAGCGCTTCGCCACCCAGGAGCGAGCCCTCAGAGTGTTCTGCTGATTAAATCAATTTATTTCATGATTTTTCCAGGGACCGTCTCCATCCATCTTTAATGAGAGCTGATAACAGCTTGAGGATCTGAGTGGGAGTAATTTAAGGTAGTGTAAAAACACGCCACCAGGAATTATCTCTCGTATATCTCTCTAATATCAGCATGTTTTGAATTGGTATCATAGTATACCTTGAGCCCCACTTTTCCTATCATTGCTTTTGAATGTGGTGGAATCAGCATTATATAGGCTATACATTGTTATGTATATCAGTAGTGCTACGATTTGACCTTCGTGGAGGAAACATGGAGTCTTATCTGCATTCTAGGATGATTGGATATGTATTTGGGGGAACGGATTGTATTGGATGCAGTATATCGCTCCCCTCGGCTAATGTCTTTGTTGCCTGTGATGTTACTTTCCAGTGCATGCTCACAAGGAATGCTTTATTCAAAGGGTAAGGCAAAACAAAGGCCAGGGGGAAAAATATATCTGAGTGAGGATATAAAATGATATAGTGAGAGAGAGACGTAGAGAGAGTGGAGAAAAATGCATCCACTTGCATTCAAAAGGTGTGAGGCCCAGGTAGAGAGCCAATGAAATGCATATTCCAGGGGGGGATGTCTCCCCCACAGGAACCATGGGATCGTCCATTCCCACTGCTCAAAGGAAACATAACACTGTGGACACCTGACCTGCAATCCCAACTCCACAAACACACACGCGCTTGCACACGTGCGCACGCACACATCCACATGAAAAAATACTACAGTTTACTATACAATACTACAGTACTTACTATAGAATTCTGTAGTAAACTGTAGTAAACTGTAGAATACTATACTGCACACTATAGTATCCCTTAATCATGTGTAGTACTTACTATACAATTTTGTAGTATACTGTAGAATACTATAGTAAATACTACAGTATTATCAACAAACAAAAAACTTTAGCAAATACTACAGTAATGTCTGGATAAACACTGCAGTTCGCAAATACACTACAGTTTTTAACTATAGTAATACTACATTATTTAATTTGCATATACCCTGCCTATTCCCCTCCCCAAATCCCAATTTGTGCCACCCATAAGTGAGAAACCTACATGCCAAATATAGACTATATACAGTATTGTGTTCCCTTCAGGTTATAGAAAACAGCAGAGGATCTGTTCAGATCCCAGTCCTACCTACCTACCTACCTACCTACCTACCTACCTACCTACCTACCCACCCACCCACCCACAGGTTATGGAAAATGTGTACAGTAGGTTTCCTCAAGGAGAAAGCCACCACTTCTATGTCAAAGATAATCAAACAAAAACACTATAGTAAATACTACAGTAATGTCTGTAAAAACACTACAGTAAATACTACAGTCAGCAAAAATGCTACAGTAAATACTACAAGTGGGGAACCGTCAGTGCCTTCTAGTCCAGAGAAGGCCTAAGGATTTATAAAAATATATATATATTTTTGTAATTAAATGTATATTTAATTTCTATTTAATCTTTACAATAATCTGATTTCATCTCTTTATTTTGTGTTGGAAAGAGAAGGGAATAGAATACTGAATAGAACAAATTATCCAATCAGGATTTTCTTTGGTGCTCTCTGCGTATAAAAATCTAATCAACTGTATTAGAGTGTGTTGTAGTAGTGTGACAATGTTAGCTAGCTTGTGTGGTAGTAGTGTGACAATGGCAATGGTGGCTTCAGCAGCTGTTATCAACTTCAAGGTGAATGTTGTTGCTAATTTGTCAGCATCACCCTTTTCAAGATTAACTTTCGAACTTTGTTTACAAATGATCATAATCTGGTGAGTGACATTGTTTTTTGTTGCAGCTCGCTTGCTTTTAGCTATCTCTTTGAAAATAATGACTGTGAAACGTTGCATTTCAACTTCAGATCAACGATTAGTTTGATGAACATTATAAAATATATTTGCAATGAGAAGTAATAGCTGGTTTGTTAATTTCATTTTGCGCTTTTGTATTGGTATGGTTTCATGGGGCCTATTGGAGTGAATGGGCTGCTTATTCTTTAACATTATTTGATGCTGTGTGTGAATGCTGTCGCTTGTCTATCAGCCGTGTCTATGTGTTTTACCAAAATTGGCTCTCCTTCAGCGCCATGGAGTGCACAGGTATTACGGTCGCTGTCCTTTCAGCACCATGAGCCTGTCACCTTTGATGTGACACTGTTGTTGTTGCTATTGGTGATAGTGTGATAGTGGTGTTGGCCACCATAAGTTGTGTAAACAGTGCATTATTTTATGCTGTGTGTTTGTCATGTTGTGTAGATGCCGGTTCTGTCTCTGTGTGTGTGGCAGCCTGAAGGCCTGTTTAACTAATTCATAATGTAATCAAAAGGTATTGATCCCACTTCACTGGAACTAGTATTGTCCGACTACAGGAGATATAATGTCGGGCGCATTAAGTGATGCTATGTTTGCTGTATTTTCTAGATTTTTATGTTTGATACAATGTGGCAGTCCCCTGCATCTCTCTGATTCAGAGGGGTTCCGGTTGCACCTTGTGTGCAATTGATGATAAAAATAAATGTAATCCTTTTTAATACAAGATTTTGCCGATAGACATGGTCGCTTGGTTCCTGACTCCTAATTTTCACAAGCATTTCGCTACACCCGCAATAACATCTGCCAAATATGTGTATGTGACAAATAGAATCTGATTTGATTTGAATATATCACTTTTTTACTACAGTATTTAAACTATAATAAACTAAAAATACTATAGTATACTACAGTTGTTTCCGCAAAAACACTACAGTGAATACTATAGTATTTATTCATGTGGATACACACACACACACATACAAATAAACTGGCACAAACTGTTTGAAGTGCTAACTCGGGCTAGCTGCTTATCTCCCCTGAAGTATTTTGGCTCTCTAATCCATCTCTGTAACTCAGCCTCTTCACAGGCTGCTTCCTGCCTCAGCACGCCGCAGCAGAGCCCCAAATCCTCTGGTAATGTGTTCTTCCTGGGCTGACTCCTTGGAGATAACGTAGGCCTCCCATTTTCGCCATCACACCATGACAGCTTCACTCTCTCTCTTCCACTTCCCTAGCCCCCCCACCATCACAGTTATAGTGGGGGCCCACCTCTGGCCCCACCTCTAGTGGCCCTCTACTTCTCCGTAGGGGCCCCCATATACTCACAGACTGATGAGCTGGTCGGCTGCGCCAGATAAGCTATGGTGGACTCACAGGGAGGTATGGAGTTCTACAGCATATGGGCACGGACTAGGGGAGGAATTTGATTCTGTGTAACTGTTTTTTACCTACTTCACTGAGCCAGAGAGAAAGATAGAGAAAGAAAAAGAGAAAGAAAAAGAGAGAGAAAGAAAGAGAAAGAGAAAGAGAAAAAGAGAGAGAGAGAGAGAGAGAGAGAGAGAGAGAGAGAGAGAGAGAGAGAGAGAGAGAGAGAGAGAGAAAGAAAGAAACGAGAGAAAGAAAGAAACGAGAGAGAGCGAGAGATTGAGATGAGAGAGAGAGAAAGCAAGAAAGGGGGAAGAGAGTGTGAGAGACAGAGTGAGTGAGAGAGGAAGAGATGGATAGTGAGAGAATCTACTGAGCTTCTTATTGTCAGCTAAATGAGCGCCCATCAAACCGCAGTCAAAGTGAATTTGGTTCATGCCATATAGCTTTGCTGATAGTCAACTAAAGCAACTTTAAATGGCTTGTGTAAAGGAGATGTGCAAACCACTTATAGTCACAAGTAGAGCATCAACGTTTACCTGGAAAGAACCAAGCTCTTCCTCAACGTAAACGGTTTCAGCAGCCTATCATCTCTGTGACTTGCTCTGACAAGTACGGAAATGAAAAATAAGCAAAAATATAATTCATGAAGATTTGTATCCGGGATGTATACTTAGAAAATGGTATACTTGGAAGTATATTTGGAAATGGAAATGTGGATAAAGTTTAAACACATATCTTCAGCTACTATGGAATGCAGCACCAGAAAAGTATCTAGTGTACAAGAGGAGTGTGCTGGAGTCATAGAATTAGGAATTAGAATACTAATATTTAGTAATGTAATAGGATCTCTGTGGTTGGAGTACTGAAAGGTTATGATGTCATATGGTCTTGACATACTACTATACACATCACATGCTGTAGATCTCTACCATCACTTCTCTGCAGATGGGGGGGAGGTAACTGTCAAGGTCTGCAACAAACCCTTCTCTTCCTATCTTTGGATGTGTCCCAAATGGCACCCTATTCCCTTTAAAGTGCATTGCTTTGACCAGGGCCCATAGGGACATCCCCACTACCTATTAATAAATGAGTCATGACTCCACTGAATTATTCTCTCTTATGCCTCCACTGCCCTCTTCACATGAAAGATGACTGAACTAACTGACCTGGTGCTGGATATTCAACTATAGGAGAAAGCCCAGAGGACATAGTTAGGGAGACAGGTGTCGTGTGTCACGTACAGTGCCTGGCACACACACGCCCACATATGAAAGAACGACCCATACACACACGTGCGCGCAAACACGGGACTTGTGTGCAAAGACACACATGCACATGCACACACACACACAGGTCATTATGATTGTGCTGAGGATTGGTGTGAGGAGGATGATAGCTCAGCACTTGAAGTGGTTGTCATACAGCCCATAATTGCGGTGTCCATATTATGACAGCATCTGTCAAGAGAATGGCTCAGTAGCTGTCATTACTAGTCATTAAACGTTAGCAACATAGATATCACTGTCTCACACTTCATAGAAGTCATTCATGTATGTCAGTTCATATGAGTTCATGACTGATAATCTGTTATTCCTATGCCATGACAGGTTCTTAAGACTCAGATAAAAAGGCCTTGCAGCTGAACCATTGATAAGTCTCCTTTCAACCCTCTTGTCTTTGTTTTTTAAAAGTAAAGCCCAAGAGGATACATTTGTACTTTAAAATACAATCATTTAGCATTGTAAAATTTTTTGTTAGTGTCACGCCCTGACTCAGGGGACGCTTATATGTTGAGTCAGGGTGTGTATATTCCTTGTTGTGCTTGTTCTATGTATGAGGATCTAGTATGTCTAGTTCTACGTTGGCTGGTGTGGTTCCCAATCAGAGGCAGCTGTCGCTCGTTGTCTCTGATTGGGGACATACTTAAGCAGCCTATTGGCACTGTCTAGTTGTGGGATCTTGTTCCTGGTAAGGTTAGTTGTGTATTCTACCTTAGGACTTCACGGTTCGTTTTCTTTGTTGTTTTGTCGTGTGTTTATTAAGTTCAATAAACATGTACACATATCACGCTGCGCCTTGGTCTGACCCGTCTTTCAACGAACGTGACAGAAGATCCAACCAAACGAGGACCAATCAGCGTGCCCAGGCGGAGCGAATAGCCATGTCACAGGTGGGCAATTTGTGGTCATGGGAAGAGATATTTGCGGGGAGAGGACCATGGGCTAAGGTAGATGCCCAGGCAGGAGAGAAGCAACGGCAACACAGAGGAGGCCGGTCGAGGAGGAAGCCCGAGAAGCAGCCCCAAGAAAAAAAATTTGGGGGGCACACGGGGTGGTTGGTGGAGCCTAGTGTCAGAGCAGAGCCAACTCACGCAGTACTGTGTCGCCAGTGCGCCGGCACAGTCCTGTACGTCCTGTGCTTGCACCACGCATGTGCCGTGCAAAGATGGGCATCCAGCCAGGACGGGGTGTGCCGGCTCAATGCTCCTGGTCTCCAGTACGCCTCCTCGGTCCCGCATATCCTGCGCCGGTTCCACGAACTGTGTCGCCAGTGCGCGTGCACAGCCCAGTGCGTCCTGTGCTGATGCCTCACACATACTGTGCGGAAATAGGCATCCAGCCAGGACGGGTTGTGCCAGCTCTCCGCTCCAGACCTCCAGTCCGCCTCCACAGTTCGGTCCGGCCTGTTCCTTCTCCTCGCACCAAGCCAGTGGTGCGCGTCGCCAGCCCGGCCCGGCCTGTAACTGCTCCTCGCACCAAGCCAGTGGTGCGCGTCGCCAGCCCGGCCCGGCCTGTTCCTGCTCCTCGCACCAAGCCAGTGGTGCGCGTCGCCAGCCCGGCCCGGCCTGTTCCTGCTCCTCGCACCAAGCCAGTGGTGCGCGTCGCCAGTCCGGTCCGGCCTGTTCCTGCTACTCGCACCAAGCCAGTGGTGCGTGTCGCCAGCCCGGCCCGGCCTGTTCCTGCTCCTCGCACCAAGCCAGTGGTGCGCGTCGCCAGCCCGGCCCGGCCTGTTCCTGCTCCTCGCACCAAGCCAGTGGTGCGCGTCGCCAGTCCGGTCCGGCCTGTTCCTGCTCCTCGCACCAAGCCAGTGGTGCGTGTTGCCAGCCCGGCCCGGCCTGTTCCGGCTCCTCGCACCAGACCAGTGGTGCGCGTCGCCAGTCTGGCCCGGCCTGTTCCGGCTCCTCGCACCAGACCAGTGGTGCGTTTGTCCAGTCCGGCACGGCCCGTGCCCGTTCCACCGGTGCCTGGTCCGGCACCGGTCACCTGCTCCACTCCGGAGCCAGAGCAGTCCGCTCCACCGGTGCCTGATCCAGTTCCGGTCAGCTGTTCCACTCCGGAGCCAGAGCAGTCCGCTCCACCGGTGCCTGATCCAGCTCCGGTCAGCTGCTCCACTTCGGAGCCAGAGCAGTCCGCTCCACCGGTGCCTGATCCAGCTCCTGTCAGCTGCGCCACTCCGGAGCCAGAGCAGTCCGCTCCACCGGTGCCTGATCCAGCTTCGGTCAGCGGCTCCACTCCGGAGCCAGAGTAGTCCACTCCACCGGTGCCCAGTCCAGCTCCGGTCAGCGGCTCCAGTCCAGACCATGACGTCAGCCCCTCTCCAGGTTCGGGGTCTCCCACACCAGGTTCCAGACAGGGCCTGGCGTATCGTGGGAGGAAGGAGAGGGGAAGCAGCGCGCCGAGGTCCAGACCAGACCAGAGGCGCAACAGGGAGGCGGAGTGTGAGAGGTCGTCACGCCCCGAGCCGGATCCGCCTCCAAGGCGGAATGCCCACCCGGCCCCTACCCTGTTATGTTTATGTTGTGCGGTCGGAGTCTGTCACGCTTATATGTTGAGTCAGGGTGTGTATATTCCTTGTTGTGCTTGTTCTATGTATGAGGATCTAGTATGTCTAGTTCTATGTTGGCCGGTGTGGTTCCCAATCAGAGGCAGCTGTCGCTCGTTATCTCTGATTGGGGATCATACTTAAGCAGCCTATTGGCACTGTCTATTTGTGGGATCTTGTTCCTGGTAAGGTTAGTTGGGTATTCTACCTTAGGACTTCACGGTTTGTTTCCTTTGTTGTTTTGTCGTGTGTTTATTAAGTTCAATAAACATGTACGCATATCACGCTGCGCCTTGGTCTGACCCGTCTTTCAACGAACGTGACAGTTAGCGTGACAGTTCCATGTATATATTTGAAATGCATGTATTGCATTGCATTGTTTTGCAATGTCATTTAAACATATTTTAACCAATTATGTGCTGGTTCAAAAGCTGGTTTGAAATGCATTTTCGGTTTACAAGTCTAACACATATGAATGAAAACGGAACATATGACATTTTCATTAGGGCTTGCAATTGCTGAGAGAAAAGGTTGCTGTCTTAGAGCTAATTTCCTGCTATTCTACACATTTTGTCATGAGGCTGAGAGAAAATGTTGCAGTTTTAAATCTAATGTCATGTCATATTATAATTTTTTAAAATCCATGGCATGAAGTTTTCCTAAGCTGTATGGGGTTCCCGACCACTGGGGGGAACCCAACCCCCCCAAAATAAAACTAAACAAACAATCGTCAGCCCCCACGCACACTAGGATTTAATATTTTCCAGGTATGTTATAAATGTTCCAAACTGAGAATAAATCATTTTTCTCCCGGGTAACCCTCTATTTCACGGCAAAACCGAAAGTTAAAACTGTCACCCCTGATCTGTTTCACCTGTCTTGTGCTTGTCTCCACCAGGTGTCTTCCATTTTCCCCATTATCCCCTGTGTATTTATACCTGCATTTTCTGTTTGTCTGTTGCCAGTTCGTCTTGTTTTGTCAGGTCGTCCCAGCGTGTTTCCTGTTTTTCCCTGCTCTCTAGTTTTTTGTTTCTAGCCTTCCCGGTTCTGACCTTTCTGCCTGCCCTGACCCTGAGCCTGTATGCCGTTCTGTACCTGCCTGATTCTGACCTGGTTTATGAACTTCTGCCTGCCCTGACCCTGAGCCTGTCTGCCGTTCTGTACCTGCCTGATTCTGACCTGGTTTATGAACTTCTGCCTGCCCTGACCCTGAGCCTGTCTGCCGTTCTGTACCTGTCGGACTCTGATATGGTTAGGAACCTCTGCCTGTCCTCGACCTGCCCTTTGCCTGCTCCCCGTGTTATAATAAATTATCTGAGTACTGAACCTGCCTCCTGTGTCTGCATCTGGGTCATATCCTGAGGCGTGATATAAAACCATTGGACAGAATCATGTGCCATTCTAAGGTGTATTATATATCAAATCTAACATTTTCTTATTGCATTTGTTATCATTCATTAGCCTAAAAATCTATAGTAATTTGAAAGTGATAAAGTCAATGATCACCTCTCTCTTGTTTTAAAATGTTTATTTATGTCGTTGGGGTTTTGAAACAACCTGAATCATGAGGCAAACAGAACAGGTTCAAATTAACAAAACACTTTATAAAACAAATGTAGGGCCTTCTTCTGGGCCTTCTTTATTAACGTAAGCCTATTCACAGGAATGCTAGGCTATGATAATTAAATAAATAAATCAACACCTGACATACAGTAGGCCAATAATAAATCGGTCTTTTCACAAAATAAAATGTTGGTCAAAACACCTAAGCTAGCCTACATCGTATCCAAATATAGCCACAGCATAAAATAAATGAAACTTTCTGGCTACACAAACTTGGTGTTGATGCTGAAGAGTAAGATAGGGAACGAGGAAACATAGGCCTACACCCAGTAGGCTAGTACAAGCTGAGAGGGGAGCTGTGCAGCACAGTGGAGAAAGTGAGGAAGATTGCATGTCAGGGGTCAGTGATTACAAGCTACAGGGGTAAGCTACATGAAGGAAGAGTTTGGGAAAAAGCTCAAGATGAAATTGGACTGCTTTTATTAATTTTTGAATAAATAATAGTATTAGCCTACCCTACCGGTAGCTCAAAAGTTGGAGCCAATTTTGTTTGCATAGGCTACTAACTCCATTTCAAGGTCATGTGTACAGTTTCAGGATAAACAAGGTGTGCGATTTGAATTTATGGCGACTTTGTGTAGCCTAAGTAAACAGCGCACGAACTCACAGACACAGAGTTGATGATTGATCATGCAAATAGCAGATCAGAGAAGGCCATAGAGAAGCCAGATTTAGGCATTGCATATAATTGAACAGTTCACGTCATGCTGTTCATATAAATAATTTATTATAATTTACCGGTTTCTCGCAATTATTTATCTTGGGAAACGGGAGTGGGTTTGGGCGGTAAACCTCGGTAACCCGGTTCCCACTATTGAACCCTAATGCACACACACAGGCTCACTCGCACACGTGTAGCTCCGTTGGTAGAGCATGGCGCTTGCAACGCCAGGGTTGTGGGTTCGATTCCCACGGGGGGCCAGTATGAAAATGTATGCACTCACTAACTGTAAGTCGCTCTGGATAAGAGCGTCTGCTAAATGACTACAATGTAAATGTAAAATGTGAACACACACACGGTTATTTTATTTCTCAACACAGTATCTCATATCCCCCAGAGTAGATCAAGCTGAGACAAAATTATTTGGAAAACTTTTCGAGACAAAGGTGTATAAATGGCAGCAGTATGGGTTAAGGTGGGTTAAGGATCAAGGCGGCACATGTGAGTGTAAGGAGACGTAAAGGACAAATAACTGCTGTTGTAGATCTTCTTTAGCGTGTACTACCATTTATGAGGTGTGTCTGAGGTGTGAAAGTGGAGAAAGAGAAGGAGAGACAGGAGGAAAGGAGAAAGGGACAGAAGGCAATAGAAAGTTGAGAGGAGGAGACAGTGGTGAGAGAGCGAGAAGAGAGAGAGGTTGTTAATGGCTCGGGATTGATAAACCTCACTGTTTTAATCTCTTCCAATACCTGTAATTCCCTGCTTTTCCTCAGCCTTAAGTGGCATGTGGATCCAGCCCATGACATGTTGATGGGGAATTGAGAATGCACTGTTGAACGTAAAATGCTCTAGTTTAGGGCACCTGCCCAAAAGGCCCACGTTTCTTTGCTCAGTTATAGTTCCACTAGGGCTTAGCCTTTGTTCGACCACTTAGTCAATAAACAGGTCGTAAATGCTTTTCCACACACACACACACACACACACACACATATATATATATAATGTAGGCACAAATATGTTCACTATAACTCTGTACAATCAATGTATCTATGCTGTAAAATATTGTCTCGTCACCCCAGCAATTCAGAATAACATACAGTATGAACAGTTTACCTCAAACTGCAAACTGACCCAACCCTATAACACATAGTACAGTCGTGGTCAAAAGTTTTGAGAATGACACAAGTATTGGTCTTCACAAAGTTTGCTGCTTCAGTCTTTTTAGATATTTTTGTCAGATGTTACTATGGTATACTGAAGTATAATTACAAGCATTCCATAAGTGTCAAAGGCTTTTATTGACAATTACATTAAGTTTATGCAAAGAGTCAATATTTGCAGTGTTGACCCTTCTTTTTCAAGACCTCTGCAATCCGCCCTGGCATGCTGTCAATTAACTTATGGGCACATCCTGACTGATGGCAGCCCATTCTTGCATAATCAATGCTTGGAGTTTGTTAGAATTTGTGGGTTTTTGTTTGTCCACCCACCTCTTGAGGATTGTTCTCAATGGGATTAAGGTCTGGGGAGTTTCCTGGCCATGGACCCAAAATGTTGATGTTTTGTTCCCCGAGCCACTTAGTTATCACTTTTGCCTTATGGCAAGGTGCTCCATCATGCTGGAAAAGGCATTGTTCGTCACCAAACTGTTATTGGATGGTGGAAGAAGTTGCTCTCAGAGGATGTGTTGGTACCATTCTTTATTCATGGGTGTGTTCTTAGGCAAAATTGTGAGTGAGCCCACTCCCTTGGCTGAGAAGCAACCCCACACATGAATGGTCTCAGGATGCTTTACTGTTGGCATGACACAGGACTGATGGTAGCGTTCACCTTGTCTTCTCCGGACAAGCTTTTTTCCGGATGCCCCAAACAATCGGAAAATGACTTTACCCCAGTCCTCAGCAGTCCAATCCCTGTAACTTTAAAATAATATCAGTCTGTCCCTGATGATTTACCTGGAGAGAAGTGGCTTCCTCGCTGCCCTTCTTTACACCAGGCCATCCTCCAAAAGTCTTTGCCTCACTGTGCGTGCAGATGCACTCACACCTGCATGCTGCCATTCCTGAGCAAGCTCTGCACTGGTGGTGCCCCAATCCCGCAGCTGAATCAACTTTAGGAGACGGTCCTGGCGCTTGCTGGACTTTCTTGGATGCCCTGAAGCCTTCTTCACAACAATTGAACCTCTCTCCTTGAAGTTCTTGATTATCCAATAAATGGTTGATTTATGTGCAATCTTACTAGCAGCAATATCCTTGCCTGTGAAGCCCTTTTTGTGCAAAGCAATGATGACGGCACGGATTTCCTTGCAGGTAACCATGGTTAACAGAGGAAGAACAATGATTTCAAGCACCACCCTCCTTTTAAAGCTTCCAGTCTGTTATTCTAACTCAATCAGCATGACAGAGTGATCTCCAGCCTCGTCCTCGTCAACACTCTCACCTGTGTTAACGAGAGAATCACTGACATGATGTCAGCTGGTCCTTTTGTGGCAGGGCTGAAATGCAGTGGAAATGTTTTTTTGGGATTCATTTCATTTTCATGGCAAAGAGGGACATTGCTAATTAATTGCAATTCATCTGATCACTCTTCATAACATTCTGGAGTATATGCAAATTGCCATCATAAAAACTGAGCCAGCAGACTTCGTGAAAATTAATATTTGTGTCATTCTCAAAACTTTTGACCACGACTGTACAGTGTCATGATTGTCATGTTATCATTAAAATCAGAACACGCAAACTAATACAGCTGACTAATAAAGCTTTGCAATATCATAACAGGTCCAGATTTTCTGTCGTCTCAACTGGCTGCACAATACATTAATTAATCCATGTTTCACTTAGCACATTAAGGGCTGCGACATATTGCGTGTCAGCCCCTCCTCCGTCGCTTTTTGGACACACACATGTCTCTCTTGTACATCAGCACTGCGTGCGGCACCCCAGAATTCCCTTGGCTGATGCCAGTTTCATTGAACACCTGAGCTGCCAGCACAGACAGCAAAGAAACACCCACTCCCTGGCACGCACCCAAACACATGCATGCATGCAAGCGCACACACACACACACTCACACACACACACAAGCACAGTTGGGCCCAGGAGGAGTGCATGCTGGGGAGAGACAGATGGTGCCGATGACTTTCACCATCTACCTTTATAATATTACAACAGACGACAGAGTCAAAAAGATTTCTGAGTGAATTCATTATTCCCTCATACACAACAGGTCAACGTCAATAACAGAAAAGCTACTGTATACTGTAACATGGAGGAACTTGGTTTGCTGCCAGTCATCAGATAAATAAATATTCCACCAAACCTAAATGCTATCCTTGGCTGATCTCATATGCCTCCCATACATCCAGTATTTCCCCCTTGGCTGACCTCTCCAAGACCCTAAAGCTAATTCAAACTTGTAACCGTCTGATGGGTTTACATTGCGCCCCATAGGGTGTCCAAATGCATTTGATCTCAATCCCTTCCGATAGTATGATTTAATCAAACCCCTTCGACATGAATAACACGACTCAGATCTTATTTGGGCAATCAAAAATCCAATCAAAGCAGTGCTTTAACAAGTATTCCGTATTCCAGCTGCTGGTTTCGTGCTATATTACACCGTCTTGCCAGAGTAGTTTTGGTTATGAACATCCGTTTCTACCTCAGTGAGCAATGCAGATATGGGCCTGTAATCTCAAGTCCAAATTTCCCCTTTGGGGATCAAAAAGGTATTATCTTGTCTTATCTTAAGGGCAACTGGTCTTCTTTCCCTGGTCCTTACCAGGAAGTAGGATGCAGGAAGCTTGAGTGGTAATACAGCGCTTCAGTGTTTTATACTTTTTATAACACTTACAGTGCCTTCAGAAAGTATTCACACCCCTTGACTTTTTCCACATTTTGTTGTATTATAGCCTGAATTTAAAATGGATTAAATAGAGATTTTGTTTCACTGGCCTACATACAATACCCCATAATGTCAAAGAGGAATTATATTTTTAGAAATGTTTATAAATTAATAAAAAATTCAACCCCTTTGTTATGTCCAGTCTAAATAAGTTCAGGAGTAAAACTTTGTGTGCAATAATAGTGTTTAACATGATTTTTGAATGACTACCTCATCTCTGTACCCCACATATAGAATGATCTGTAAGGTGTCTCAGTCGAGCAGTGAATTATAAACACATATTCAACCACAAAGACCAGGGAGGTTTTCCTTTGAGCATGGTGAAGTTATTCATTACACTCTGGATGGCTTATCAATATATCCAGTCACTACAAAGATACATGCGTCCTTCCTAACTCAGTTGCCGGAGAATAAGGAAACTGCTCAGGGATTTCACCATGAGGCCAATGGTGACATTAAAACGGTTAGAACGTTGAATGGCTGTGATAGGAAAAAACTGAGGATGGATTAATAATATTGTAGTTACTCCACAATACGAACCTAATTGACAGAGTGAAAATAAGGACTTGTGTACAGATTAAAAAATATTCCAAAACATGCATCCTGTTTACAATAAGGCACCAAAATAAAACTGTAAAAAATGTGGCAAAGAAATTAACTTTATGTCCTGAATATGTCCTGAAAGTGTAATGTTTGTGGAAAATCCAACACAACACTGAGTACCACTCTTCCTATTTTCAATTATGGTGGTGGCTGCATCATGTAATGGGTATGCTTGTAATCGTTAAGGACTAGGACGTTTTTTAGGATAAAAAGAAACAGAATAGAGCTAAGCGCAGGCAAAATCCTAGAGGAAAACCTAGTTCAGTCTGCTTTCAAACAGACACTGGGAGACAAATTCAACTTTCAGCAGGACAATCACCTAAAACACAAGGCAAAATATTCACTGGAGTTGCTTACCAAGACTAGATTGAATGTTGCTGAGTGGCCTAGTTTTGACTTAAATCGGCTTGGAAATCTATGGCAAGACTTGAAAATGGCTGTCTAGCAATGATCGACAACCAACTTCAAAGGGCTTGAATATTTTTTGTAATTATAATGTTCAAATATTGTACAATCCAGGTGTGCAAAGATCTTAGAGACTTACCCAGAAAGACTCACAGCTCTAATCGCTGCCAAAGGTGATTCTAACATGTATTGACTCAGGGGTGTAAATTCTTATGTAAATTAGATATGTCTTTCATTTTCAATAAATGTGCAACATTTGGGGTATTGTGTGTAGATGGGTGACAAAAAAAACGATTCAATCAATTTTTTATTCAGGCTGTGACTTGTTTCAGGAAACGTATGTCACCTTTCATTACTTTACAGGAGCGGCATTTGAACATAAACATTAATGTTTTATCAAAATGTTGTTGTTTTTTGGCAGAAATGCCTTCTGGAACATGTGAACTTTAACGTGCCTTAATAACAAACTTGTATTCCTTCCATAAATACGAATACAATTGTTAAATTACGAGCCTAGTTGGTTTAGCCGTGGAAAGTATGTACATGTGGGTAGAGTTAAAGTGACTATGCATAGATAATAAACAGAGAGTAGCAGCAGCGTAAAAGAGGGGGTGGGGTGGGGGGTATAATAATAATAATAATAATAATAATAATATTAATAATAATAATAATAATAATATGCCATTTAGCTGACGCTTTTATCCAAAGCGACTTACAGTAATGCGTGCATACATTTTTGTGTATGGGTGGTCCCGGGGATCGAACCCACTACCTTGGCGTTACAAGCGCCGTGCTCTACCAGCTGAGCTGAATACTGTCATGACTTGCCCTCATGGGTTGAGGATCAAAAATGCCGGCTAGGCAAAGGTTTCAAAACCCCCTTTCCTGGGGGGCAGTTTTATGACCGGTAGAAAATACCATGCAGACTTTCTCTTCCTTGCCATGAAGTATTGGGAGAAAGGACCCCTTTGTTAACAAAGGAAGTCTTCCCGCCAAGAGTCCAACATCCAAAAGTGGATAATGAAACAATATTCCCACTTAAAAGAATGTGGGAAATGGTTAGTGGGGATCCAAAGAATAATCATGTCATATTGTTTATTAGTCTGTGATGTAATTAAGGATGGTATCAAGTAATAACTGTAACTCGGAAAGTGTACATATTCTATCTATCAAGTTTACATCTAAATGTTGTATAATATATATGATTAAGTATGAGAGTATTTTGGTGAAGATAGGAATATAATTTTAGTCTTCTAATGAGATAATAGTTTTTCATATAAACTATGCACAGTGACTAGCCACGCCCCGAGTGACATCAGAGATCATGTCATGACGATGGAACGCCCGTTTTACCCAGAAGGCATAAAAAGCGTTCAAAAACAAATCAACCTTTAGACTAGCAGCCGTGAAGCGTGAGCGAAACGCTACAAAATGGTTTAAAACTACTCCATTACCAAAGGAAGACCAGCAGACGTGAAGCGTGAGCCAACATTGCAAATGGTTGAATTTCTACAAGACCAGCAAGCCCCATGGCTTAAAATGGTTGAAACGCTACAGACCAGCAGACGTGAAGCGTGAGCCAACATTGGAAATGGTTGAATTTCTACCAGACCAGCAAGCCCCATGGCTTAAAATGGTTGAAACGCTACAGACCAGCAGACGTGAAGTGTGAGCTAAATGTTGCAAATGGTTGAATTTCTACAAGACCAGAAAAAGTGAGACATTAGTCCACATGTTTGAAATGGAGAAACTCTGAAACTCTCAACCTCTACACGAGGTGAAGAAGAAGACAATGCACTAAACCTTATAATTTCAGTCTGTAGCTGGCATGTATATTCGTCTAGAGAACTTTCACTAAAGACACGAAGTGGGAAGGATAATCCCTCACAGACAACCGCTGGTACATCTGAAGTATACGTTCTAACCAGCACTACGAACAGAAACTCTACCAAGGACATTGGGATCTCTGGTGGGCAAACCAGAGTCCTATATCATCAACTCAACTATCGAGGACAGCTACACGTAAATACATATTGCATTTCTAATCCGAATGAGCGTTATTATGGTGCATAAGTATTATGATTACTGTGAGCATAGTCTTTAAAGTAACCACGATAGTTTGAATCTCTATCTCCCTTCCACTCTGTCCCTCCTTCTACCCAAGCATTCATGCTATTGTTAGTCCACTAGGGACCTGTTTTCATTGTATTACGTTAGTAATCAATAACCTGTGTGTTTGTATTGTGTTATTATTTAGTTAGTTAGTAAATAAATAATTAAGCCAATTTGTGTATTGCTGATTCATCAATAAGGTTAGGGTTCTTGCAGGTTCAAGGATTATGCGACGTTCAGAATGAGACTGATAAGAGGTAATTATTTAATAAGTGACTGTTATCGATATATAACATATATCTTCTAAGAGTTTAATTCGGGAGACGGTAACTCGTTAAACAACTTTTTCCGTGGTGCCCCAAATTCCTAATGAGTTAATTGTTACAAGATTAATTTATTAGAGTGACAATTAAACATAGATAGGTGATTCGATAAATAACAGTCTTGCATTAAAGTAAGTCACATCATGACAATACTTTCTGAAGGCAATCCATAGATTTGTCGGTCAATTCCTCCACCCAACATGCACTCTTTAAATAGCCTACCTCCGTATCAGTGAAGGGCTGTTAAGTTAAAACAAAGACTCGAATTGAGGGGTATGAAAGGGTACGCCATAGGCCTACCTTTTATTAAATAAAATGGCAAAAAGCACAGGCCTACCCCTTGTTAGCTTAATATTTAGAAGAAAATAAAATTGATCTGACTAAATAAAAATTAACTATAACAGCGCTTTGGGCCGCAATGATTTATGCTAGAAACAAGCTGTAAAATACCCTGGAAATACGTGACGCCAATGCATATGGGGATATACAGTGCATATGGAAAGTATTCAGACCCCTTGACTGTTTCCACATTTTGTTACATTACAGCCTTTTTCTAAAATGGATTACATTTACACACAATACTCCATTATGACAAATCGAAAAAAGGTTTTTAGAAATAACTTATATACATTAGTATTCAGACCCTTTGCTATGACACTATGAAACTGAGATGTTTCAACAACTTCATTGGAGTCTACCTGTGGTAAATTCAACAGATTGGACATGATTTGGAAATGCACACACCTGTCTATATACGGTCCCACAGTTGACACTGCATGTCAGAGCGAAAACCAAGCCATGAGGTCGAAGGAATTGTCCGTACATTTCTGGAGCATTGAAGGTCCCCAAGAACACAGTGGCCTTCATCATTTTTAAATGGAAGAAGTTTGGAACCACCAAGACTCTTCCTAGAGCTGGCCGCACGGCCAAACTGAGCAATCAGGGGGAAAGGGCATTGGTCAGGGAGATGACCAAGAATGAAATGGTAACTCAGACAGACCTCCAGCGTTCCTCTGTGGAGATGGGAGAACCTTCCAGAAGGACAACCATATCTGCAGCACTCCACCAATCAGGCCTTTACGGTAGTGGCCAGACGAAAGCCACTCCTCAGCAAAAGGCACATGAAACCCTGCTTGGAGTTTGACAAAAGGCACCTAAAGGACTCAGACCATGAGAAACAAGATTCTCTGGTCTGATTAAACCAATATTGAACTCTTTGGCCGGAATACCAAGTGTCACATCTGGAGGAAACCTGGCACCATCCCTACGGTGAAGCATGGTGGTGGCAGCTTCATATTGTGGGGATGTTTTTCAGCGGCAGGGACTGGAAGACTAGTCAGGATCAAGGAAAAGATGAACAGAGCAAAGTACAGAGACATCCTTGATGAAAACCTGCTCCAGAGCGCTCAGGACCTCAGACTGGGGCAAAGGTTCACCTTCGAACAGGACAATGACCCTAAGCACACAGCCAAGACAATGCATGAGTGGCCTCGGGACAAGACTCTGAATGTCCTTGAGTGGCCAAGCCAGAGCCTGCATTTGAACCCGATCTAACATCTCTGGAGAGTCCTGAAAGTAGCTGTGCAGTGACGCTCCCCATCCAACCTAACAGAGTTTGAGAGGATCTGCACAGAAGAATTGGAGAAACTCCCCTAACACAGGTGTGCCAAGTTTGTAGCGTCATACCCAAGAAGACATGAGGCTGTCATTGCTACAAAAGGTGCTTCAACAAAGTACTGAGTAAAAGGTCTGAATACCTACAGTTGAAGTCGGTTAGGACATCTACTTTGTGCATGACAAGTAATTTTTCCAACAATTGTTTACAGACAGATTATTTCACTTATAATTCACTGTATCACAATTCCAGTGGGTCAGAAGTTTACATACACTAAATTGACCATGCCTTTAAACAGCTTGGAAAATTCCAGAAAATGATGTCATGTTTTGAGAAGCTTCTGATAGGCTAACTGACATCATTTGAGTCAATTGGAGGTGTACCTGTGGATGTATTTCAAGGCCTACCTTCAAACTCAGTGCCTCTTTGCTTGACATCATGGGAAAATCAAAAGAAATCAGCCAAGACCTCAGAAAAATAATTGTAGACCTCCAAAAGTCTGGTTCATCCTTGGGAGCAATTTCCAAACACCTGAAGATGCCACGTTCATCTGTACAAACAATAGTAAGCAAGTATAAACACTATGGGACCACGCCGCCGTCATACCGCTCAGGAACGAGATGCATTCTGTCTCCTAGAGATTAATGTACTTTGGTGCGAAAAGTGCAAATCAATCCCAGAACAACAGCAAAGGACCTTGTTCAGATGCTGGAGGAAACAGGTACAAAAGTATCTATATCCACAGTAAAACGAGTCCTATATCACCCTAACCTGAAAGGCTGCTCAGCAAGGAAGAAGCCACTGCTCCAAAACCACCATAAAAAGCCAGACTACGGTTTACAACTGCAAATGGGGACAAAGATCGTACTTTTTGGAAAAATGTCCTCTGGTCTGATGAAACAAAAATAGAACTGTTTGGCTATAATGACCATTGTTATGTTTGGAGGACGAAGAATACCATCCCAACCGTGAAGCACGGGGGTGGCAGCATCATGCTGTGGGGGTGCTTTGCTGCAGGAGGGACTGGTGCACTTCACAAAATAGATGGCATCATGAGAAAGGAAAATTATGTGGATATATTGAAGCAACATCTCAAGATATCAGTCAGGAAGTTAAAGCTTGGTCACAAATGTGTCTTCCAAATGGACAATGACCCCAAAGTACTTCCAAAGTTGTGGCAAAATGGCTTTAAGGACAACAAAGTCAAAATATTGGAGTGGCCATCACAAAGCCCTGACCTCAATCCTATAGAAAATCTGTTGGCAGAACTGAAAAAGCGTGTGCGAGCAAGGAGGCCTACAAACCTTATTCAGTTACACCAGCTCTGGGCCAAAATTCACCCAACTTATTGTGGGAAGCTTGTGGAAGGTTACCCGAAACGTTTGACCCAAGTTAAACAATTTAAAGGCAATGCTACCAAATACTAATTGAGTGTATGTAAACTTCTGACCCACTGGGAATGTGATGAAAGAAATAAAAGCTGAAATAAATCATTCTCTCTGCTATTATTCTGACATTTTCACATTCTTAAAATAAAGTGGTCATCCTATCTGACCTAAGACAGGGAATTTTTACTAGAAATAAATGTCAGGAATTGTGAAAAACTGAGTTTAAATGTATTTGGCTAAGGTGTATGTAAACCTCTGACTTCAACTGTATGTAAATGTGATGTAAATGTTTTAATTTTAATACATTTGCTAAAATGTCTAAAAACCTGTTTTTTCTTTGTCATTATGGGTTATTGTGTGTAGATTGATGAGGGAAAAAAACAATTTAATCAATTTTAGAATAAGGCTGTAACGTAACAAAATATTGAACAAGTCAAGGGGTCTGAATACTTTCCGAATGTACTGTACACTGAACAATAATATAAACGCAACATGTAAAGTGTGTGTCCCATGTTTCATGAGCTGAAATAAAAGATCCCAGAAATTTTCCATACGCACAAAAAGCTTATTTACAGTGGGGGAAAAAAGTATTTAGTCAGCCACCAATTGTGCAAGTTCTCCCACTTAAAAAGATGAGAGAGGCCTGTAATTTTCATCATAGGTACACGTCAACTATGACAGACAAAATGAGGAAAAAAATTCCAGAAAATCACATTGTAGGATTTTTTATGAATTTATTTGCAAATTATGGTGGAAAATAAGTATTTGGTCAATAACAAAAGTTTCTCAATACTTTGTTATATACCCTTTGTTGGCAATGACACAGGTCAAACGTTTTCTGTAAGTCTTCACAAGGTTTTCACACAATGTTGCTGGTATTTTGGCCCATTCCTCCATGCAGATCTCCTCTAGAGCAGTGATGTTTTGGGGCTGTCGCTGGGCAACACGGACATTCAACTCCCTCCAAAGATTTTCTATGGGGTTGAGATCTGGAGACTGGCTAGGCCACTCCAGGACCTTGAAATGCTTCTTACGAAGCCACTCCTTCATTGCCCGGGCAGTGTGTTTGGGATCATTGTCATGCTGAAAGACCCAGCCACGTTTCATCTTCAATGCCCTTGCTGATGGAAGGAGGTTTTCACTCAAAATCTCACGATACATGGCCCCATTCATTCTTTCCTTTACACGGATCAGTCGTCCTGGTCCCTTTGCAGAAAAACAGCCCCAAAGCATGATGTTTCCACCCCCGTGCTTCACAGTAGGTATGGTGTTCTTTGGATGCAACTCAGCATTCTTTGTCCTCCAAACACAACGAGTTGAGTTTTTACCAAAAATGTATATTTTGGTTTCATCTGACCATATGACATTCTCCCAATCCTCTTCTGGATCATCCAAATGCACTCTTCAGACGGGCCTGGACATGTACTGGCTTAAGAAGGGGGACACGTCTGGCACTGCAGGATTTGAGTCCCTGGCGGCGTAGTGTGTTACTGATGGTAGGCTTTGTTACTTTGGTCCCAGCTCTCTGCAGGTCAATCACTAGGTCCCCCCGTGTGGTTCTGGGATTTTTGCTCACCGTTCTTGTGATCATTTTGACCCCACAGGGTGAGATCTTGCGTGGAGCCCCAGATCGAGGGAGATTATCAGTGGTCTTGTATGTCTTCCATTTCCTAATAATTGCTCCCACAGTTGATTTCTTCAAACCAAGCTGCTTACCTATTGCAGATTCAGTCTTCCCAGCCTGGTGCAGGTCTACAATTTTGTTTCTGGTGTCCTTTGACAGCTCTTTGGTCTTGGCCATGGTGGAGTTTGGAGTGTGACTGTTTGAGGTTGTGGACAGGTGTCTTTTATATTGATAACAAGTTCAAACAGGTGCCATTAATACAGGTAACGAGTGGAGGACAGAGGAGCCTCTTAAAGAAGAAGTTACAGGTCTGTGAGAGCCAGAAATCTTGCTTGTTTGTAGGTGACCAAATACTTATTTTCCACCATAATTTGCAAATAAATTCATAAAAAATCCTACAATGTGATTTTCTGGAATTTTCTTTCTCAATTTGTCTGTCAAAGTTGACGTGTACATATGATGAAAATTACAGGCCTCTCTCATCTTTTTAAGTGGGAGAACTTGCACAATTGGTGGCTGACTAAATACTTTTTTTCCCCAATGTAGCTCAAATTTCCTTCACAAATGTGTTTATATCCTTGATAGTGAGACCTTTGTCAAGATAATCCATCCACCTGACAGGTGTGGCATATCAAGAAGCGGATTAAAGAACGTGATCGTTACACAGGTGCACCTTGTGCTGAGCACCATAAAAGGCCATTCTAAAATGTGCAGTATTGTCTCACATCACAATGCCAAAGATGTTTCAGGTTTTGAGGGAGCGTGCAATTGGCATGCTGACATCAGGAAAATCCACCAGAGCTGTTGCCAGAGTATTGAATGTTCATTTCTCTACCATAAGCCACCTCCAATGTTGTTTTAGAGAATTTGGCAGTACGTCCAACCGGCCTCACAACCACAGACCACGTGTAACCACACCAGCCCAGGACCTCCACATCTGGCTTCTTCACATGTGGGATCGTCTGAGACCAGCTACCCGGACAGCTGATGAAACTGTGGGTTTGCACAACCAAAGTGCACAAACTGTCAGAAACCGTCTCAGGGAAGCTCATCTGCATGCTTGTCGTCCTCACCAGGATCTTGACCTGACTGCATTTTGGTATCGTTACCGACTTCAGTGGGAAAATGCTCACCTTCGATTGCCACTGGCATGCTGGAGAAGTGTGCTCTTCACAGATGAATCCTGGTTTCAACAGTACCGGACAGATGGCGTGGGCGAGGGGTTTGATGATGTCAACGTTGTGAGCAGAGTGCCCCATGGTGGCAGTGGGGTTATGGTATGGGCAGGCATAAGCTACGGACAACAAAAACAATTGCATTTTATCGATGGCAATTTGAATACTCAGAGATACCGTGACAAGATCCTGAGGTCTATTGTCGTGCCATTCATCCGCCGCCATCAACTCATGTTTCAGCATGATAATGCACTGCCCCATGTTGCAAGGATCTGTACACAATTCCTGGAAGCTGAAAATGTTCCAGTTTTTCTATGGCCCACATACTCACCAAATATGTCACCCATTGAGCATGTTTGGGATGCTCTGGATCGACATGTACAACAGTGTGTTCCAGTTCCCACCAATATCCATCAAACTTCGCACAGCCATTGAAGAGGAATGGGTTAACATTCCACAGGCCTCAGTCAACAGCCTGATCAATTATTTGCGAAGGAGATGTGTCACGCTGCATGAGGCAAATGGTGGTCACACCAGATATTGACTTGTTTTTTGATCCACGCCCGTACCTTTTTTTTTAAAGGTATCTGTGACCAACAGATGCATATCTGTATTCCCAGTTATGTGAAATCCATAGATTAGGGCCTAATGCATTTATTTCAATTGACTGATTTCCTTATATGAACTATAACTCAGTAAAATCTTTGAAATTGTTGCATGTTGCGTTCATATTTTGGATCAGTGTATATTGTTTAGTTTCTTTGACATTCAGAGGCTGAGCTACAACCTTCTATAGCCGAGGAGACAGAAAATGGACTTTCTGTACAATAGAAGATGTTTAAAGCCAGACAGCTTTTGGGGACACAATTGTGACCTTCTCTCATTGGGTGAAGCAACGGAAGAAGAGTAGCCAGCAGTTAAAGCTTAAATGTTTCTGCATCGGTAGGACTACTCTGAAAGTACCATGCTCAGATTCCTAATGACATCTCAGATTTAATTATTTGCAAACAGGGACAGTTTTGTTGCAAACAAGACTCACTGATTTGTCATTAAAGAAATATGATAAGATAAACACCTAGGCCTATCTCTGTCCATTCTTAGCCTGTCATTTCGGTAATTTGTGTGGTATTAAAAAATATTCAGCTAATATGCAAAATGACGTAGAATTGCATGGAATGTTTATAAAAGGAGTGAGAGTAAACGGTAGGCATGTTGTCTGCTATCCACTTTGTTTTAATTATTATTTTGGGTATAGAGGAGGGTCAGTTCTTTTTTTTCAAGCATTAATGGAGGGTTTAGGTAAAATATATTTTTCTGAAGGGAGGCACATTCATTTCAGAGAGGTCCGATTTTCTCCATGTAACCCTTATTATGAATAATGTTCACTCCCTAAGATGGCTTTGCTATGGAGAGACGTTTTGAAGTTGAGGACTTCTCCCCTCCCGACTAGCTAATTCAGTTATATATGTTGGCTAAAGCCTGCGTTGTGTTTAATAATAATAATAATAATAAGCCATTTAGCAGACGCTTTTATCCAAAGCGACTTACAGTCGTGCGTGCATACATTTTTGTGTATGGGTGGTCCCGGGGATCGAACCCACTACCTTGGCGTTACAAGCGCCGTGCTCTACCAGCTGAGCTACAGAGGACCTGATAGCAGCTAGCTAGCTTAGCTTGGGGATAGCTACAGCTGGCTAGCCTATCTAGATAGCTGATATTTCTCTGTCATATCACATTTTTGCCAAGTACCAGTGTCTGTAATGTGTTTCATGAGACACTCATTCTACAACACCTTGCTATGAAAGTAGCTTGCAACTTGAAGTTTTATCAGGTCATGTAAAAACATGTTACCGTGAAACAATATCAACAACTGCGAGTTGAATGCGAGCTTAGCTGTCAACACAATATTCTATAACTGCCTAGTTTTGTCTCGTCTCTACTTATGCCTGCTGTTAGATCTTTCCCGGTGGACGAATCCCAAAATAATATGCCTACAGGTGTAGCTACAGTGCCTTCAGAAAGTATTTATACCCCTTGACTTTTCACATTTTCACCCATCTACACACAATACCCCATAATGACAAAGTGAAACATGTTTTTAGAGATTTTTGCAAATTTACAAAATAATCTCATTTACATAAGTATTCACACCCCTGGGTCAATACATGTTACAATCACCTTTGGCAGCAATTACAGCTGTGAGTATTTCTGTGTAAGTCTCTAAGAGCTTTGCACACCTGGATTGCACAATATTTTCACATTATTCTTGCACATTATTTAAGTTGGTTGTTGATCATTGCTAGACAGCCATTTTCAAGTCTTGCCATTGATGTTCAAGACAATTTAAGTCAAAACTGTAACTAGGCCACTCAGGAACATTCAATGCTGTCTTGGTAAGCAGCTCCAGTGTATATGTTGCCTTGTGTTTTAGGTTAGTGTCCTGCTGAAAAGTGAATTTATCTCCCAGTGTCTGCTGGAAAGCAGACTGAACCAGGTTTTCCCCTAGGATTTTGCCTGTGCTTAGCTCTATTCCATTTATTTTTATGACAAGCATACCCATAACATGATACAGCCACAACCATGATTGAAAATATGAAAAGTGGTACTTAGTGATGTGTTGGATTTGCCCCAAACATAATGCTTTCTATACAGGACATAAAGTGAATTTCTTTGCCACATTTTTTGTAGTTTCACTTTAGTGCCTTATTGCAAACAGGATTCATGTTTTGGAATAATTTTACTCTGTACAGGCTTCCTTCTTTTCACTCTGTCATTTAGATTAGTATTGTGGAGTATCTACAATGCTGTTGATCCATCCTCAGTTTTCACCTATCACAGTCATTACACTCTGTTACTGTTTTAAAGTCACCATTGGCCTCTTGTTGAAATCCCAGAGCGTTTTCCTTCCTCTCCGGCAACTGAGTTAGGAGGGACGCTTGTAGCTTTGTAATGACTGGCTGTATTGATACACCATCCAAAGTGTAATTCATAACTTCAGGGATATTCAATGTCTGCTTTTATTTTTACCCATCTACCAATAGGTGCCCTTCTTTGTGAGGCATTGGAAAACCTCCCTGGTCTTTGTGGTTGAATCTGTGTTTCAAATCCACTGCACACTGCTCATGTGGGGTACAGAGATGAGTTAGTCATTCAAAAATCATGTTAAACACTAATAGTCCATGCAACTTATTATGTAACTTGTTAAGCAAATTGTTACTCCTGAACTTATTTAGGCTTGCCATTACAAAGGGGTTAAATACTTACTGACTCAAGACATTTCAGCTTTTTATTTGTAATTCATTTCTAAAAACATAATTCCACTTTGATATTATGGGGTATTGTGTGTAGGCCAGTGACACAAAATCTCAAGTTAATCATTTTAAAGTTAAGGGGTGTGAATACTTTTTGAAGGCACTGTACATGTGGACATTGCACAAACATGGCCAGCTTGAATGTCGATACATTTGTGTTGCAACACAAAAAAAAAATGTTTTCTGCTATAAATAGGCTATCAGATTGATATGCTAATAAAGACAGTATGCCTATACTACAGATTGCACAAGGAGCATAAAACATTTGGTACAACTTCAGCTGTCCCAGAACAAGCATGGCATTCAATTTCTATGGTATATTGCAGGGTTTCCCAACCCTGGTCCTCCAGTACCCCCAACAGTACACATTTTTGTTGTAGCCCTGGGCAAACACACCTCATTCAACTCATTTAGTGCTTGATGATTAGTTGACAAGTTGAATCAAGTGTGCTTGTCCAGGGCTACAATGAACATGTGTACTGTTGGGGGTACTCAAGGACCAGGGTTGGGAAACACTTGTCTATTCTAAGGAGTTGGCTGTCTAACAACACACTGGCATGCACAGCTCTCTGGGTGTGGTTCTGTTTTCAAGTCTCTAGTGGGTAATGAAGTCCTTTCCATCTATGCAATGTATTACAGGTTATGGACAGGTGCAGTCAGGTGGCAGGAGTGGTGGAGTGCATGACACTCCATCTGGATATGACAGAGTTTGACTCAACCCATGGTTCCACCAGGCAGAGTTCAATAACTACAGGCAGATGTGAGATGCAGGAAGATGGCACTCTTCTCATACCAATCTGTAGGCTACTGACCAAGCTTCTTCCAGGAGGAAGCGTTGAATTGGTAAGTAGCCTACAGAGTAAAATGAGAAGAGTGCAATTGCTGAACTTAGATAGATATTCTAAACAAAGTGTTTTGATAACTTTCAGGTTTGTATGTAAATTGTTAAGTATTTTGTTTGTAACGTATTTTTTGTTATATGTTGGACCCCAGTAAGAATAGCTGTCGCCATTGGCGTCGACTAATGGGGATCCTAATAAAACATTAAATATGTTTTAAGTGTAACAGTTCCATGTAAAATAAACCATCCTTCACATAACTGTAGAAGCAGTGTTCTGCTAATATAACAATGTGCAAATATTACACTTGTCTTTCATCTTGTATTGTCATTCACAAGCTATACAGATACTGTACCCATCAGCATTTTGTCTGGTGGTACATGTTAGTTGTCATCCCTTCATATGGTGTCCCATGTAAGACAGTTCCCTGACATGGTTGAAGATTACACAGGACATCAAATTCAGGAACGTAAACGCCTGCTCTTGTGCCCCCACTATATGGGTCCTTGGATCCATATGTGAGAAGCAGTAAAAATGCATAAAAACCTGGACCAATGTAATTGTCAACCAGTTTCCCTATATCACTGACTTCTGACTAATCTTTCCTTTTCTCTACCAAGGTCAGATCAACAACAGGATCTGGGAGTAACAACCCCAATCACCACAGAAGGGCCAACCTCCAACTCCCTCAAACCACTCTCATCAGCAAGCTTTCCAACTGTCCAACCAAAATCACTGCCTCGTCTACTAGTATATTCCCAACAGTCATCTAGAGTAGTAGCAGTGGGATGATCAACCTCACAGCCTTTCAGCCTAACCCAATAAGCGAATGACACTTTTTTACACCGTATATCCAAAGGCATCTCACCTGCCTCCACTAGTAAGACACATACAGATGTTGATTTAAATGCACCAATACATATCCTTAAAGCTATATACTGGATTCTGTCTAGCCTCTCAAGTCAAAGTATTTGCCGCTGTTCCATTAACTATACACCCGTAATCAATTCTCACCCTGTTTAGAGCTCTATAAATATCCATCAACGATTGTCTGTCAGCATCCCATTCATAACCAGAGACCGAGCACATAAGAGTCACCACCTTCTTACACTTTGTTTCATTTATGACATGATCTTTCCATTTATATCGTTCATTGAACCATAGACACAAATATTGGTACTTACAAATCCTCCCCATAGGCTGTCCATACAGAAACAACTGTATATTATCAGCAACTTTCCTCTTCAAGAATTCCATACAGAAAGATTTTGCCACTGACCGTTTATAACCCAAATCAATCGACCATCTTTCAACATCCACTATAGCTTGTTGAATAGATTTGGTCACATGACAGACATTCCTTACCCTCTTCCATCATCAGCATATAGGGAAGCCCCAATACCCCTACCTGCATTCGAAAACACATCGTTAATCATAATATTGAACGAAATTGGACTGATAGTACTGCCTTCAGGAATACCATTGCAAATCCATAGGCATCAGATAAAACGGATCCTATTTTAACTCGAAAATAGTGATTTAAATAAGAAAGCCAACACCCAGTTATATAATCAACCACCAGTACCAAGTCTTTCCATCTAAATCAGTAGGCCTTCTCTCCACATAGTGTCGTATGCCTTTTCAATGTCAAAAAAAGACAGTAGCCATTACTTATTTCATGACCAGAGTTTTTTCAACTTCATTATCAACTCACAAATATTCTGGCACACCTACTTTAAGATGGCAGGTGACCCAATTACTGAACAGAAACACCTGTGTCAATTAACCACTTCCATTTGCTGTACCAATAGAAACAAGAAACACTTAACAATATTATTATTTGAACCTGCTGGTCATCCATGAACGTTTAAACATCTTGAAGAACGATCTGTCCTTAATGGCCATGTACTCTTATAATCTCCACCGTGCACAGACAGAAGATGACTGGCCACCCTTCAGAGCCTGGTTCCTCTAGGTTTCTTCATAGGTTCCTGACTTTCTAGAGAGTTTTTACATCTACATTGCTTGCTGTTTGGGGTTTTAAGCTGGGTTTCTGTATAAGCACTTTGCACTCTGCTGATGTAAAAAGGGCTTTATAAATGCATTTGATTTGATTTGAACAATGAAGTGAACTGCTGCTGCAACACAATAATCAGACAGAGACAAGCTGGCCTGGGGAAAGATTTGCACGGGCCGCCTCCTCGTTAGCTACTATGTTGCAAAATTAATATTCTCGCAGCCACCTTGTTGATACAAAATGTCCGCCTCGTTAGTTGATACAATGTTTCAATATTCTCAGAGCCACCTTATTGATACAATGTTTCAATATTCGCAGAATGTGTTCCTTCCCTGGCAAATAATGCAGACTGTCAAATACAAAAATGAGCTGAGCGCACACATTATAAGGAACATCTCTGAATGCATAGCAACAATTCTGGTGGCAAGCGCACTAGACAATGAGAATGTGTCACGGTTTCGGCCGAGGCTGCCTCTCTCCCTTGTTCGGGCAGGCTTCGGCGTTCGTCGTCTCCGGAATTCTAGCTGCCACCGCTAGATGTTTCATGTTCGTTTGCTTTTGTCTGTTTGTTTCCACACCTGTTTCTGTTTTGACGTAATTAGTGTCCTATAAGTTTCTCGTTGTGTTTGTCTAGTGTTGTGTGTGATTGTTTCCGTCAGTGTTGTGTTTTGCTCGGTTGAGCGTATTTCTCCACTGTGCTGGAGCTTATTTTGCACTTGTGTGTGCACCATTACATTTTGTCGCACCTGTTAGTGCGCATTTACCTTTCGCCTTCGTGCGGGTTTTGCTGTCGGGCTTAGTTGTCCTGTTGCCTGTGTTGGGCCAGTAATACAGCCTTTGGAACATTCAGTCTGCGTCCTGCGTTTGATTCCTACACTACACCTACAACACGCCCTGACAGAATCACACACCAACAATGGAATCAGCAGGAGCCGAAGCAGCCCAGACGAGACTGGAAGCCCAGGTTCGGGACCAGCAAGAGCAGCTCCTGCAGATGGGGACCGCCCTGCAGGAGGTGATTACCACACTCCGAGGCTGGGGTTCGCCTCCACCGCCGCCCGCCCTGCCAGCACCATCGGCCAGCCCGCCCATTCCAGCGCCGGAACCTCGAGGAGTCCGACTATCTCTCCCGAGGGCCTACGACGGGACCGCGGCTGGGTGTCAGGGATTCCTGCTCCAGGTAGAGCTATACCTGGCCACAGTGCACCCGGCACCTTCAGGGCATGAGAGCGTGTCCGCCCTGATCTCCTGCCTGGCCGGAAAAGCGTTGGAGTGGGCCAACGCGGAGTGGAGGAAGATCGACGCCACGACGATTACGTACACCGAGTTCTCCCGCCGCTTCAGGGCGGTGTTTGACCATCCCCCGGAGGGGAAAGCGGCGGGGGAGCGTCTGGTCTTCCTCCGGCAGGGGAGGAGAAGTGCCCAGGAATTCGCGCTCAAATTCCGTACTCTAGCGGCAGATGCAGGGTGGAATGATCGGGCCCTCATCGATCTATACCGATGCAGCCTACGAGAGGACGTCCGTCGGGAGCTGGCTTGTAGGGACACCAGCCTCACTTTCGACCAGCTGGTTGATATGTCCATCAGGCTGGATACCCTGCTGGCTACCCGCGGACGTCCTGCGGAGGGTCCGTCCATTCCACCCTCCAGCGTCTCCGAGCCTTGTCCTATGGAGCTCGGGGGCGCTGGCGCTAGAGAGAGGAGGAGTCGGCAGGCTAGGGGGTCCATCCACTGCACCAACTGTGGTCGGGGAGGACACACCGCGGCTAGGTGCTGGGGATGGCCTCCTAGGGGAGATGACGACAGGTCCCGCACTGGGGATTCCCTCCAGGTGAGTAGGCGCCCCACTCACCCAGAGCTCACTGTTGCCCATTTTTGTATGCCTGTACGTTTTCCACAGGTAGCACCTCATTCCCAGCATAAGGCGCTGGTAGATTCAGGCGCGGCTGGGAATTTTATTGATAAAAAGTTTTGTTTAGCGTTAGGGATTCCCCTCATTCCTGTTGATGTTCCTTTTCCCGTTCACGCCCTAGATAGTCGTCCGTTGGGTACGGGCTTAATCAGGGAGGTCACGGCGCCACTTAGGATGTGTGCGCAGGGGGATCATCAGGAGATGATTCAGCTGTTCCTGATTGACTCTCCTGCGTATCCGGTGGTGCTGGGCATGCCCTGGTTGAGTACCCATAACCCAGCGATTTCGTGGCAGGAGAGGGCTCTGATGGAGTGGTCTGCTCAGTGTGTGGGTAGATGTTTGGGCGTTTCCGTAGGGGCTACCTCGGTGGAGAGTCCAAACCAGGTGCCCGCATTGCACGTTCCACCTGAGTATGGGGATTTGGCTATTGCGTTTAGTAAGGCGAGGGCGACGCGGTTGCCACCCCATAGGCAGGGGGATTGTGCGATAAACCTCCAGGCAGGAGCTGCGCTCCCACGGAGCCATGTGTATCCTCTGTCTCAGGAGGAGAAGAAAGCTATGGAGATTTACATAGACGAATCGCTGAGACAAGGATACATACGGCCGTCCACTTCCCCCGCGTCCTCGAGTTTCTTTTTCGTGAAGAAAAAGGATGGTGGTTTGCGTCCGTGCATCGATTACCGTGGTCTCAATCAGATTACGGTGAAGTATAGTTATCCACTCCCGCTGATTGCGACCATGACTGAGTCGTTGCATGGGGCGCGTTTCTTCACGAAATTAGATCTCAGGAGCGCGTACAACTTGGTGCGCATCAGGGAGGGTGATGAATGGAAAACAGCCTTTAGTACCACCTCGGGCCATTACGAGTATCTGGTCATGCCATACGGGTTGATGAACGCTCCATCAGTTTTCCAATCATTTGTGGATGAGATCTTCAGGGACATGCAGGGGCAGGGGGTGGTGGTGTACATTGATGACATTCTCGTGTACTCACCTACCCGTGTCGAGCATGTGGCCCTGGTGCGCAGGGTGCTGCGGAGGCTGGTGGAGCACGACCTGTATGTGAAGGCAGAGAAGTGTCTGTTTTTCCAGGAGTCGGTCTCCTTTTTGGGTTATCAGTTGTCTGCGTCAGGGGTGAAGATGGAGGTAGACCGGGTGTCGGCCGTGCGTAATTGGCAAACACCAACCACGGTGAAGGAGGTGCAGCAGTTTTTGGGGTTTGCAAATTACTACAGGAGGTTTATCCGGGGTTTTGGACAGGTGGCAGCTCCCATCACGTCTCTGTTGAAGGGGGGTCCGGTGCGTCTGCAGTGGTCGGCCGAGGCGGACAGGGCGTTTGGGAGGCTGAAGGACCTGTTTACCTCGGCCCCGGTGCTGGCGCATCCGGATCCCTCTTTGCCGTTCCAAGTAGAGGTGGACGCGTCGGAGGCCGGTTTAGGAGCCGTGCTTTCACAACGGTCTGGCGCGCCACCTAAACTCCGCCCCTGTGCTTTTTATTCTAAGAAGCTCAGTCCGGCGGAGCGGAACTATGACGTAGGGGACAGGGAGCTGTTAGCCGTGGTACAGGCTCTAAAGGTGTGGAGGCACTGGCTTGAGGGGGCTCAACACCCTTTCCTCATTTTGACGGACCACCGTAACCTGGAGTACATCCGGGCGGCGAGGAGGCTGAACCCTCGCCAGGCAAGATGGAGTATGTTCTTGACCAGGTTTACTTTTAAGATCACGTACATCCCTGGGTCACAGAATGGCAAGGCAGATGCGCTGTCTCGGCGGTATGACGCGGAGGAGAGGTCCGTGGAGCCCACTCCCATACTGCCTGAGTCGTGTCTGGTGGCACCGGTAGTGTGGGAGGTCGATGCTGAACTCGAGCGGGCGTTACGCACCGACCCTAGTCCACCACAGTGCCCGGAGGGTCGGAAGTACGTTCCGCTCGAGGTTCGGGATCGATTGATCTATTGGGCTCACACGTCACCCTCCTCTGGACATCCGGGTATCGGCCGGACAGTGCACTGTCTTAGTGCCAAGTACTGGTGGCCCACGTTGGCAAGGGATGTGAGGGTTTATGTTTCCTCCTGCTCGGTGTGCGCCCAGTGTAAGGCGCCTAGACATCTACCTAGGGGTAAGTTGCTACCCCTGCCCGTTCCACAACGGCCATGGTCCCACCTATCAGTGGACTTTATAACAGACCTTCCCCTCTCCCAAGGGAATACTACCATCCTGGTCGTTGTGGACCGGTTCTCTAAGGCCTGTCGTTTGCTCCCCATGCCGGGTCTTCCTACGGCCCTGCAAACTGCCGAGGCACTGTTTACCCATGTGTTCCGGCACTACGGGGTACCCGAGGACATTGTGGCTGATCGGGGTCCCCAATTCACCTCCAGAGTCTGGAGAGCGTTTATGGAGCGGTTGGGGGTCTCGGTGAGCCTCACCTCGGGTTACCACCCGGAGAGCAATGGGCAGGTGGAACGCGTAAACCAGGATGTGGGTAGGTTTCTCAGAACATACTGCCAGGACCGGCCGGAGGAGTGGTCAAGGTACGTTCCCTGGGCCGAGATGGCCCAGAATTCCCTACGCCATTCCTCCACTAACCTAACTCCATTTCAATGTGTGTTAGGTTACCAGCCGGTTCTGGCACCCTGGCAGCAGAGCCAGATCGAGGCTCCTGCGGTGGATGAGTGGGCGCGGCGCTCGGAGGAGACTTGGAACGCTGCACACGTCCACCTGCAGCGGGCCCTCCGACGTCAGAAGGCGAGCGCTGATCTCCACCGCAGTGAGGCACCGGTGTACGCACCTGGTGATCGAGTCTGGCTCTCTACCAGAAACCTGCCCCTCCGCCTGCCCTGTCGGAAACTGGGTCGGCGGTTTGTAGGGCCATTTAAAGTCCTGAGAAGGTTGAACGAGGTATGTTATAGATTACAGCTACCTGTGGAGTATAAGTGTATTAACCCCTCGTTCCATGTGTCCCTTCTCAGGCCGGTGGTAGCGGGCCCACTCCAAGAAGATGAGATCTTGGAGACTCCTCCGCCCCCGTTGGACATCGAGGGGGCACCGGCGTACTCCGTGAGATCCATCTTGGATTCGAGACGTCGGATGGGGGGTCTCCAGTATCTAGTGGAGTGGGAGGGGTACGGTCCGGAGGAGCGGTGCTGGGTGCCGAGGAGAGACGTGTTGGACCCGTCGCTCCTGACGGAGTTCCATCGGAGGCATCCGACGCGCCCTGCGCCGCGTCCCCCTGGTCGTCCCCGAGGCCGGAGTCGGCGCACGTCTGGAGCCGCGCGTCAAGGGGGGGGTACTGTCACGGTTTCGGCCGAGGCTGCCTCTCTCCCTTGTTCGGGCAGGCTTCGGCGTTCGTCGTCTCCGGAATTCTAGCTGCCACCGCTAGATGTTTCATGTTCGTTTGCTTTTGTCTGTTTGTTTCCACACCTGTTTCTGTTTTGACGTAATTAGTGTCCTATACGTTTCTCGTTGTGTTTGTCTAGTGTTGTGTGTGATTGTTTCCGTCAGTGTTGTGTTTTGCTCGGTTGAGCGTATTTCTCCACTGTGCTGGAGCTTATTTTGCACTTGTGTGTGCACCGTTACATTTTGTCGCACCTGTTAGTGCGCATTTACCTTTCGCCTTCGTGCGGGTTTTGCTGTCGGGCTTAGTTGTCCTGTTGCCTGTGTTGGGCCAGTAATACAGCCTTTGGAACATTCAGTCTGCGTCCTGCGTTTGATTCCTACACTACACCTACAACACGCCCTGACAGAATGTCATAGTACACTGTATACACCGTTCCACACGTGTGGGTTCCTATAGCAGGCGGTCAGCAACCTTTTTCATATGAGTGCCAAATTACAATTGATCCTACCATTTCTAAAGATATGCGTGCCAGTTATGATTTTCATATAAGCATTGTAGGCTACTCAACTGTGCCCAAAAAATGTAACAGAAACGCTGTCCATTCAGCCACACGCCACGGAGCTCCACTATGCCTACCTGTACCAAGGTGCTGTCCATTCAGCGGTGCTGAATCACGGGCGTGGCCTTAATCTGTAGACGTTCCTTTTGTATTTCATTCTTTGGTTGAGTTTGTTTGTCTTCATGCATCCTTGTCGATTGTAGGCCTAAGTAAGTCCTTTGATATCTGCCTTTTATTTCAATGCATGTGTAGGATATATCTGGCATAGTTTTAATTCGCAGTCAGCTGTTTTATGCTCAGGTTACTTTCACATTGATGTCGGTTTTTGAAGTCGGCCTTGTTGTGACTTGACAGCATGTATTATGCATCTATTTCATGTTGCACTGCATGCGCTGTTCCACAAGTAAATGCGTCAATGTACTGTATGTATGATGAGGCTGAGTAATACATTGTACACACCATTCCACAGACCTTAAAAACCTAATATAAACCACATTTTGCGGTGATAATTAATGTCTGGGGATTATTTATATATTTTTGCTGTTCTCCAGATAGGTTTTAAATTGTGTAGAACGACAGTAAATGAGCTTCAGCTGGTCACACCACTTTGCCACTCCCTAGGTTTAGCTGAACTGACGCCACTGGTGGTAATATCGCTCTAGGAGCTGATCCATCGTCAGTATTGTGAAATAATTCGAATGTTAAGGAAATATTTGAATGGAGATAGCTGACCTGAGAGCAGCACTGCCTTTCTTTCGATCCTATCAGTATCAACACATGCTCCAACAATGCACTTAGCAAACGTTCTCTCTGCGTGGTATTTTGGGAAACGCATGTTACATCTTCGGCCGTTGTAGGAAAGATCGTTAAAACACTTGTAAGCCTAAATACTATCGGGAAACCAGGCCCAGGTCATTAATCAGAACTATGAGCTAATCCAGGGTTTCCCAAACTTGGTCCTGGGGTCCCCCCTGGGTGCACATTTCTGGTTTTTGCATTAGCACCAAACAGCTGATTCAAATAATCAAAGCTTGATGATGAGTTGATTATTTGGGGGGGCCAGGACCGAGTTTGGGAAACCCTGAGCTAATCAACTCTCAAACACCAAGGATGCAAATCAAACACCAAGGGTGAAACCAGTGGACACAGTAGCCACAAGGTCTGGATTGAAAATTGCCTCCAGTCCAGCTGAGGTGCACCGATCCAGGCCTGATGCAATTCAGAGGCCCCTGGCTATAGGCCTACAGGCCTACAGGCCTGAGCCAAGAAGCCAGGTGCAGAAACAACTCAAGGTTAGGCAGTCTCCTCTGGCTTCCAGGTGCATCAAAGGCGTGATTTAGTGCCAGCTTCTGCCAGCTTGCCCCCGTTCCCCACATACATAGGCAGTGAGCAGGAATCAAATCGCCAGATTAGTGGGTAAATATCAGCATTAAAGGTTTGTTTGGCTAGGCGAACGATGGCTGGCTGAATCTGGACAGGAGGGTAGGAGGGAGGGAGGAAAGGAGCAAGAGAGGAGGGGGGAAACCTGTTTTCCTCCTACTGAGCCGTATACCAAGAAGTCCTCCCTTTCAGAAGTGATAGAACAAAATATATAGGCTATTTCAGATTATTTACAGCGCCCTGTCAATTAATCCACTCTTTCTCAGAAGAAATCAGAGAGAGTGTGCCCACCCACCCATCCTACAATAATCAACGACTACCCAGCAGTCTACGCTATCTGTGAAGCAACCCTTGTTTTCCACTCCCTTAACCAACATGTTCTTTTTTTTTTTTTGATCAAGGCGAAGTTAGTGTGCATTAGTAAGTGGGAGAAGGGGGAAACAGTGAAATGGAACGCACACTGCTGATGGTGGCTGAAATAATGAGGGGTTTGCCGCTCAGATAATGACTGTGGAGGAACCCAGCGGAGTTTTGACTGACTGCTAATAGCCTGGTATTAGCGTAGCCTAGTGGTAGCCTAGCCGTTAGCCGCTAGCCTTTACCTGCTAGCTTTTAGTAGGTAAGCCGTTAGTACGTTAGCCGTACCTTTGACGATTAGCTCTGCGTAGTTGGAGACCCCGGAGCCACCATCGGAGCGGATGACACAGCGATAGCGGCTGGTGCTTCTCTGAGACGTGTCCCCGACGCTGACGGTGGCTGAGAAACGCCGGTGGTTCACCACCCGTGTCACCATGAGGGCTGTATCTTTACCGTTCCACTGCTGCAGAGAGAGAGACAGACAGACACTTGCTTACTAACACATGTACACACAGTATTTCTCACATTGGTATGGTAAAAAAGGACAAACTGCACATATGGTCATTCAAATCTGATAACCAAAGAAACCCGCAGTATGGTTAATGTTTGTCAGACACTGCAACTTTTTCACAGCACTTTTTCCTTTGATTTCCTTACGGTATCAATCTCCCAAAAGTAACTTATTCTAGAATGTACCTGAGTCTTTCTTCTGCCTTGGGTACTACTCCATTGCAAATGCCATTACTATAAGATGCAAACATGCTAGTGCAGTATAGTGATGGCTGATAGAGAGGCAGTCGTCCACATCAAAACAACACTTTATACTCAGGGCACAGATTGTATGGATATCCCCACAGAGTTTGTACCACTACAGTGTGTGTGCAAGTACAGCAAGGAACTGGACCATACTGTAAGTGTAATTTCCCAAGGGTGGGGTCATAACACTGCAACAGAGATCAACTAAAATGCCCTGTGTATTCTACATGACTGAAAAAGCTACAGAAACGAGTCACTAAAGGTGGATGCATCCACAGCTACATCTATGAATTTGAGATTGGTTACTTCTCCAGCCCCATCCCTCAGGCAGGGCTGCCATCTGTTTTTTTTCGTCTAATTAAAGATTGCAGCTTTAAGGTGAGAGGGACAAGATGGATGACATCTATAGTGGACCGAAGGGGAGCGACTCGCCTGTAGCCACAGTTGGTCGTGTTGTGACCACTTCCCCCCGGCGGTACACTGGAAGGTGGCGTTCTGTCCCACGTTCACCTCCACATTCTGCAGCCGCAGGAAGTGAGGCGCTTTCCCTGCAAAGGGGCGGGAAACACACTCAATACAATGACTAGGCATGCATAAGCACAAACACATACTGTATCAACTCTGACGTCCACGTGAAACATGCATTGAGGTCAATGGGAAAGCTGAGTTACATGTGGAATAATGAAAACAAATACACACAACATTAAATTACCAACAAAACAGTTGTGTACATCAGTATGTTTTTTCTTTTCGTTCCAAAATCTAAAGTGAATTAAGATTTCAGGTCACCTTTCCTTCCCTAGAAATGTCTTCCCTCGTCTGCTCAGTGCACACTAATGTCCAGCTGAAAAGCAAATTAACCGAGGCTGCTCTGTGTGGCATTGAAACGGTGATCTCCTAATCTAATTTTCACCGCGCCTAGAAATGTAGGCCTAATAGTGTATTCATTGATCATTTCAATACAATAATTCTTCTTGACGTTAATTTCCCCAATTGAAGAAGAAGGCCGACTGAATTATTTTACTCTGCCATTTATTTACCTTTCCTTCCTAATCTTATTTGAATTCAGCACTAAGAGCTCTGTTCTAATTCCCAGGGAAAGCTCTAAGTCTAAGTATGGAAAGAGAGAGGCAGAGAGAGTGAAAGAAAGAAAGAAAGAAAGAAAGAAAGAAAGAAAGAAAGAAAGAAAGAAAGAAAGAAAGAAAGAAAGAAAGAAAGAAAGAAAGAAAGAAAGAAAGAAAGAAAGAAAGAAAGAAAGAAAGAAAGAAAGAAAGAAAGAAAGAAAGAAAGAAAGAAAGAAAGAAAGAAAGAAAATACATCTAGGACACGGAGTGCCTTAAAGATATGAGGCAAAGAGGTTCTGTCAGCTTTGAATGATGAAGGCCCTGAGTTTGTACCTTCTTCTCTGCTCCTCAATCTGTCTCGTCCTCACTCCAACCCCCTCGGTCTGTGCCCCCCCCACTCCCAAACAGACAACACACCAAACACACACACACCAAACACACACACATGCACATACCGAACATACAGACACACCAAACACACACAAATACACACACACACAGCCTGCTGTCCTAGCCAGGAGTGTGAGACCAGATGATGCTCCATGGGGTAGTGTCACGGCGGGTCACTTACGGCATGGGTGGGCCAACACTCGGACCTCGTCCACCGCGATGAACCCTGGATGGCCCTGTACGGATACAGTCTCGAATATCACCTTCCGCAGAGGGGGAGAGGAAGAGAGATGGGGAGAGATGGGAGGGGGATAGAGAGAAACACATTTTTATTTATTTATTTTTTAGCCATTTTTCGTTGCCCTTGGAAAACTAATCCGGACACCCTGTAAGAACGGCATCCACCATGTAGTCGACAACCCACTACTCATTCACCATCTCTAACTACACACCCTTCAAAACGCAAGCTTGTTGCCACGTTGACAGCAACTCTTTCCATTGGGACAGCTGCGACAATATCTTCACGTCATAATTAACAAACAATACAGGCCGATTGTCAGCCTACTGTTGCTCACATATGGCCCTGGCAGAATGTGCAGGCCAGTAGAGCAGTGCCATGTGCCCGGGACATGTGGGGCTCACACAGGGCTCTCGGTGGGGCTGCCAGACTGGCCTTCAGGGCTCTATGGCCAGAGAGAGAGAGATAAATACCTATTTCACACTATAGGGCCAACCCGAACCCGACTTTGATATTTTCTTTTCACATTGTCCTTTACAGCACGTTCCTGCCACTATGTTGGATGTGTAACCAGGCCAACTCAAGCTTGGCTTGGCTCAGCTCGGCTTGCTAAGCGAAGGACAGGAGAGAAGGCTGGTGGCGGAGAGGAGCCTCCTTCCACAGGTATAGTCAGGTGTAAGTCTGTAAGTCGCTCTGGATAAGAGCGTCTGCTAAATGACTAAAATGTAAATGTAAAATGTAAAAGCCTCCAAGGTTGTTGCTTTGCTCATAATAGGTTAGGCTTGGGGGAAAGAACTAAATGGGTAGCTTTCTTGACAGAATGTTTTATCAACAATAATTAGCCTCTAATTATAATGTAATCGATGAATTGGTTAGATAGACTAAATGCTAAAATGAATCTTCTCATTAAAAAAAGAAGCATGTGAACTAGGGTTTTATATTTTCCAGAGAATCTACCAATTTTCCTTCCAGAGAAAATTTTATGAAATTACCGGCCATTGCGGTATTCTAGTTCAAACCGGAAGTGCTATTTAAAAGCAGCGGGAAAAAAAAAAATCTGACTTGATTATACCACTGTAAATGGAGAAATATAAACATGAATGTAACGTTTTCTTTTTGCATTTGTTGAAATTTAATCAACTCTAAGTTCTTTCAAAATCACAACACTATTTTGTTGCTGTAGCCTAGTTTTAGGTAGCCAAGGTCAGTGTTTCCCAACTCCAGTCCTCTTTGTTGAGGCCCCGGACAAACTCACCTGATCAACTTGTCAACTAATTATCAAGCCCTGGATGAGTTGAATCAGGTGATTTGTCAAGGGCTACAACAATGTAAAAGTGGAAAATTATACTGTATATATATATTATTTTTTTATTAATGGAAAACAAAACATCAATATTATTTGATCAGATAAGTATTCAACCCCTTGAGTCAATACATGTTAGAATCACATTTGGCAGCGATTACAGCTGTGAGTTTTTCTGGGTAAGTCTCTAAGAGCTTTGCAAACCTGGATTGTAAAATATTTGCCCATTATTCTTAAAGAAATTCTTCAAGCTCTGTCAAGTTGGTTGTTGATCATTGCTACACAGCTATTTTCAAGTCTTGCCATAGATTTTCAAGCCGATTTAAGTCAAAACTGTAACTAGGCCACTCAGGAACATTCAATGTTGTCTTGGTAAATAACTCCAGTGTATATTTGGCCTTACATTTTACGTTATTGTCCTGCTGAAAGATGGATTGGTCTACCAGTGTCTGTTGGAAAGCAGACTGAACTAGGTTTTTCTCTAGGACTTTGCCTGTGCTTAGCTCTATTCCTTTTCTTTTTATCACAAAAAATGATTTAGTCCTTGCCGATGATAAGCATACCCATAACATGATGCAGCCACCACCATGCTTGAAAATATGAAGAGTGGTACTCAGTGATGTGTTGTGTTGGATATGTATTCAGGACAAAAAGGTAATTTCTTTGCACATTTCTTTGCAGTTTTACTTTAGTGCCTTATTGCAAGCAGGATGCATTCTTTTCACTCATTTAGGTTAGTATTGTGGCGTAACTAAAATGTTGTTGATCCATCCTCAGTTTTCTCCTATCACAGCCATTTAACTCTGTAACTGGTTTAAAATCACAATTGGCCTCATGATGAAATCCCTGAGCGGTTTCCTTCCTCTCCATCAACTGAGCTAGGAAGGACACCTTTATCTTTGAAGTGTAATCCAAAGTGTAATTAATAACTTCATCATGCTCAAAGGGATATTCAATGAATGCTTTTTATTTATTTATTATCCATCTACCAACAGGTGCCCTTCTTTGTGAGGCACTGGAAAAACTCCCTGGTATTTGTTGTTGAATCTGTGCTTGAAATTCACTGCTCGACTGAGGGACCTTGCAGATAATTCTATGTGTGGGGTACAGAGATGGGGTAGTCATTCAAAAATCATGTTAAACCCCATTATTACACACAGAGTTAGTCTATGCAATTAAGTGTCTGACTTGTTAAGCAAATTCTTTTTTTTTTTTCTTTTTTTTTTCCGGGGGGAATGGATCAGCTTAATATTGCAGATAGATTGTATCTTCTATCAATGTAATTGTCTGCATCACTTCCAATCCCCCATGTTTATTTTTATTTTTTAGATATATATTCCCCTTTATTACTTTTCAACCCCACCATCCTTTCCCTACTTGGAGTAAATTAGTGAACAACAAAGCCCAGGCCTCTACTTCCGGTCTATACTTACTATCTACACCTTATGGACAGAGTTAATTTTACAAAAATTATATATATACAGTGGGGAAAAAAAGTATTTAGTCAGCCACCAATTGTGCAAGTTCTCCCACTTAAAAAGATGAGAGAGTCCTGTAATTTTCATCATAGGTACACGTCAACTATGACAGACATATTGAGAAATTTTTTTCCAGAAAATCACATTGTAGGATTTTTAATGAATTTATTTGCAAATTATGGTGGAAAATAAGTATTTGGTCACCTACAAACAAGCAAGATTTCTGGCTCTCACAGACCTGTAACTTCTTCTTTAAGAGGCTCCTCTGTCCTCCACTCGTTACCTGTATTAATGGCACCTGTTTGAACTTGTTATCAGTATAAAATACACCTGTCCACAACCTCAAACAGTCACACTCCAAACTCCACTATGGCCAAGACCAAAGAGCTGTCAAAGGACACCAGAAACAAAATTGTAGACCTGCACCAGGCTGGGAAGATTGAATCTGCAATAGGTAAGCAGCTTGGTTTGAAGAAATCAACTGTGGGAGCAATTATTAGGAAATGGAAGACATACAAGACCACTGATAATCTCCCTCGATCTGGGGCTCCACGCAAGATCTCACCCCGTGGTGTCAAAATGATCACAAGAACGGTGAGCAAAAATCCCAGAACCCCACGGGGGGGACCTAGTGAATGACCTGCAGAGAGCTGGGACCAAAGTAACAAAGCCTACCATCAGTAACACACTACGCCGCCAGGGACTCAAATCCTGCAGTGCTAGACGTGTCCCCCTGCTTAAGCCAGTACATATCCAGGCCCGTCTGAAGTTTGCTAGAGTGCATCCAGAAGAGGATTGGGATAATGTCATATGGTCAGATGAAACCAAAATATAACTTTTTGGTAAAAACTCAACTTGCCGTGTTTGGAGGACAAAGAATGCTGAGTTGCATCCAAAGAACACCATACCTACTGTGAAGCATGGGAGTGAAAACTTCATACTTTGGGGCTGTTTTTCTGCAAAAGGACCAGGACGACTGATCCGTGTAAAGGAAAGAATGAATGGGGCCATGTATCGTGAGATTTTGAGTGAAAACCTTCCTCCATCAGCAAGGGCATTGAAGATGAAACGTGGCTGGGTCTTTCAGCATGACAATGATCCCAAACACACCGCCCGGGCAACGAAGGAGTGGCTTCGTAAGAAGCATTTCAAGGTCCTGGAGTCTCCAGATCTCAACCCCATAGAAAATCTTTGGAGGGAGTTGAAAGTCTGTGTTGCCCAGCGACAGCCCCAAAACATCACTGCTCTAGAGGAGATCTGCATGGAGGAATGGGCCAAAATACCAGCAACAGTGTGTGAAAACCTTGAAGACTTACAGAAAATGTTTGACCTGTGTCATTGCCAACAAAGGGTATATAACAAAGTATTGAGAAACTTTTGTTATTGACCAAATACTTATTTTCCACCATAATTTGCAAATAAATTCATAAAAAATCCTACAATGTGATTTTCTGGATTTTTTTTCCTCATTTTGTCTGTCATAGTTGACGTGTACCTATGATGAAAATTACAGGCCTCTCTCATCTTTTTAAGTGGGAGAACTTGCACAATTGGTGGCTGACTAAATACTTTTTTTCCCCACTGTATATATATATATATATATATATATATATATACAGTGGGGAGAACAAGTATTTGATACACTGCCGATTTTGCAGGTTTTCCTACTTACAAAGCATGTAGAGGTCTGTCATTTTTATCATAGGTACACTTCAACTGTGAGAGACGGAATCTAAAACAAAAATCCAGAAAATCACATTGTATGATTTTTAAGTAATTAATTTGCATTTTATTGCATGACATAAGTATTTGATACATCAGAAAAGCAGAACTTAATATTTGGTACAGAAACCTTTGTTTGCAATTACAGAGATCATACGTTTCCTGTAGGTCTTGACCAGGATTGCACACACTGCAGCAGGGATTTTGGCCCACTCCTCCATACAGACCTTCTCCAGATCCTTCAGGTTTCGGGGCTGTCGCTGGGCAATACGGACATTCAGCTCCCTCCAAAGATTTTCTCTTGGGTTCAGGTCTGGAGACTGGCTAGGCCACTCCAGGACCTTGAGATGCTTCTTACGGAGCCACTCCTTAGTTGCCCTGGCTGTGTGTTTCGAGTCGTTGTCATGCTGGAAGACCCAGCCATGACCCATCTTCAATGCTCTTACTGAGGGAAGGAGGTTGTTGGCCAAGATCTCGCGATACATGGCCCCATCCATCCTCCCCTCAATACGTTGCAGTCGTCCTGTCCCCTTTGCAGAAAAGCATCCCCAAAGAATGATGTTTCCACATCCATGCTTCACGGTTGGGATGGTGTTCTTGGGGTTGTACTCATCCTTCTTCTTCCTCCAAACATGGCGAGTGGAGTTTAGACCAAAAAGCTCTATTTTTGTCTCATCAGACCACATGACCTTCTCCCATTCCTCCTCTGGATCATCCAGATGGTCATTGGCAAACTTCAGACGGGACAGGACATGCGCTGGCTTGAGCAGGGGGACCTTGCGTGCGCTGCAGGATTTTAATCCATGACGACGTAGTGTGTTACTAATGGTTTTCTTTGAGACTGTGGTCCCAGCTCTCTTCAGGTCATTGACCAGGTCCTGCCGTGTAGTTCTGGGCTGATCCCTCACCTTCCTCATGATCATTGATGCCCCACGAGGTGAGATCTTGCATGGAGCCCCAGACCGAAGGTGATTGACCGTCATCTTGAAGTTCTTCCATTTTCTAATAATTGCGCCAACAGTTGTTGCCTTCTCACCAAGCTGCTTGCCTATTGTCCTGTAGCCCATCCCAGCCTTGTGCAGGTCTACAATTTTATCCCTGATGTCCTTACACAGCTCTCTTGTCTTGGCCATTGTGGAGAGGTTGGAGTCTGTTTGATTGAGTGTGTGGACAGGTGTCTTTTATACAGGTAACGAGTTCAAACAGGTGCAGTTAATACAGGTAATGAGTGGAGAACAGGAGGGCTTCTTAAAGAAAAACTAACAGGTCTGTGAGAGCTGGAATTCTTACTGGTTGGTAGGTGATCAAATACTTATGTCATGCAATAAAATGCAAATTAATTATTAAAAAATCATACAATGTGATTTTCTTGATTTTTGTTTTAGATTCTGTCTCTCACCGTTGAAGTGTACCTATGATAAAAATTACAGACCTCTACATGCTTTGTAAGTAGAAAAACCTGCAAAATCGGCAGTGTATCAAATACTTGTTCTCCCCACTGTATATATATATATATATATATATATTATTTATTTTTTTGCTCCTGAACTTCTTCTACTCTCAACCTCTCCGATCATTTTCATGATGTCCATCCGGTTTGCTTCTAAATTCCATATCTTTCTAACTGTGCTCTTTCCCAAAAGCTCCCAACATACAACCCATATACTTATTATGGACACAGTATGCTTACATTATTAGCTATCTATGTTATTATTTGTTGTTATTTGTTATTAGTCCCATCCTTCAACTCTATTCAATACCTCCCATCTATCTCTTAACACCATCCATATAGGATTTCTATTTGCCATATATTTCAACCGTACTGTGATGTTTTACAAAAGTTCTGAACCTTTCTATTCTCATTGCTTCTACAGATTGTGAATTAAAAATAAACATTTTGGCTAAAAGTATTATTATATTATTGATTGATTGACTATGACTTTTCAGATCACCCAGTAATGCTATCTGCAAGGTTAGTTCCAGGTAAATATTGCAATCCTTTAGCCATTCCTGGACCTGTGTCCAAAAACAAGCTACAAATGGACAGAACCAAAACAAATGATCTAATGATTCTGTCTCTTCACAGCAAAATCTGCAGAGCTGGGAAGATTGTATCCCCCATATAAATAACATTCTATTGGTAGCAAGAATTTTATATAATAATTTAAATTGAAAGATTCTAATTTTTGAATCCGGTGTCGTTTTGCGTGTCAGTTCATAAACACTATGCCATGGGATCGGTACGTCAAAGATCTCTTCCCAACTATTTTGCAATCTATATGGGACGGCTGTCAATCCTTTGGTCCTTAAGTGAAACTGATATACTTTTTTATTTATCACAGTTTTCCTTAACCAATTATGTTCTTTAATGCAAGGCCGACAGACAAGTTCCTTACTTTCTCCCCCTTCAACTTTCCTCTTCCACTTTTGCGGTAAGGCTGCAATTATTTGGTTGTAATTTTGGGTAGAGCAGACATTTCCATATGTTTTTGTTAGCTGCATGTGCGACATAACTCCACCAGTCCTACCGATGATATCATTTACGAAGATTATAACTTTTATAAACATTCTGTCAAAAAATAAAGGTTTTTTGTCAATTAGTATATTTGAATTTAACCACAATATTTGTTGCATTATTTTTAAGCAAATTCTTACTCCCGAAGGTATTTAGGCTTGCCATAACAAATGGGGTTGAATACTTATTGAATCAAGATATTTCAGCTTTTAATTTTCTATTCATTTATTAAAATTTCTAAAAAACATAATTCCACTGACATTATGGGGTAATATACGGAAGAGTATTAGCACCAAGTGAACAGAAAAAATAAATAAATGTTGATGGGCGGTGGTACTTCAATATTTTTTATTGTTACATGGATAGTACTTTAAAAAAGTGGCAATATTTCGAGAATAAAGAGGCAATATTTCGAGAAAAAGTCTCAATTTAATTTTGTGAATGAAGTGGCAATGTTTCGAGAATAAAGTGAGAATATTTAGAATAAACTCAATTAAATGTAACATTTTGAGAATAAAGTCACAGTTATATTTCAAGATTAAAATAAGGGATTTTGTTGACTCCCTGACTTCCTGTTGCTGTGTGTGCCACTGTTGAAATGCCTGCAGTTAGATAAACGGGTGAAACTATACTTTAGAATTTGCATTAGTAACAAGGAAATTATTTTTCTTTTAGCACATAATAACCATATTATTATACAGTTGAAGTCGGAAGTTTACATACACTTAGGTTGGAGTCATTAAAACTTGTTTTTCAACCACTCCACACATTTCTTGTTAACAAACTATAGTTTTGGCAAGTCGGTTAGGACATCTACTTTGTGCATTACACAAGTAATTTTTCCAACAATTGTTTACAGACAGATTATTTCACTTTTAATTCACTTTCTCACAATTCCAGTGGGTCAGACGTTTACATACACTAAGTTGACTGTGCTTTTAAACAGCTTGGAAAATTCCAGAAAATGATGTCATGGCTTTAGAAGCTTCTGATAGGCTAATTGACATCATTTGAGTCAATTGGAGGTTTACCTGTGGATGTATTTCAAGGCCTACCTTCAAACGCAGTGCCTCTATGCTTGACATCATGGGAAAATCACAAGAAATCAGCCAAGACCTCAGAAAAAAAATTGTAGACCTCCACAAGTCTGGTTCATGCTTGGGAGCAATTTCCGAATGCCTGAAGGTACCACGCTAATCTCTGCAAACAATAGTACGCAAGTAAAAACACCATGGGACCACGCAGCAATCATACCGCTCAGAAAGGAGAAGCGTTCTGTCTCCTAGAGATGAACGTACTTTGGTGCAAAAAGTGCAAATCAATCACAGAACAACAGCAAAGGACCTTGTGAAGATGCTGGAGGAAACAGGTACAAAAGTATCTATAACTGTAACACTCTGGCTCCGGGACTTTTGTATTTGAGCCAGGGTGTATTGTGTTTTGTTGGGTTTTGGGTGATTTTCTATGTTTGCATTTCTGTCACGTTTATTTCTAGGTTTGGTCATTGACTCCCAATCGGAGGTAACGAGTGTCAGCTGTCGGCTCGTTATCTCTGATTGGGAGCCATATTTATACTGCATGTTTTCCTGTGGGCATTGTGGGTTATTGTTCCTGTTTAGTCTTTGTCACTATTGGACTTCACATTCGTCGCTTTGATTTGTTGTTTTTGGTTGCTTTAAGTAATAAAGTCAACATGTTCTTTTCACTCGCTGCGCCTTGGTCTCCTTCACTCCTCGACGAGCGTGACAGAATAACCCACCAAAGAAAGACCAAGCAGCGTGTCCAGGAGCAGGGAGACTGGACATGGGAGGAGGCACCGGGCAAGGAGATAGAGAGGCTGGCGATGGCCCAGGTGGGCACATCGTGGTCCTGGGAGGACATGCTCGGAGGCAAGGGACCTTGGGGAAGGATCAAGGCCCTGGCGAGAGAGGAGCAACGGCGGCAGCAGGGCCATCGTCGGAGGGTCGTGTGTCAACCCCAGAAAATTTTTAGGGGGGGGCACACGGCATGGACGACGGGGCTGACGGAGGAGAAAAGGGGGAGTATCCAGGAGGCCACCAGGCCAGGGGTACACCGCCCTGTACGTCCTGTGCTGATGCCTCACACAGAGTGTGTGAGGGTAGGCATTCAGCCAGGACGGGTGGTGTCCGCTGTTCGCTCCAGGCCTCCTATCCGTCTCCACAACCCGGTCCGGCCTGTTCCTGCCACCCGCACCAGGTCTACAGTGTGCGTCGCCAGCCCGGTCCGGCCTGTTCCTGCCACCCGCACCAAGTCTACGGTGCGCGTCGCCAGCCCGGTCCGGCCTGTTCCTGCCACCCGCACCAAGACTACGGTGCGCGTCGCCAGCCCGACCCGGCCTGTTCCTGCCACCCGCACCAAGACTACGGTGCGCGTCGCCAGCCCGACCCGGCCTGTTCCTGCCACCCGCACCAAGACTACGGTGCGCGTCGCCAGCCCGGTCCGGTCTGTTCCGGCCACCCGCACCAAGACTACGGTGCGCGTCGCCAGCCCGACCCGGCCTGTTCCTGCCACCCGCACCAAGACTACGGTGCGCGTCGCCAGCCCGGTCCGGCCTGTTCCGGCCACCCGCACTAAGTCTACGGTGCGCCTCAGATGGCCAGAGTCTGCCGTCTGCCCAACGGGGCCTGAACTGCCCGTCTGCCTAAAGCCTGCAAAGCCGCCCGTCTGCCATGAGCCATCAGAGCCGTCCGCCAGACCAGAGCCGCTAGAGCCTTCCACCAGACAGGATCAGCCAGAGCCTTCCGCCAGACAGGATCAGCCAGAGCCTTCTGCCAGACAGGATCAGCCAGAGCCTTCTGCCAGACAGGATCAGCCAGAGCCTTCCGCCAGCCATGAGCAGCCAGATCCGTCGGCCAGCCATGAGCAGCCAGATCCGTCGGCCAGCCATGAGCAGCCAGATCCGTCGGCCAGCCATGAGCAGCCAGATCCGTCAGCCAGCCATGAGCAGCCAGATCCGTCAGCCAGCCATGAGCAGCCAGATCCTTCAGCCTGCCATGAGCCGTCCAGCCAGGATCCGCCAGAGCCAGCCAGCCAGGATCCGCCCCTTAGTCAGGTACTGTCCCTTAGTCCGGTGCTGCCCCTTAGTCCGGTGCTGCCCCTTAGTCCGGTGCCGCCCCTTAATCCAGTGGGGTTTAATTGGGGGGTGGTCATGTGGAGGAGGCTAGGGAAGCGGGTGGTGACTAAGGTGGGGTGGGGACCACGACCAGGGCCAGAACCGCCACCGTGGACAGACGCCCACCCAGACCCTCCCCGAGACTGTATGCTGGTGCGCCCGGAGTGCGCACCTTTAGGGGGGGGTACTGTAACACTCTGGCTCCGGGACTTTTGTATTTGAGCCAGGGTGTATTGTGTTTTGTTGGGTTTTGGGTGATTTTCTATGTTTGCATTTCTGTCACGTTTATTTCTAGGTTTGGTCATTGACTCCCAATCGGAGGTAACGAGTGTCAGCTGTCGGCTCGTTATCTCTGATTGGGAGCCATATTTATACTGCATGTTTTCCTGTGGGCATTGTGGGTTATTGTTCCTGTTTAGTCTTTGTCACTATTGGACTTCACATTCGTCGCTTTGATTTGTTGTTTTTGGTTGCTTTAAGTAATAAAGTCAACATGTTCTTTTCACTCGCTGCGCCTTGGTCTCCTTCACTCCTCGACGAGCGTGACAATAACCACAGTAAAACAAGTCCTATATCAACATAACCTGAAAGGCCGCTCAGCAAGGAAAAAGCCACTGCTCCAAAACTACCATAAAAAAAGCCAGACTAAGGTTTGCAACTGCACATGGGGACAAAGATAGTACTTTTTGGAGAAATGTCCTCTGGTCTGATGAAACAAAAATAGAACGGTTTGGCCATAATGACCACCGTTATGTTTGGAGGAAAAAGGATTGAACATGCAAGCCGAAGAACACCACCCCAACCGTGAACACGGGGGTGGCAGCATCACGCTGTGGGGGTGCTTTGCTGCAGGAGGGACTGGTGCACTTCACAAAATAGATGGCATCATGAGAAAGGAAAATTATGTTGAAGCAGCATCTCAAGACATCAGTCAGGATGTTAAAGCTTGGTCGGAAATGGGTCTTCCAAATGGACAATGACCCCAAGCATACCTCCAAAGTTGTGGCAAAATGGTTTAAGGACAACAAAGTCAAGGTATTGGAGTGGCCATCACAAATCCCTGACCTCAATCCTATAGAAAATGTGTGGGCAGAACTGAAAAAGTGTGTGTGAGCAAGGAGGCCTACAGACCTGACTCAATTACACCAGCTCTGTCAGGAGGAATGGGCCAAAATTCACCCAACTTATTGTGGGAAGCTTGTGGAAGGCTACCCGACACATTTGACCCAAGTTAAACACTTTAAAGACAATGCTACCAAATACTAATTGAGTGTATGTAAACTTCTGACCCACTAGGAATGTGATGAGAGAAATAAAAGCTGAAAGAAATCATTCTCTCTACTACAGTGGGGAGAACAAGTATTTGATACACTGCCAATTTTGCAGGTTTTCCTACTTACAAAGCATGTAGAGGTCTGTAATTTTATCATAGGTACACTTCAACTGTGAGAGATGGAATCTAAAACAAAAATCCAGAAAATCACATTGTATGATTTTTAAGTAATTAATTTGCATTTTATTGCATGACATAAGTATTTGATACATCAGAAAAGCAGAACTTAATATTTGGTACAGAAACCTTTGTTTGTAATTACAGAGATCATACGTTTCCTGTAGGTCTTGACCAGGTTTGCACATACTGCAGCAGGGATTTTGACCCACTCCTCCATACAGACCTTCTCCAGATCCTTCAGGTTTCGGGGCTGTCGCAGGGCAATACGGACTTTCAGCTCCCTCCAAAGATTTTCTATCGGGTTCAGGTCTGGAGACTGGCTAGGCCACTCCAGGACCTTGAGATGCTTCTTACGGAGCCACTCCTTAGTTGCCCTGGCTGTGTGTTTCAGCTCGTTGTCATGCTGGAAGACCCAGCCACGACCCATCTTCAATGCTCTTACTGAGGGAAGGAGGTTGTTGGCCAAGATCTCGCGATACATGGCCCCATCCATCCTCCCCTCAATACGGTGCAGTCGTCCTGTCCCCTTTCCAGAAAAGCATCCCCAAAGAATGATGTTTCCACCTCCATGCTTCACGGTTGGGATGGTGTTCTTGGGGTTGTTCTCATCCTTCTTCTTCCTCCAAACACAGCGAGTGGAGTTTAGACCAAAAAGCTCTATTTTTGTCTCATCAGACCACATGACCTTCTCCCATTCCTCCTCTGGATCATCCAGATGGTCATTGGCAAACTTCAGACGGGCCTGGACATGCGCTGGCTTGAGCAGGGGGACCTTGCGTGCGCTGCAGGATTTTAATCCATGACGGCGTAGTGTGTTACTAATGGTTTTCTTTGAGACTGTGATCCCAGCTCTCTTCAGGTCATTGACCAGGTCCTGCCGTGTAGTTCTGGGCTGATCCCTCACCTTCCTCATGATCATTGATGCCCCACGAGGTGAGATCTTGCATGGAGCCCCAGACCGAGGGTGATTGACCGTCATCTTGAACTTCTTCCATTTTCTAATAATTACGCCAACAGTTGTTGCCTTCTCACCAAGCTGCTTGCCTATTGTCCTGTAGCCCATCCCAGCCTTGTGCAGGTCTACAATTGTATCCCTGATGTCCTTACACAGCTCTCTGGTCTTGGCCATTGTGGAGAGGTTGGAGTCTGTTTGATTGAGTTTGTGAACAGGTGTCTTTTATACAGGTAACGAGTTTAAACAGGTGCAGTTAATACAGGTAATGAGTGGAGAACAGGAGGGCTTCTTAAAGAAAAACTAACAGGTCTGTGAGAGCCGGAATTCTTAATGGTTGGTAGGTGATCAAATACTTATTTCATGCAATAAAATGCAAATTAATTACTTAAAAATCATACAATGTGATTTTCTGGATTTTTGTTTTAGATTCCGTTTCTCACAGTTGAAGTGTACCTATTATAAAAATTACAGACCTCTACATGCTTTGTAAGTAGGAAAACCTGCAAAATCGGCAGTGTATCAAATACTTGTTCTCCCCACTGTATTATTCTGACATTTCACATTCTTAAAATAAAGTGGTGATCCTAACTGACCTAAGACAGGGCATTTTTACTATGATTAAATGCCAGGAATTGTGAAAACTGAGTTCAAATGTATTTGGCTAAGGTGTGTGTAAACTTCAGACTTCAACTGTAGATATTGTAGTTTCAAATACATGCAACTTAAAAGTTACATATCAGGACATTTTGATTCCAAATCTTTTGGACATCAGAGCAATCAGCAATCTTGAGGGAATTTTATTTGAGTCAGACAATGATGTTCCTATGATAGGAAAGATCTACAAAACCTTGCAAAGAGCATATCCAAACTGACAATCGCTTAGAAAAAATATAAACTATTGGACCCAAGATTTAAAAAGAACTGATGCTGGCATAAGATGGAGGGAAAGTTGGTGCAGAATTAATCCGGTATAAACTAATGTATAGAATTTATTATACAAGAGATAATTCACAAATTCTACAGCACAATACAGAGTCATGCCTCAAGTGTAAAACTAATAATGACGCAATAATAAATAATAATGCTGTAAAGTTCGGAATTGGTGGGCGGAGCTAGAATGTTGGCTGTCAGAGGTATTACAATATAAACTTACTTTTAATCGATTTGTCTGCATTTTTCAAGACATGACATATGGGGGTGTAATGAGATACACAATGGGCTGGACGATTCTTTTCTCATTAATTATTTTGAAAAAATTAATACTAATAACTTGGAAGTCAATCCGCCATCATTAACACAATGGAAACATCTAATGATTTATTATTGAAATAGAATGGGTGACTGAGAAAAACAAATTGGTACAATTTAAGACCAAGTGGCAAACAATAATGCAGGCACTAGGCATGGAGGTGTGAGCAGACGGGTCTGGGCAGATGAGATGTGTAGTCATTGTTTGTGTGTGTTTTTGAGTTGTCGTTATACATTTGTTTTAGTTTTTTGGAATGTGAAAAAAGTAATTAAATAATTTGTCAGGCTCCTTTTGCATTCTCTTAAGTGGTGAGCATTTACCCAATTGTCTTAAAATCTTATGTGTTCCGTTTTCCCTTTTATTCCCCTAAGTGTTTAGGAGAAAGCAGAGGTGTGCAAACATGTCACGGAGGGTAACAACAGTGATGCCTTTATTACTGTTATCGGCTGCAGGTATAAAACATTGCGGGGACGTCTCTGACATAGAGAAGCCCTACCTGGCTTGCAGGAGCAACATTTGGGGTGGAAAACTGGGAAATGTGTAAGCGGAGGGATGGTAATCTTGCAGCTTCTTCATGAGATTCATGGGAGGCTTTGTAAGGGGAATGTATTCAGGGCGGCAGACAAGCCTAATCCAAAGGTTTCTGCTGAGGCTGTGGACTTGTCTCCTTTCAACGGGTGAAAACATTGGGTCCATTCTTGCGAACATAAGCAACCATTTAAATTTAAACAGTTTCTCTGGCACAAAATACTTATCAGCCAATTAAAATCTTGGATTTACTTACATTTGACAGAATGCTAAATTGTAGCTGGTTCCTTCAGATAACATGACACATGTTAGCCCTATGCTAAGCTCAACAGTTGGCACTGATTCTATCCTGGAAAAAACTCTTCATTAGCCTATCAAATATCTTAGACTTTATATCCACCAACTAGGGCTAGGTGGTATACCGTATTTTACTATATGGATGCACAGACCGGTTTGGATTTTAACTTTACCTTCTATAACGGTATTTCAACTGGTTGGTTTGGTAAATATGATACGCCACTCCGTCTGTTTTGATAGTTTACGCCATTTTCTACTTGAGTTGTATCTCTCCTTGTTTCCAATTTAGATACTTTTATTGGTAAAAGAGGCTAGCGACAAATTCAGCTTTGGGGAGTTTTGCCAGCGAGAGTTTCTATGGTTTTGATAGTATTTAGTGATTTTCCCACTCAATTCAGCCGCAAACAAGAGTGGAGAAGCAACAGAAGTCAAAGCAACTGCGCACACACAGGCAGAGAAGTACAAGAGGAGAGGGTGTGTGGCAGGAGAGGGGGAAAAATTTAATCTAGTGACAAATCAAGGAGCCAATAGCGATTATCACTGAAAAATAGTTGCCAACACTGGTCTCGCTCTCTCTCCTCCTGCTTGCCATGCCGTTCACTCTGTCTGTGTGGTCAGATGCAACAAGATGATGGTGACAACGATGTTGACTTCCACTTAGCTTCTTAAAATAAATCCACAAGTGTTATATAATTACACTATTAGTTTGTGTATCTTACTGCCTGCAAACTGCCAGTTTGTATTTTCTTAGCAAGTTGTGGCTAAAATAAATTGTGTTAGCCACTAATGCAATCACTAGTTATCTGGCTAGCTAAATAGCTAAATGTACTCAGAGTCAGTGAAAACTTAGCTAGCTAATACTGCCTGTTGGGACTGAGGTACAGTGGCTTGCGAAAGTATTCACCCTCTTTGGCGTTTATCCTATTTCTTTGCCTTACAACCTGGAATTAAAATGTATTGATTTACACAATATGCCTACCCCTTTGAAGATGCAAAATATTTTTTATTGTGAAACAAACAAGAAATAAGACAAAAAAAAACGTGCATAACTATTCACCCCCCGAAAGTCAAGACTTTGTAGAGCCACCTTTTGCAGCAATTACAGCTGCAAGTCTCTTGGGGTATGTCTCTATAAGCTTGGCACATCTAGCCACTGGGATTTTTGCCCATTCTTCAAGGCAAAACTGATCCAGCTCCTTCAAGTTGGATGGGTTCCGCTGGTGTACAGCAATCTTTGTCATACCACATATTCTCAATTGGATTGAGGTCTGGGCTTTGACTAGGCCATTCCAAGACATTTAAATGTTTCCCCTTAAACCACTCAAGTGTTGCTTTAGCAGTATGCTTAGGGTCAATGTCCTGCTGGAAGGTGAACCTCCGTCCCAGTCTCAAATCTCTGGAAGACTGAAAGAGGTTTCCCTCAAGAATTTTCCTGTATTTAGCGCCATCCATCATTCCTTCAATTCTGACCAGTTTCCCAGTCCCTGCCAATGAAAAACATCCCCACAGCATGATACTGCCACCACCATGCTGGATGGTGTTCTCGGGGTGATGAGAGGTGTTGGGTTTGCGCCAGACATAGCGTTTTCCTTCATGGCCAAAAAGCTCAATTTTAGTCTCATCTGACCAGAGTACCTTCTTCCATATGTTTGGGGAGTCTCCCACATGCCTTTTGCTTATTTTTTTCTTTAAGCAATGCCTTTTTTCTGGCCACTCTTCCGTAAAGCCCAGCTCTGTGGAGTGTACGGCTTAAAGTGGTCCTTTGACAGATACTCCAATCTCCGCTGTGGAGCTTTGCAGCTCCTTCAGGGTTATTTTTGGTCTCTTTGTTGCCTCTCTGACTAATGCCCTCCTTGCCTGGTCTGTGAGTTTTGGGGGGCGGCCCTCTCTTGGCAGGTTTGTTGTGGTGCCATATTCTTTCAATTTTTTTATAATGGATTTAATGGTGCTCCGTGGGATGTTCAAAGTTTCTGATATTTTTTTATAACCCAACCCGGATATGAACTTCTCCACAACTTTATCCCTGACCTGTTTGGAGAGCTCCTTGGTCTTCATGGTGCCGCTTGCTTGGTGGTGCCCCTTGCTTAGTGGTGTTGCAGACTCTGGGGCCTTTCAGAACAGGTATATATATATATATACTGAGATCATGTGGCAGATCATGTGACACTTAGATTGCACACAGGTGGACTTTATTTAACTAATTATGTGACTTCTGAAGGTAATTGGTTGCACCAGATCTTATTTAGGGGCTTCATAGCAAAGGGGGTGAATACATTTGCACGCACCACTGTCCATTATAACTTTTTTTGAAATAAGTAATTTTTTCATTTCACTTCACCAATTTGGACTATTTTGTGTATGTCCATTACATGAAATCCAAATAAAAATCAATTTAAATTACAAGTTCTAATGCAACAAAATAGGAAAAATGCCAAGGGGGATGAATACTTTTGCAAGGCAATGTATGTTAAACCCCCACACCATCAGAAATCCACTTCTTAAAACTGATGACCAGAGTTTCCCATGATGTTGTACAATGATTTACATCAATAGGTCATCATTTTTGTCAAAGTATGATATATTTGGCCTTGAAGTGGGAAGTCCTATGCTTTGTTTCAGGGCTGGGTTTCATTTGAATGTTACCACCCACAAGCATGGCATTTTGTATTAATCGGAAACAGCCTCAAAGTTCTTCCTCTTTGCGTTCACAACTGAGCTGAACCAAACAGCCTTTCGTCCACTTGGCCGTCTGAGCCATGGACCAAATTAAAATACTTTTTCACCTGAAAATTATCATAATCCGTTGGATAATTTGTACATTTTCACTTATCTTTGAATTAGTCTGTATTAAAAATATATATCTGACCATTTTATAAATTGTATAAATAAATGCGTGATATGTTTGCATTTCTTTCCTGGTTCGTTTGTGACAGAAACAGAACGTTTTGAGTGCATAGTGGTGGTGAATTGGAGTGGTACATTGTGTGAATTCTCAACCGCCCCAACTGAATTAGAGGGAGGAAAGCAGACAGAGAGGCTTTGAACAAAGGACGAGTGAGGTTTCTGATTTCTTGGATGGCAATTTTCTGGTAAAGAAAACGTGCGTGAAATGCAGAGAGAAATTCTAATGTCTCACACACAGTGTGTTTGCGTATCACGTTTATATAGAAACAATTATGTTGTCAGCGCTTTGTTTGAAATACCTCCGTATTAAAACGCTAAGACAGAATTCTCTAAATGGCCCATCGTGCTTCAAATAACTCGGGCAGGGGAGTGCAAAAAAAAAGGAAACATTAATTTGTGTAAAATGGGCCACTTATCTTTTGTGCCAGACTCATTTGTCTGATCAAACACACTGTGGGGTCTTAGCTGTCCCTTTAAGACCACACAGTCAGATTCTTAAGGAGATACCCAAGCCCAATATTTAACAGGCAGTCAATTAAAGTCAATGAACTCCATAATAAGACTGTTCTTACCTGTTTTAATTAACAAACGGTCAACTCTTTCAACCAGTGTCATGAAATATGAAAAGCAGAAAAGGTTATTTGATTTACCTTCAAACCTAATGTGTGCTTAAGCCCAGGGGTTTTCAAACTTTTCTTGCCCAGGGACCCCCACCCAGGCAAACTGGCGACCCAGTGACCCCCATCATATGTCAGCAAAAAGAAAGTTGCGTCTTGTCTTAGCATCAGGTGAATGATAATGGCAAGTATACAGTGAGGGAATTAAGTATTTGATCCCCTGCTGATTTTGTACGTTTGCCCCCTGACAAAGACATGATCAGTCTATAATTTTAATGGTAGGTTTATTTGAACAGTGAGAGACAGAATAACAACAAAAACATCCAGAAAAACGCATGTCAAAAATGTTATAAATTGATTTGCATTTTAATGAGGGAAATAAGTATTTGACCCCCTCTCAATCAGAAAGATTTCTGGCTCCCAGGTGTCTTTTATACAGGTAACGAGCTGAGATTAGGAGCACACTCTTAAAGGGAGACACCTGTCCACAGAAGCAGTTAATCAATCAGATTCCAAACTCTCCACCATGGCCAAGACCAAAGAGCTCTCCAAGGATGTCAGCGACAAGATTGTAGACCTACACAAGGCTGGAATGGGCTACAAGACCATTGCCAAGCAGCTTGGTGAGAAGGTAACAACAGTTGGTGCGATTATTTGCAAATGGAAGAAACACAAAATAACTCTCAATCTCCCTCGGCCTGGGGCTCCATGCAAGATCTCACCTCGTGGAGTTGCAATGATCATGAGAACGGTGAGGAATCAGCCCAGAACTACACGGGAGGATCTTGTCAATGATCTCAAGGCAGCTGGGACCATAGTCACCAAGTAAACAATTGGTAACACACTACGCCGTGAAGGACTGAAATCCTGCAGCACCCGCAAGGTCCCCCTGCTCAAGAAAGCACATACAGTGGGGGAAAAAAGTATTTAGTCAGCCACCAATTGTGCAAGTTCTCCCACTTAAAAAGATGAGAGGCCTGTAATTTTCATCATAGGTACACGTCAACTATGACAGACAAATTGAGGAAAAAAAATCCAGAAAATCACATTGTAGGATTTTTAATGAATTTATTTGCAAATTATGGTGGAAAATAAGTATTTGGTCACCTACAAACAAGCAAGATTTCTGGCTCTCACAGACCTGTAACTTCTTCTTTAAGAGGCTCCTCTGTCCTCCACTCGTTACCTGTATTAATGGCACCTGTTTGAACTTGTTATCAGTATAAAAGAAACCTGTCCACAACCTCAAACAGTCACACTCCAAACTCCACTATGGCCAAGACCAAAGAGCTGTCAAAGGACACCAGAAACAAAATTGTAGACCTGCACCAGGCTGGGAAAACTGAATCTGCAATAGGTAAGCAACTTGGTTTGAAGAAATCCACTGTGGGAGCAATTATTAGGAAATGGAAGACATACAAGACCACTGATAATCTCCCTCGATCTGGGGCTCCACGCAAGATCTCACCCTGTGGGGTCAAAATGATCCAGAAGAGGATTGGGAGAATGTCATATGTTCAGATGAAACCAAAATAGAACTTTTTGGTAAAAACTCAACTCGTCGTGTTCGGAAGACAAAGAATGCTGAGTTGCATCCAAAGAACACCATACCTACTGTGAAGCATGGGGGTGGAAACATCATGCTTTGGGGCTGTTTTTCTGCAAAGGGACCAGGACGACTGATCCGTGTAAATGAAAGAATGAATGGGGCCATATATCGTGAGATTTTGGGTGAAAACCTCCTTCCATCAGCAAGGGCATTGAAGATGAAACGTGGCTAGGTCTTTCAGCATGACAATGATCCCAAACACACCGCCCGGGCAACGAAGGAGTGGCTTTGTAAGAAGCATTTCAAGGTCCTGGAGTGGCCTAGCCAGTCTCCAGATCTCAACCCCATAGAAAATCTTTGGAGTGAGTTGAAAGTCCGTGTTGCACAACGACAGCCCCAAAACATCACTGCTCTAGAGGAGATCTGCATGGAGGAATGGTCCAAATACCAGCAACAGTGTGTGAAAACCTTGTGAAGACTTACAGAAAACATTTGACCTGTGTCATTGCCAACAAAGGGTATATAACAAAGTATTGAGAAACTTTTGTTATTGACCAAATACTTATTTTCCACCATAATTTGCAAATAAATGTATTAAAAAATCCTACAATGTGATTTTCTGGAGAAAAAAAATCTCATTTTGTCTGTCATAGTTGACGTGTACCTATGATGAAAATTACAGGCCTCTCATCTTTTTAAGTGGGAGAACTTGCACAATTGGTGGCTGACTAAATACTTTTTTTCCCCACTGTATACAGGCCCGTCTGATGTTTGCCAATGAACATCTGAATGATTCAGAGGAGAACTGGGTGAAAGTGTTGTTGTCAGATGAGACCAAAATCGAGCTCTTTGGCATCAACTCAACTCCCGTGTTTGGAGGAGGAGGAATGCGGCCTATGACCCCAAGAACACCATCCCCACCGTCAAATATGGAGGTGGAAACATTATGCTTTGGGGGTGTTTTTCTGCTAAGGGGACAGGACAACTTCACCGCATCAAAGGGACGATGGACGGGGCCATGTACCGTCAAATCTTGGGTGAGAACCTCCTTCCCTCAGCCAGGGCATTGAAAATGGGTCGTGGATGAGTATTCCAGCATGATAATGACCCAAAACACACAACGCCAAGGCAACAAAGGAGTGGCTCAAGAAGAAGCACATTAAGGTCCTGGAGTGGCCTAGCCAGTCTCCAGACCTTAATCCCATAGAAAATCTGTGGAGGGAGCTGAAGGTTCGAGTTGCCAAATATCAGCCTCGAAACCTTAATGACTTGGAGAAGATCTGCAAAGAGGAGTGGGACAAAATCCCTCCTGAGATGTGTGTAAACCTGGTGGTCAACTACAAGAAACATCTGACCTCTGTAATTGCCAACAAGGGTTTTGCCACCAAGTACTAAATCATGTTTTGCAGAGGGGTCAAATACTTATTTCCCTCATTAAAATGCAAATCAATTTTAACATTTCTGACATGCGTTTTTCTGGATTTTTTTGTTGTTATTCTGTCTCTCACTGTTCAAGTAAACCTACCATTAAAATTATGGACTGATCATGTCTTTGTCAGTGGGCAAACGTACAAAATCAGCAGGGGATCAAATACTTAATTCCCTCACTGTACTTAATCAAAATGAATAGATTTGGTAGACAGTTTCATTATTTTGACCTCCCCACAGTTCATTGGAAGAGGAAGTGTAAACTCTAACATAGCCTATTAGTTAGAAAGATATCTTGACGGCGGAGAGAACATGTTTCTGTTGTAAACTTAATAATTCTACACATTTCCATTGAATTGAGATACCTTTTTTTTGTTTTTAAAAGGAATTTCCAGCAATTCTACACAGTTTGGCATGGAGCTGAGAGACAACATGGGAGTTTTAAAGCACATTTTCTGCAACTCTATGCACTGTATATACTGTAGTTCAATATCTTTTTTGTATGCTTTCTATCTGGTTTTGGTCATTTAAGTTGACACTGAAACTGTTTTCCATCTCAAATATTACCATAGACGGCCCGCCTAAGATTTTTCTAAACAGACAAAACCCTGTCATTAGCTCGACTGACTGTAATTTTCTCCATATTAAAGGTTTTGGCAATGAAGCCATTTATCTACTTCCCCAGAGTCAAATGAACAGGAACAGCTAGCATGCAAACTGTTCCTGTAGACTTCCAGTCATTGCGCTAATGCTAGTTAGCGTTGGCTCGTGAAACTACCTCTAACTTCCTTCATACTGGACGCAGAGACATAAACATGGTATTCATGATGGTATTCTGTTGTAGCTAGCGGTCTTCATAATATAACTATTTTTCACATAACAAAATCCCTATAAGTATTTTTGTAAATGAAATTCATTAATTGCGGACCCCCTGCAGTACCTCACCACGTACCCCACTTTGAAAACCCCTGCCTTAGCCTACGGACTATGTCAATATTTAATTATAAGACAAAATTACCAAATATTCACAGTATTAGTCTTTCCGCCTCACCAAGGTCATTAAGTTATGCAATACCCTGTGCCAGTGATGTGTTCCTACATCATACTTCCGTGTTCATTTCCCTTTTCTTTTGAATCGTGTTTAAATCATCAAATTCATGAAACCACGGTCATATAAGATATTAATTCTACTTCTACCAGACGCCTTTTATTACGTTATTTCACTGAAGACCATTGCAATGTTTTTGCCCATTGAAGACCATTCAAAAAGCTTACAAAATTCAAAAACTACAAAATTACTTTCCACATCAAAGAACTGAATACCATTAACTGAAAAATGAATCTTTTGACATTGTATTTTATTTGCACAGAGAAAGAGAAAGAGATGAAGGGGAGATAGAGAGAGGGGTTGAGTAAAGAGTGAGAGGGCATGGATGGAGAGAAATAAATAAAGGGTTGTGATAGAGTGAGAGAGACGGGGTGAGGAAGAGATGTATATAGAGAGAGACAGTGAGAGAGATTCAGACAGCGAGAGAGAGAGGGCGAGAGAAAGTCAGAGACGGTGTGTGTGAGAATGGATTGTGTAAGAGAGAGAGAGAGGTGATTTAACTTGGCCATTTACAGTTAGATGATTTGCCAAGATAATTGTCACTGGGGTGACTACACTCCCCACTCTGAAGTCCTTTTAGGCGACCCATTTCAGCGAGAGTTGAAGACTGAAAATAGAATGAAATAGACTAATTTAGGGCCATTTCAGCCAAATTGGATGAAAGTTGCGGTGCACAAAAGTTGCCTCTGCGTGTAAAGCCTCAGCAGATGAAAATTAGCATATTGCTCATATTCTAGAGCCAGAACTAATTACCATCGCAATGTTTCAGTTTTGCCTTTAAAACTTGGGCTGCATCTCCAGTGCCACCCTATTCCTTATTTAGTGCACTACTTTTGACTAGGGCCCATAGGGCTCTGGTCAAAAGAAGTGCACTAAAGGGAATAGGGTGCCATTGGGAACGCAGCCTTGTTCATGAAGCGAACAACTGTTTAAAAAAGAAATCAGCAGTATGATGGCGAGGACTTTCAGGATGATAAATAGTTAATAATTGTATTTAAATCAGAGCAATTAAATAAGTGATACTCATCCGATTGAATTTCACTGAGAACGCCATGGCGTGAGTATTCATGTTACTTACAAATTAAGCAATTCTTAACCCTATTGGCTAACTAACAAGACTGCAAATAAACGAATTGGGTTACATTAGGAAATAACTGTGAGTTGTCGAACCTCATCGCACAGGTAAGACAGGCAATATCAATCACAACGGAAATATTATTAAGAAATCGAATATCCAACAATAGGCCTACCACACACCGGTTCTGAACAGTGGATTGAGCATGCCTATAGTTTGTGTGATAACAGTGTCGTGAACATATCAAACATATTGCGTTACATCAAAAGCCTGCATCAGTGTTCTGTTCATTAGGCACCAAACGGAAGAATACAGACTTTAAGAAAACTAAAATAAACACTTTTTTATGAAAACATTTTCCATTGTGTCCCCTAATGAACACCATACAGATGTATGTGCGGACACTGAAGCTCTCCCCTCACCTGATAGGAGTTGGGCCAGAAGGTGCTGATGGCCAGCTCGGTCTTGACCCAGCCCTCGGTCACAGAGGCGGAGGCGTTCCACACAGGGTTTCCCTGGGAGCCGCCGTTCACCTTGATGTAGACGTTGAGCGCCCCGGGACTGGAGCCGTCACGGCTGGACAGAGAGTAGTGGAAGTCGATGCAGTGGGTGTCGTTCTCCTTCAGGGTAGGCAGGAGCAGGTGGGCCTTCTGTCCCGACGCCCGGCCCGAGCCGTTCACCACCATGAAAGAACCTATCAGGGACGAGAAAGAACCAAGAAGTGAGCTGAGGCAAGGAAGAGGAGTCTTTCTGGCCTAGAACAGAACGATTTGTTGTCTACCAGATCTGGGATCAAATGTTATTTGTATTCTTTCAAATACAGTGGCAAATACAGTAACTATTCACCCCATTTTTGCAGATCCTTCAGGGTTATCTTTGTTGTCTTTGTTGCCTCTCTGATTAATGCCCTTCTTGCCTGGACCGTGGGTTTTGATGGGCGGCCCGCTCTTGGCAGGTTTGTTGTGTTACCATATTCTTTCCATTTTTTAATAATGGATTTAATGGTGCTCCGTGGGATGTTCAAAGTTTCTGATATTTTTTTATAACCCAACCCGGATCTGTACTTCTCCACAACTTTGTCCCTGACCTGTTTGGAGAGCTCCTTGGTCTTCATGGTGGCGCTTGCTTGGTGGTGCCCCTTGCTTAGTGGTGTTGCAGACTCTGGGGCCTTTCAGAACAGGTGTGTATATACTGAGATCATGTGACAGATCATGTGACACTTAGATTGTACACAGGTCGACTTTATTTAACTAATTATGTGACTTCTGAAGGTAATTGGTTGCACCAGATCTTATTTAGGGGCTTCATAGCAAAGGGGGTGAATACATATGCACACACCACTTTTCTGTAATATTTTTTATATACTTTTTTAAACAAGTTATTTGTTTCATTTCACTACACCAATTTGGACTATTTTGTTTATGTCCATTATATGAAATCCAAATAAAAATAATTTTAATTACAGGTTGTAATGCAACAAAGTAGGAAAAACGCCAAGGGGAATTAATACTTTTGCAAGTCACTGTACTTGAGCTGCACTTGACAGTGTGGAGCTCAAAGTTAAAGCCCCACCCCTCTGGCACTCCAGGCAGGCTCAATCAAACACTCAAATGTATTTTAAAGAAAACACATACTATTTGAACCCTCTATTTGAACCCAGACTCATGAAGTCTGAGGAATGTCTTGTACTATATAATATTGTTGAAATCTGCAGGGAGAGAAGAAAGAGAAAGCAAGAGAGCAGAGAGATGGATCGAAACCAAAAGTAGTGTAAAATGGTGAGATTTAGACAGGAAGAGGGATGAATAGGTGTGAGAGGACGTGCTGCTGGAATAACAAAGAATATATTGAGGTGACACATATTCTCTGGGACGTTGCTTTGATAACTGAACATCAAGCAAGGCAAATGTAAACATTCTGGCAATATTCTGTCTCATGTGCCTTCCAATATAATTTTTATTATTTCACCTTTATTAAACCAGGTAAGCCAGTTGAGAACAAGTTCTCATTTACAACTGCGACCTGGCCAAGATAAAGCAAAGCAGTGCGATAAAAACAACAACACAGAGTTACATATGGAGTAAACAAAACATAAAGTCAAAAATACAACAGAAGTAAGTTATGGAGGTAAGGCAATAAATAGGCCATAGTGCAAAATAGTTACAATTTCGTATTAACACTGGAATGATAGATGTGCAAAAGATGATGTGCAAATAGAGATACTGGGGTGCAAATTAGCAAAATAAATAACAATATGGGGATGAGATAGTTGGGTGGGCTAATTTCAGAATGGCTGTGTACAGGTGCAGTGATCGGTAAGCTGCTCTGACAACTTATGCTTAAAGTTAGTGAGGGAGATAAAAGTCTCCAGCTTCAGAGATTTTTGCAGTTCGTTCCAGTCACTGGCAGCAGAGAACTGGAAGGAATGGCGGCCAAAGGAGGTGTTGGCTTTGGGGATGACCAGTGAGATATACCTGCTGGAACGCATACTACGGGTTGGTGTTGCTATGGTGACCAATGATCTAAGATAAGGCAGGGATTTGCTTAGAAGTGATTTATAGATGACCTGGAGCCAATGGCTTTGGCGACGAATATGTAGTGAGGGTCAGCCAATGAGAGTTTACAGGTCACAATGGTGTGTAGTATATGGGGCTTTGGTGACAAAACGGATGGCACTGTGATAGACTACATCCAATTTGCTATTGGTTCCTGACTTCCCTGAAAGGTTGTATATCGCGGGGGCTGTTCCATGCTAATGCAGTACGCCACAGGATGTTTTTGTGCTGGTCAAGAGCAGTCATGTCTGAGGAGAACCAGGGGCTATATCTGTTCTTAGTTCTGAATTTTTTGAATGGGGCATGCTTATTTAAGATTGAGAGGAAAGCACTTTTAAAGAACAACCAGGCATCCTCTACTGGCGGAATGTGGTCAATATCCATCCAGGATACCCGGGCCAGGTCAATTAGAAAGGCCTGCTCGCTAAAGTGTTTTAGGGAGCGTTTGACAGTGATGAGGGGTGGTCGTTTGACCGCGGACCCATTACGGACGCAGACAATAAGACAGTGATCGCTGAGATCCTGGTTGAAAACAGCGGAGGTGTATTTAGAGGGTAAATTTGTCAGGATGATATCTATGAGGGTGCCCATGTTTACAGATTTAGGGTTGTACCTGGTAGGTTCGTTGATAATTTGTGTGAGATTGAGGGCATATAGTTTAGATTGTAGGTTGGCCGGGGTGTTAAGCATATCCCAGTTTAGGTCACCAAGCAGTACGAATTTTGAGGATAGATGGGGGGCAATCAGTTCACATATGATGTCCAAGGCACAGCTCAGGGCTGAGGGGGGTCTGTAGCAAGCGGCAACAGTGAGAGATTTATTTCTGGAAAGGTGGATTTTTTGAAGTAGAAGCTCAAACTGTTTGGGCACAGACCTGGATAGTACGATAGAGCTCTGCAGGCTCTCTCTAAAGTAGATTGCAACCCCACCCCCTTTGGCAGTTCTATCGAGACGGACATTTCTGAATTTTTGGTGGCCTTCCTAAGCCAGGATTCAGACACTGCTAGAACATCAAGGTTGGCGGAGTGTGCTAATGCAGTGAATAACTCAAACTTAGGGAGGAGGCTTCGGATGTTAACGTGCAAGAAACCAAGGCTTTTACGGTTACAGAAGTCAACAAATGATAATGCCTGGGGAGTAGGAGTGATACTGGGGGCTACAGGGCCTGGGTTAACCTCTACATCACCAGAGGAAAAGAGGAGAAGTAGAATAAGGATACGGCTAAAGGCTTTAAGTACTGGTCTTCTAGTGCGTTGGGTACAGAGAAAAAAAGGGGCAGATTTCCGGGCGTTGTAGAATAGATTCAGGGCATTATGTACAGACAAGGATATGGAAGGATATGAGTACAGTGTAGGTAAACCTAAGTGTTGGGTAACGATGAAAGAGATAGCATCACTGGAGGCACCGATTGAGTCGGTCTCCACGTGTATGGGGGGTGGGACAAAGGAGCTATCTAAGGTAGGCTGAGCTGGGCTGGGGGATCTACAGTGAAATAGTACAATAAGAAATAACCGAAACAGCAATAAGCAAGGCATATTGACATGGGAGAGAGGCATAAAGCAATCACAGGTGTTATTCGAGATAGCTAAGACAACAGCTGGTAATGGCGAAAAAGTTTGGAATGAGGCTAAACATAAACAGGATGTGGTACCGTATAAAGGAACAGTCCAGCAGGCATCTGCTGTATAGCTGAGTTATCATAAGGTCCGGTGAACAGCAATAGGAGAGTTCGGAGGTAAGGATGAGGGCTGCTACAGCACTGGCGAGCAAGAGGCCACGGCTTGCATGTGCTAGCGGGCCGGGGCTAGCAGATGGATCTTCGTGGTCGATGTCGTAACGGGAAGCCTGTTGAAACCACAACAGACGATTTTGTCAGCAGACCAGTCGTGTTGGATCGGCGGGGCTCTGTGTCAACACTAGGAGGTCCCGTCCGGTTGACAGAGAGGTAGATAGCCGGGAGATGGGCCTGGCTCGAGGCTAGCTCAAGGCTGATTAGCCAAACACAACATCCATTTGGTTGCAGCTAGCTAGTTGCGATAATCCGGTGTTAGATGTCCAGTGATTCAGTGAAGCACATCAATGGGTTATGCACAAAGGAGATACAGTATCAATCATCCCAACCTTGGGTCCGGAATCAAGCCAATCAATTCAGAGTGGTGATCCAATCTAGCGGAGACCCTAACCAGGGCATGGCTGGTGAACTAGGCTGATTAAATGTCTTATTCTCCTCAGCTACCGCCATTTTACATCAGCACTCTCGCCAACCCCATCTTGCCAACACACTGACTCACACACATACACACAAATTGACTCACACATTCACACACACTGGCTCAAGTGTACACACACATACAGTGGGGAGAACAAGTATTTGATACACTGCCGATTCTGCAGGTTTTCCTACTTACAAAGCATGTAGAGGTCTGTCATTTTTATTATAGGTACACTTCAACTGTGAGAGACGGAATCTAAAACAAAAATCCAGAAAATCAAATTGTATGATTTTTAAGTAATTCATTTGCATTTTATTGCATGACATAAGTATTTGATACATCAGAAAAGCAGAACTTAATATTTGGTACAGAAACCTTTGTTTACAATTACAGAGATCATACGTTTCCTGTAGGTCTTGACCAGGTTTGCACACACTGCAGCAGGGATTTTGGCCCACTCCTCCATACAGACCTTCTCCAGATCCTTCAGGTTTCGGGGCTGTCGCTGGGCAATACTGACTTTCAGCTCCCTCCAAAGATTTTCTATTGGGTTCAGGTCTGGAGACTGGGTAGGCCACTCCAGGACCTTGAGATGCTTCTTACGGAGCCACTCCTTAGTTGAACTGGCTGTGTGTTTCGGGTCGTTGTCATGCTGGAAGACCCAGCCACAACCCATCTTCAATGCTCTTACTGAGGGAAGGAGGTTGTTGGCCAAGATCTCGCGATACATGGCCCCATCCATCCTCCCCTCAATACGGTGCAGTCGTCCTGTCCCCTTTGCAGAAAAGCATTCCCAAAGAATGATGTTTCCACCTCCATGCTTCACAGTTGGGATGGTGTTCTTGGGGTTGTACTCATCCTTCTTCTTCCTCCAAACACGGCGAGTGGAGTTTAGACAAAAAAGCTCTATTTTTGTCTCATCAGACCACATGACCTTCTCCCATTCCTCCTCTGGATCATCCAGATGGTCATTGGCAAACTTCAGACGGGCCTGGACATGCGCTGGCTTGAGCAGGGGGACCTTGCGTGCGCTGCAGGATTTTAATCCATGACGGCGTAGTGTGTTACTAATGGTTTTCTTTCCTCATGATCATTGATACCCCACGAGGTGAGATCTTGCATGGAGCCCCAGACCGAGGGTGATTGGCCGTCATCTTGAACTTCTTCCATTTTCTAATAATTTCGCCAACCGTTGTTGCCTTCTCACCAAGCTGCTTGCCTATTGTCCTGTAGCCCTCCCAGCCTTGTGCAGGTATACAATTTTATCCCTAATGTCCTTACACAGCTCTCTGGTCTTGGCCATTGTGGAGAGGTTGGAGTCTGTTTGATTGAGTGTGTGGACAGGTGTCTTTTATACAGGTAACGAGTTCAAACAGGTGCAGTTAATACAGGTAATGAGTGGAGAACAGGAGGGCTTCTTAAAGAAAAACTAACAGGTCTGTGAGAGCTGGAATTATTACTGGTTGGTTAGTGATCAAATACTTATGTCATGCAATAAAATGCAAATTAATTACTTAAAAATCATACAATGTGATTTTCTGGATTTTTGTTTTAGATTCCGTCTCTCGCAGTTGAAGTGTACCTATGATAAAAATTACAGACCTTTACATGCTTTGTAAGTAGGAAAACCTGCAAAATCGGCAGTGTATCAAATACTTTTTCTCCCCACTGTACGTCCATATTGTTGAGAAGGAACCTGCAAGTAAGCATTTTGTTGGACGGTGTATACCATGCGAAATTTGAAACACAAAAACTCACACAAACACACACAAAACACACACAAAACACAGCCTCCCTCCAGCATCAACACACAGCCAATGTGATATATGTAAACCAGGGCCCCTTTTAACCTCTAGAAGTATCTACCTGAAATACTGGGGTGTTAAATGTCCTCACAAGTTTCACACCTTGTAGACGAACCATGGGGTCATATGGAGAGACTTTCAAAATGAACATGAGAGACATGACAATCTTCTAAAGTGACATATTTTGCTGACATGAAAATGTTAGCAAACAATGTTCAGAGGTCAACGAGTTTCAGGGATCTGAACATTGTGTAAATACATGTTATTTTCATGGAAATGGGAGTGTTCAATTATAATGAATTGAACTTTTGGACTGTTATTCCCTGCACCCCATACAGTGAGATCCAACAGTATTGGATCAGTGACAATTGTGTTGTTGTTTTGGTTCTGTGGACTCCAGCACTGGATTTGAAATGATACAATGACTATGAGGTCCAAGTGTAGACTGTCAGCTTTAATTTGAGGGTATTTTCATCGATCAGGTGAACCGTTTCACTCTATTGTAAATAAGAATAGAATTTGTTTCTAAACACTTCTACATTAATGTGGATGCTACCATGGTTATGGATAATTCCGAATGAATCGTGAATAATAAGGAAAGTAAGGAATGGAATTAAGAATACAGTGAGGGAAAAAAGTATTTGATCCCCTGCTGATTTTGTACGTTTGTCCACTGACAAAGAAATGATCAGTCTATAACTTTAATGGTAGGTTTATTTGAACAGTGAGAGACAAAATAACAACAAAAGAATCCAGAAAATTGCATGTAAAATTTTGTATAAATTGATTTGCATTTTAATGAGGGAAATACGTATTTGACCCCCTCTCAATCAGAAAGATTTCTGGCTCCCAGGTGTCTTTTATACAGGTAACGAGCTGAGATTAGGAGCACACTCTTAAAGGGAGTGCTCCTAATCTCAGCTTGTTACCTGTATAAAAGGCACCTGTCCACAGAAGCAATCAATCAATCAGATTCCAAAGTCTCCACCATGGCCAGGACCAAAGAGCTCTCCAAGGATGTCAGGGACAAGATTGTAGACCTACACAAGGCTGGAATGGGCTACAAGACCATTTCCAAGCAGCTTGGTGAGGAGGTGACAACAGTTGGTGCGATTATTCGCAAATGGAAGAAACACAAAAGAACTGTCAATCTCAGCCTGGGGCTCCATGCAAGATCTCACCTTGTGGAGTTGCAATGATCATGAGAACGGTGAGGAATCAGCCCAGAACTACACGGGAGGAATTTGTCAATGGTCTCAGGGCAGCTGGGACCATAGTCACCAAGAAAACAATTTGTAACACACTACGGCGTGAAGGACTGAAATCCTGCAGCGCCCGCAAGGTCCCCCTGCTCAAGAAAGCACATGTACAGGCCCGTCTGAAGTTTGCCAATGAACATCTGAATGATTCAGAGGAGAACTAGGTGAAAGTGTTGTGGTCAGATGAGACCAAAATCGAGCTCTTTGGCATCAACTCAACTCGCCGTGTTTGGAGGAGGAGGAATGCTGCCTATGACCTCAAGAACACCACCCCCACCGTCAAACATGGAGGTGGAAACATTATGCTTTGGGGGTGTTTTTCTGCTAAGGGGACAGGACAACTTCACCGCATCAAAGGGACGATGGGCGGGGCCATGTACCGTCAAATCTTGGGTGAGAACCTCCTTCCCTCAGCCAGGGCATTGAAAATGGGTCGTGGATGGGTATTCCAGCATGACAATGACCCAAAACACACGGCCAAGGCAACAAAGGAGTGGCTCAAGAAGGAGCACATTAAGGTCCTGGAGTGGCCTAGCCAGTCTCCAGACCTTAATCCCATAGAAAATCTGTGGAGGGAGCTGAAGGTTCGAGTTGCAAAACGTCAGCATCGAAACCTTAATGACTTGGAGAAGATCTGCAAAGAGGAGTGGAACAAAATCCCTCCTGAGATCTGTGCAAACCTGGTGGCCAACTACAAGAAACGTCTGACCTCTGTGATTGCCAACAACGGTTTTGCCACCAAGTACTAAGTCATGTTTTGCAGAGGGGTCAAATACTTACTTCCCTCATTAAAATGCAAATCAATTTAAACATTTTTGACATGCTTTTTTCTGGATTCATTTAGTTGTTATTCTGTCTTTCACTGTTCAAATAAACCTACCATTAAAAGTATAGACTGATCATGTCTTTGTCAGTGGGCAAACATACAAAATCAGCAGGGGATAAAATACTTTTTTCCCTCACTGTATATACATAAACTCAGCAAAAAAGAAACGTCCCTTTTTCAGGACCCTGTCTTTCAAAGATAATTAGTAAAAATCCAAATAACTTCACAGATCTTCATTGTAAAGGGTTTAAACACTGTTTCCCATGCTTGTTCAATGAACCATAAACAATTAATGAACATGCACCTGTGGAACGGTCGTTAAGACACTAACAGCTTACAGACGGTAGGCAATTAAGGTCACAGTTATGAAAACTTAGGACACTAAAGAGGCCTTTCTACTGACTCTGAAAAACAACAAAAGAAAGATGCCCTGGGTCCCTGCTCATCTATGTGAACGTGCCTTAGGCATGCTGCAAGGAGGCATGAGGACTGCAGATGTGGCCAGGACAATAAATTGCAATGTCCGTACTGTGAGATGCCTAAGACAGCGCTACAGGGAGACAGGATGGACAGCTGATCATCCTCGCAGTGGCAGACCACCTGTAACAACACCTGCACAGGATCGGTACATCCGAACATCACACCTGCGGGGACAGGTAAAGGATGGCAACAACAACTGCCAGAGTTACACCAGGAACGCACAATCCCTCCATCAGTGCTCAGACTGTACGCAATAGGCTGAGAGAGGCTGGACTGAGGGCTTGTAGGCCTGTTGTAAGGCAGGTCCCCACCAGACATCACCGACAACAACATCGCCTATGGGCACAAACCCACCGTCGCTGGACCAGACAGGACTGGCAAAAAGTGCTCTTCACTGACGAGTCGCGGTTTTGTCTCACCAGGGGTGATGATCGGATTCGGGTTTATCAAATCAAATCAAATCAAATCAAATGTTATTGGTCACATGCGCCGAATACAACAGGTGCAGACATTACAGTGAAATGCTTACTTACAGCCCTTAACCAACAGTACATTTATTTTTAACAAAAAAAGTAAAAATAAAACAACAACAAAAAAAGTGTTGAGAAAAAAAGAGCAGAAGTAAAATAAAATAACAGTAGGGAGGCTATATATACAGGGGGGTACCGTTGCAGAGTCAATGTGCGGGGGCACCGGCTAGTTGAGGTAGTTGAGGTAATATGTACATGTGGGTAGAGTTAAAGTGACTATGCATAAATAATTAACAGAGTAGCAGCAGCGTAAAAAGGATGGGGTGGGGGGGTAGTGCAAATAGTCCGGGTAGCCATGATTAGCTGTTCAGGAGTCTTATGGCTTGGGGGTAGAAGCTGTAAAGAAGCCTTTTGGACCTAGACTTGGCGCTCCGGTACCGCTTGCCGTGTGGTAGCAGAGAGAACAGTCTATGACTAGGGTGGCTGGAGTCTTTGACAATTTTGAGGGCCTTCCTCTGACACCGCCTGGTATAGAGGTCCTGGATGGCAGGAAGCTTGGCCCCAGTGATGTACTGGGCCGTACGCACTACCCTCTGTAGTGCCTTGCGGTCGGAGGCCAAGCAGTTGCCATACCAGGCGGTGATGCAACCAGTCAGGATGCTCTCGATGGTGCAGCTGTAGAATTTGTTGAGGATCTGAGGACCCATGCCAAATCTTTTCAGTCTCCTGAGGGGGAATAGGCTTTGTCGTGCCCTCTTCACGACTGTCTTGGTGTGTTTGGACCATGATAGTTTGTTGGTGATGTGGACACCAAGGAACTTGAAGCTCTCAACCTGTTCCACTACAGCCCCTTCGATGAGAATGGGGGCGTGCTCAGTCCTCTTTTTTTTCCTGTAGTCCACAATCATCACCTTTGTCTTGGTCACGTTGAGGGAGAGGTTGTTGTCCTGGCACCACACGGCTATCGTCGAAGGAATGAGCGTAACACCGAGGCCTGTACTCTGGAGCGGGATCGATTTGGAGGTGGAGGGTCCGTCATGGTCTGGGGCGGTCTGTCACAACATCATCGGACTGAGCTTGTTGTCATTGCAGGCAATCTAAACGCTGTGCGTTACAGGGAAGACATCCTCCTCCCTCATGTGGTACCCTTCCTGAAGGCTCATCCTGACATGACCCTCCATCATGACAATGCCACCAGCCATACTGCTCGTTCAGTGCGTGATTTCTGCAAGACAGGAATGTCAGTGTTCTGCCATGGCCAGCGAAGAGCCCGGATCTCAATCCCATTGAGCATGTCTGGGACCTGTTGGATCGGAGGGTGAGGGCTAGGACCATTTCCCCCGGAAATGTCAGGGAACTTGCAGGTGCCTTGGTGGAAGAGTGGGGTAACATCTCACAGCAAGAAGTGGCAAATCTGGTGCAGTCCATGAGGAGGAGATGCACTGCAGTACTTAATATAGCTGGTGGCCACACCACATGCTGACTGTTACTTTTGATTTTGACCCCCCCCCCCCCTTTGTTCAGGGACACATTATTCAATTTCTGTTGGTCACATGTCTGTGGAACTTGTTCAGTTTATGTCTCAGTTGTTGAATCTTGTTATGTTCATACAAATATTTACACATGTTAAGTTTGCTGAAAATAAACACAGTTGACAGTGAGAGGATGTTTCTTTTTTTGCTGAGTTTATATGGACGAGCAATGACAGAGCGCCATGGACTAAGACACAGTAGATATTATAGAACACAGTATATACATATGAGATGAGTAATGCAAGATATATAAACATTATTAAAGTGACTAGTGTTCCAGTTCTTAAAGTGGCCAGTGATTTAAATAGGCAGCAGCAGCCTCTAATGTGCTAGTGATGACTATTTAACAGTCTGATGGCCTTGAGATTACCAATATTTTTTTTACAAGTTATGCTTTTAATCAGCATTTTATCTTGGCAGGCTTTTTATTTGAAATAAATAGTGGTTTGATTGACCCTGGTCAGTCAGTCGACTGCTCTTCCCTCTCCAAGCCTCCAGTTGGCTCAATGGAAGATCAGTCAACTTCTAGTGAATCTTTGTTTTCATATTTTTTTTGGTATGTACTTGTGATGTGCTAGATGCCTTTCTTAAGATTGATGTAAAAAAAAGTCCACTGGGGAAGATTTGATTGATCCTTTCTTGCTAGAGCTTGTTGCTCCACTGATAGCAGAAACTCAAACACATATTTATTACCTGACAGTGGTTTCTGGTTCCATCCCCAGGGTCTGGAAAGTGGCCCATATACTGTGCTCCCTTTTAATTGGCCTGAACCAGCTGCGTGTAGCTGGTTAGAAAATGATTTAACAGACAGAACACAGTGTGTATTTACAGATGGTGTTAAATCAGGTTTTCTGGACATAACAAAGGGTGTCCCACAGGTATCGATTCCTGGTCTGTTTTTTTTTACTATTTACATTAACAGTATTTGTTTATCTATAATCAATTTAAAAAACACTTTCACCTGTATGCAGATTACACTGTTCTTTATGCTATTGCCCCCACGGCTGACCAGGCATGTTCGGAGCTTAAATCTGCCTTTATTGCTTTGCAGAAAGCCTTTTTTGAACTGAAATTGGTACTTAATGCAGGTAAAACCAAGTATATGTTATTTTCCAAATCACGTAAAAATGTATCTAATGATTTATGCATACGTACATTAGATAATGCCCTCATTAATCATGTCCCCGCTTATAAATATCTAGGCGTCTAGATTGATGATAGGCTTTCCTTCAAAAAGCATGTTGATGAGTTAGTTAAGAAGTTAAGTATTCAAATGGGCTTCTTTAATAGGAATAGGTCATGCCTTTCGTTAAGTATCATATTGCATTTGTAGCCCATTGCTGCTAAGTCTGATAAAGTCGAGGCATTTCTCATTCCTTCATTTTCCAAAAGTAATTTCCTGAGACAATAAAAGCCTCCTATTTACCATGGTTCTAGATGAGTGGAGTAATCGGCGGTGTCCATCGGAAGGTGCACTGGAAATATAGAAAAAAAGGGTTCAACTGCGAAGCTGTAAATCTGAGACAAAGTGGGGACAGTCAGCTGCCGTCCAGCAGCTCAGCCGTGGAGCACCTGGGGTTGAAGCAGTGCAGCTCCTCCTCTTTCTCCTCTTCTGTTTTAAAGGATTTCAGACCACTCTCCCGTGGTCTGAACTGCTCTACCACACCCTGACTACACCCCCCACTCAGGGGCGTGTCCAGGGTCCCGGGGAAAGGAGAGTGCATCCCCAGCCCATGCCTTTGGGCCTCGGCCCATTTCACACATTTAACATGCCCAATTCCACGGTCCCTTCACACTCCGCCTCCATGACAAAGGCAGCCGTGCACAGAGCCGCGCGGCGTGGACCCCATATGTTCCCTGTCCTCGATGTGTAATGGCCCTGCATGATTCGCTTCCTCTCCCCTCGCCATGCCCTAATTATTGCCATCCAGCCTCAACTGTGGCAGTGCCAACACACGTTCGTTCACAGTTTCCCGCTCCTCGTCACGCCATTCCTCTCTGCATCACAGCGATAGGGCATCAAAGTGACATCGCTCCACTATGCTTTACACATATCCCATAGTAACGGGAGGAAAGTGAACGGCGTGAGACAACAAGCCCATAGGCTTAGTGTAGGAATTTCTACTTAGACTTTTCAATATCACGCCAGCCACCCTCGTTGACCTTCTCTTATTGGAGGCTGGATACTATGATGCTGTTAGACAGGGGTGAGGAACAACACCCCGGGGGTCCTCGCCTAATCTGATAAGTGGGAAATCAATAATTTAAGTGCTATTATCGAGGGGATGGGTGGTACGGCAAAGCGTCTGAATGCAAATAGCTTGATCGAGTCGCTGACACGAGTGCCTCCCTCTTGCAGTTGAGCACTGCCTGTTTCCAAACCTCAATTTATCTCTTGATTATTATTATTTATTGCTTGTAAACACAGCCACTTTGGTATTAAAGAGGAATTGACTTCCAGTTCAACTGGCAGGAAAAGCTTTTAAAGCATAAATGGTAAGTCATTTAGTCACATAATTATAAATAAGGGGGGGCATGGTCTTTTGTTCGGCCCTGGGTATTGATATTTTGTCAATTTATCTGGAATGTGTTCTATTAATGTATTTGGTTCCAACAAATGTCAAATGTTGACAGTTAATTTACCTTCATTAATGGGAAATTTAAATAGCTAATAATTCTAACAATGATTTTAGATCCGCATGGTCATGGACACCACTTCCATTAAGAGATTAAATTAACCTCTTAGCTCTGTTACATTGAACAAAACAAAGTTCAATTTGGGTGAGTGTTTCTTTTTAAATAGTTACTTTTTACAATTTATTTCAGAAAATAGAAGTCTAGAATTCATTTAGAAGGTCTTGTCAGTTTTTAAAAACAACAAAATGCTTGAGAAAGCTTGTCAAAAAGTACATTTTTACCTGTTGACATCAGCCTGCATAGAAATGGGTTTTTATCACTCTTTTTGAGAAAAAAAAAACTGATCTTAGTTCTGAAACCATGCAGAGACTGTATTATTTTATCTTTCTCTAGGTACAAAGAACAGCCTTCATCGCTTCGACGGTGAGGCCTCCCTCGGTGGCAACTGCTCCAGTCAGGGCCAGGTTGCTGCAAATTGAACACTTCGCAACCGAACCTGCTGCACAGCAATGCTCAGAGGTGCGTGTTTTTTAAAATTAAAAAGTGGCTAAATCATCAGGGAAGATCATAGCAGCCTCTAATGAGTGAAAGGGAGAGGCAAACTAATAACACCCTCAAATAAATTATAAGCAAAGCTCATTTGCTAACAATTGACATCAAAGCTGTCTCAACAATGAAATGCAATCAATTTATAATCCTGCCGTCCTGGTGTTCATTCGCCCATTACAAAAGTGAAAGGCATTGTCCTTTGTTTCCCATTCCGCTGACCTTGGCCCAGTTTTCCAAATGCTTCTTAAGGCTAAGTTCATCGTTAGAACCTTCGTAGATGCATCGTTAAATCTCTGAGCTGTTTCCCAAAATCATTGTTACTAAAGTTGCTCTTGAAAACACTTGTCATTTAATGACTAACTCAGACCACCCGAAAGTATGTCGTTAGATACAGTGCCTTCAGAATTTATTCAGACCCTTTGACTTTTTCCACATTTTGTTACGTTACAGCCTTATTCAAAAAATGAATACAAAATGAAAATGAAGAACCACATTTACAGTGGCTTGCGAAAGTATTCAACCCCCCTTGGCATTTTTCTTATTTTGTTGCCTTACAACCTGGAATTAAAATTGATTTTTGGGGGGTTTGTATCATTTGATTTACACAACATGCCTACCACTTTGTAGATGAAAAATATTTTTTTATTGTGAAACAAACAAGAAATAAGACAAAAAAAAAAAGAAAACTTGAGCGTGCATAACTATTCACCACACTTTGTAGAGCCACCTTTTGCAGCAATTACAGCTGCAAGTCTCTTGAGGTATGTCTCTATAAGCTTGGCACATCTAGCCACTGGGATTTTTGCCCATTCTTCAAGGCAAAACTGCTCCAGCTCCTTCAAGTTGGATGGGTTCCGCTGGTGTACAGAAATCTTTAAGTTATATCACAGATTCTAAATTGGATTGAGGTCTGGGCTTTGACTAGGCCATTCCAATACATTTAAATGTTTCCCCTTAAACCACTCAAGTGTTGCTTTAGCAGTATGCTTAGGGTCATTGTCCTGCTGGAAGGTGAACCTCCAGTCTCAAATCTCTGGAAGACTGAAACAGGTTTCCCAGTCCCTGCCGATAAAAAAAACATCCCCACAGCATGATACTGCCACCAGTTCTCAGGGTGATGAGAGGTGTTGGGTTTGCGCCAGACATAGCATTTTCCTTGATGGCCAAAAAGCTCAATTTTGGTCTCATCTGACCAGAGTACCTTCTTCCATATGTTTGGGGAGTCTCCCACATGCCTTTTGGCGAACAACAAACGTGTTTGCTTATTTTTTTCTTTAAGCAATGGCTTTTTTTCTGGCCACTCTTCCATAAAGCCCAGCTCTGTGGAGTGTACGGCTTAAAGTGGTCCTATGGACAGATACTCCAATCTCCTATGTGGAGCTTTGCAGCTCCTTCAGGGTTATCTTTGGTGTCTTTGTTGCCTCTCTGATTAATGCCCTCCTTGCCTGGTCTGTGAGTTTTGGTGGGCAGCCCGCTCTTGGCAGGTTTGTTGTAGTGCCATATTCTTTCCATGTTTTAATAATGGATTTAATGGTGCTCCGTGGGATGTTCAAAGTTGTAATATTTTTTTATAACCCAACCCTGATCTGTACTTCTCCACAACTTTGTCCCTGACCTGTTTGGAGAGCTCCTTGGTCTTCATCGTGCCGCTTGCTTGGTGGTGCCCCTTGCTTAGTGGTGTTGCAGACTCTGGGGCCTTTCAGAAAAGGTGTATATATACACTCAGATCATGTGACAGATCATGTGACACTTAGATTGCACACAGGTGGACTTTATTTAACTAATTATGTGACTTATGAAGGTAATTGGTTGCACCAGATCTTATTTAGGGGCTTCATAGCAAAGGGGGTGAATACATATGCATGCACCACTTTTCCGTTATTTATTTTTTAGAATTTTAATGCTTTCATTTGACTTCAACAATTTGGACTATTTTGTGTATGTCCATTACATGAAATCCAAATAAAAATCAATTAAAATTACTGGTGTAATACAACAAAATTTGAAAAACGGCAAGGGGGATTTTTCTTTATTTTTACTATTTTCTACATTGTAGAATAACAGTGAATACATCAAAACCATGAAATAACACATATGGAATCATGTAGTAACCAAAAAAGTGTTAAAAAATCACAATATATTTAGATTTTAGATTCTTCAAAGTAGCCACCCTTTGCCTTGATGACTGCTTTGCACACTCTTGGCATTCTCTCAACCACCTTCATGAGGTAGTCACCTGGAATACATTTCAATTAACAGGTGTGCCTTGTTCAAAGTTAATTTTGCAATTTATTTCCTTCTTAATGCTTTTGAGCCAATCAGTTGTGTTGTGACAAGGTAGTGGTGGTATACAGAAGATAGCCCTATTTGGTAAAAGATCAAGTGCATGTTATGGTAAGAACAGCTCTAATTAGCAAAGAGAAATGACAGTCCATCATTACTTTAAGACATGAAGGTCAGTCAATGCGGAAATTTCAAGAACTTTTAAAGTTTCTTCAAGTGCAGTTCCAAAAAACATCAAGCGTTTTGTTATGCAACTGGCTCTCATGTGGACGACCACTTCAGGAATGGAAGACCCAGAGTTACCTCTGCTGCAGAAGATAAGTTCGTTAGTGTTACTAGCCTCAGAAATTGCAGACACATCTCAACATCAACCGTTCAGAGGGGACTGTGTGAATCAGACCTTCATGGTCGAATTGCTGCAAAGAAACTACTACTAAAGGACACCAATAATAAGAAGAGACTTGCTTGGGCCAAGAAACATGAGCAATGGACATTAGACCGGTGGAAATATGTCCTTTGGTCTGATGAGTCCAAATTGGAGATTTTTGGTTCTCAGAGACGCAGAGTAGGTAAACGGATGATCTCTGCATGTGTGGTTCCCACCGTGAAGCATGGAGGAGGTGGTGTGATGGTGTGGGGGTTCTTTGCTGGTGACACTGTCTGTGATTTATTTTGAATTCAAGGCACACTTAACCAGCATGGCTACCACAGCATTCTGCAGCAATACGCCATCCCATCTGGTTTGTGCTTAGTGGGACTATCATTTGTTTTTCAACAGGACAATGACCCAAAACACATCTCCAGGCTGTGTAAGGGCTATTTGACCAAGAATGAGAGTGATGGAGTGCTGCATCAGATTACCTGGCCTCGACAATCACCCAACCTCAACCCAATTGAGGTGGTTTGGGATGAGTTGGACCGCAGAGTGAAGGAAAAGCAGCCAACAAGTGCTCAGCATATGTGGGAACTCCTTCAAGACTGTTGGAAAAGCATTCATCATGAAGCTGGTTGAGAGAATGCCAAAAGTGTGCAAAGTTGTCATCAAGGCAAAGGGTGGCTACTTTGAAGAATCTAAAATCTAAAATATATTTTGATTTGTTTAACACTTTTTTGGTTACTACATGATTCCATATGTGTTATTTCATAGTTTTGATGTCTTCACAATTTTTCTACAATGTAGAAAATAGTAAAACTAAAGAAAAATCCTTGAATGAGTAGGTATGTCCAAACTTTTGACTGGTACTGTAAAACATTTTTTACATAGAATTAAGCATAATGATTATGGCTCTAGATTGCAGGAAAAAGCTGTTTCAGGTTTTTGAAAAATGCAAAATTCTCTAACTAACAGAAGGGGGGTCTAGCCCCCCTCCAGACCACCACTCACTGCGAAGCAGACAGTGACTTCCCCTGTCTCATCATTACCAGCTCTCATTACTAAACAGAACTTCGACAAAGATCCATTGTTCACACCTCAATTAGGAAATTGAGTCTCAGTCAAAATAAGGGGCTGAAAACTCTGACAACAATACTATAGGGACAAGAGGAACATACTTCATCCTCATTGACAGTTAGCCAATGCAGCGTCGATAATCCTCTGGTTAATAAGCCACAGAGAAGGACATCCCCAACCCACGCCTGGGACTACAACTCCCAAGTCTCACGCCTATAAAATTAGCACCTGCTTCGAGGTTATCTACCCAATAGGATTGAACTATGGGAGATAAACGACCAATCAAAGTATCAATGGCACCTACACAATGGTTGAGAAGTTTCTTCCTTATGTTTGTTCGCCAAAAGCAATCTATCATTGAACACTTCTGGGTATGACAATATCTTGTGGCAATGAAACTGTCTGTAGGCCTGCAGTGCAACATTTATCACCTCGATCCCAGTGGCTGTGGAGCCTGGAGTGGGAAGAAGGGGATGCTGAGATACATTTATCCTGTTTTAGGCCTTGGTGCTTTTTCCCAGTCAGTGGGATAATACAAATTCTCCTCCACGTTGTTATCTGGAGTGGGAATCACAGTCCCAGGGAGGTGAAAATGACCTTTGTGGCTCCCAGGCCCCGGCTGAAGAGTGATACGGTACGCCCGTGGCGCGACATTGGCTCCAATCCCGATACAGAGGTCAGCCATCATGATGATGGTCTCAGATAGAAGATCACACAGGGCCCCCGCTGTCCACATCCACTAACCACAGTACTCTCAATCTATTTTTCCTCTCAACCATTAATAGGATGAGTCCCAAATGCCATCCTATTCCTTGTACAGTATAGTGCACTACTTTTGACCAGGATCCATAGAACTCTGGTCAGAAGTACTACACTTTATAGGGAATAGGGTGCCATTTCAGACACATCCATATTCTCATACAGCCTTTAGAATATCAGTTCAAACCTCCATATTCATGCAATCTATATGAGCACTCTTGGGTATACAGAGATAATAACAAGTGGCTAACGATGTAAACATGTTTTTTATCCATAAAGGCATGGCCACAGAGACCCAGGGGAGAGGCGAGGATATGGAAAGTGCTGTGTGCAATCACCACTCCCTGTAAAATGAATGTATACTGAATGCAACATGCAACAATTTCAAAGATTTTATTGAGTTACAGTTCATAGAAGGAAATTAGTCAATTGAATAAAATATCTTTGAAATCTATGGATTTCACATGACTTGGTAGGGGCGCAGCCATGGGTGGGCCTGGAGGGCATAGGCCCACCCACTTGGGAGCAAGGTCCATCCACTGGGGAGCCAGGCCAGGCCAATCAGAATGAGTTTTTCCCCACAAAAGGGCTTTACTACAGACAGAAATACTCCTGAGCAACCCCCCTCCCCCTCCTCAGACGATCCCGCAGGTAAAGAAGCCGGATGTGGAGGTCCTGGGCTGGCATGGTTACACGTGGTCTGTGGTTGTGAGGCCGGTTGGATGTACTGCCAAATTCTCTAAAATGACATTTGAGGTGGCATATGGTAGAGAAATGAACATTCAATTCTCTGGCAACAGCTCTGTTGGACATTTCTGCAGTCAGCATGCCAATTGCATGCTCCTTCAAAACTTGAGACATCTGTGGCATTGTGTTATGTGACAAAACTGCACATTTTAGAGTGGCCTTATATTTTCGCCAGCACAAGGTGCACCTGTGTAATGATCATGCTGTTTAATCAGCTTCTTGATATTCCACACCTGTCAGGTGGATGGATTATCTTGGCAAAGGAGAAATTCTCACTAACAGGGATGTAAACAAATTTGTGCACAACATTTTAGAGGAATTAGCTTTTTGTACATATGGAACATTTCTAGAATCTTTTATTTCAGCTCATGAAAAATGGGACCAACACTTTACATGTTGCGTTTATATTTTTGTTCAGTATAAAAGTGTAATAACGCTTAATATTGTTTTTACATTGGTGATTTATGTCGCTGTGAATTAAACATTAACCTTCACACACGCAAGGCGTTGATTCATTACAGAACTGAGGTGCTATTTTGTTTTCATATTGACTCTTTACGATTACTCTCTCCTTTTTGCAGCCCTGCGTAATAAAACAAGTACAGGGTAATTGGCTTTTTAATGGGTTTGCGTATCCATACCATTTGAAGAGTTGTCTCCTCAAGGCTCATTTCCTAAGTCATGCCGCTGTGCGATTCTGAAAAATAAAGTCAGGGACTTAAGCACTGAGCAGTCCTGAGGACCATTCCGGAAGCAACGCTTGAGCTCCCGCTGAAATTGTCTTGTCAAAGATTAACTTTGGAATGTGGAGCGGTGATATGGCACCTCCTTGCCAGGCTCCCACTTTTTAGCACTGGTGGGGAGATTGGACTGATGGAGAGGGGAAGGGGACAGCAATGATTCTTAGCCCCATGCTTGTCAGGAGGTGGAAGAATTGGATCCCTTGGTATTGCAGTATAAGGTCTACACTTTTAGAAAAAAAAGGCGCTATCTAGAACCTAAAAGAGTTATTTGACTGTCCCTTTAAAGAACCATTTTTGGTTCCAGGTAAAGCCCGTTTGATGTCCATTAAGAACCCTTTCTACAGAGGGTTCTACATGGAACCCAATAGGGTTCTACCTGGAACCAAAAAGGGTTATCCTATGGGGACAGCCAAAGAACCCTTTTGGAACCCTTTTTTCTAAGAGTGTGTAAAGCATGTTCTCCCTGTATCTCACCTTTTTTCTTCATTCCGATTTAGCTGCGATTGCAGTAATAACCCCCACTCTCTCCTTTTTTTCAGGGCTGTCAATGGTAGGAGCAGAGTGGGGGCTTTAGCTGGAGTAGGAAATAATGGACCTTATCTAGCATGAACTTTCTATCTCAAAAATTGATATAATGACTCATATATACTTATATACATTTGTATGTTACTCATTTAAATGTAAATGAGTTCTCAGCGGTTAATGATGCTTCTTCATATCTATTGGACTTTATCTGATGATCACATGGAAGACTGTTTAGGCCTATTTATGTTTCTAGTTTCTAGAACTGGCCTTGATGTTGGTAAAACACACACTGAACAATGATGAAAGGCCATTTGATATGTTTTATGGTGGGCTGCTTTGAACACTGGCTTTGACGTGTGCGTTCCACATACTGTCAAACAGCAGAGAACAGAGGAAAGAGAGGCTTTTTGAACGGCCTAATTTGAACCGTCTACATGTGTCACTAAAAACAAATGCAGGAACACATAGCAGCCGAGCATGTGCAAATGAATGGACGTTTTGACGTCTCTTCTAATATGTGACCCACCACCTCAATTTGGTCTTATGTAGCAACATTTAAATTGTGTTTTTTTTACATTGGTTAAAAGTACAGAAAAAAGGAACAATGGGAAAGTAATTCTGCTTTGAAAGTTGATAAACTTGTAACCCCACTTTTGAGAAAAAGGCCCTTGAATGTTTTGTTACATCTACTGGAGAGCTCTTCTTTGTCTACACCCATTCAGCATTGTTCACACCTTCTTAAGCCTTAGCCCCACCCATCACTTTAAGTGAGGCCATGTGCTAAACTGACTGATTAGTGTAGTAATAATAATAATAATAATAATAATAATATGCCATTTAGCAGACACTTTTATCCAAAGCAACTTACAGTCTAGTAAACACTATCACTTTATGTTTTCTTCTCAGAAAGTGAATATTTTACTAGGTTATTAACTAGGCTATAGGCCACCTAAAGTGTGATGTTTGGACGCCAGCTCGGGTTCAATATGCAAGTATTCATTTGAACTTGATTCATTTGATTCACTTTAGTAAGGCTCTTGACCTTCCACCACCACCAAATACAAGGAACACATAAAATATGAATTATAAGGAATTCTGATGTACCATTGGAGCCGAAGCTACAGACCTTGCCTTCTGTGTGTGTGTACTGGCTAAGAAAGGTCACCGAATTTCATGAGGCATATTCAATATCATCCACACAGAGAGCAAAGCCTCAGCTCCAGCTCCAGCCCTAGACAGAATATCTGAGGCAAAAGGTAACTCTCAAATGGGCTTTCAGATAAGCTGCTAGTCATTGTTCCCCAAGGCTCATAAGGTAAATGCATACAGAGGCTAACATTCAACAAAGGGCATCGATGGCTTGAATTACGGGCCAGACAAAAGAGCACTCAGGTGGAATCACAATGTTATTTCGGTAGATAAGCACAGGTCCTTGTGGACTGCGGAAAGGCAAACAACTGAACAAAAACTATGAGGGCCTCTGTTTCATTATGCCACACAATTACTATTAGAGAGAAGCATCTCGTTGGCTCCCTTAGCGTGTTGATGTAGTATAGCGTCTACTGATACTGCGTCTATTGTGTAACATCATGCGCCACGTAGGAGCTGGGAGCATATGTAGTAATAAAATATTTTCAGACAATTTTAATAGAAAAAAGCCTGTCCTGTTGCCCCTAAGGTTCTGAACTTTAGAACCCTGTTTAGTCATAAGGGAGCCAGCCAAGCCTTTACTTTTTATGGGTTTCCTTTTCAGGGCTGCTTTGACTTCATTCAAGTTTCCCTTTAATCATCCAAAACACACCACTGTCTCAACAGCTATATTGTGGGAATGGAGGGATGGTGTCAATGGGATTTGTGACCCCAAATCTGCAGAGAGTGTGGTGATGACTGATGACACAGTAGTCCCTGTGGTACGATGCACAGTTTAGGGAGTACTGTGCTACAGTTGAAAGTGAGAGGCATGGAGAGACATAAAGTGGTGAGCTCCTGGTGTGCATTAGTATTCCCTGGAATATTTCCCTCTGACAGAAATAGGCTACTTCCCAACACTATGCCCAAGTCCTCCACCCACCTCCACCTCTCTAGTCACGTTAATTTTCCGGAGGGAACAGAGAAGCTCCCTTCCATAACTCTGTGCCGAACATTCGCCTTTATCGCAGAGAGCGATAGCCAGTGCCACAAACACTCATTTCATTAAGCACGCTTTAAGTCCCACACGTCACTGTGCATTTATTTCACTACGCTGGACAGATTCAGAGAAACAGAGGAACTGAGTTGAAATATGTTTTCATCTGCTACTGCTCTACTCTAGAAATTACATTAATAAATACATGGTGTGAGACTCTACCTCTGGCAAAAAAAAAATCTTAATATTATTGTGATCTGGTGAAATGGGTTCAGGTTGGAGATAAATGATTCTAAAGAGACATATAGTGCCTTCTGTTTTTCCTATTTTGTTGCATTACAACCTGTAATTTAAATGGATTTTAATTTGGATTTCATGTAATGGACATACACAAAATAGTCCAAATTGGTGAAGTGAAATGAAAAAAAATACAGTTGAAGTTGGAAGTTTACATACACCTTAGCCAAATACATTTAAACTTAGTTTTTCACAATTCCTGACATTTAATCCTAGTAAAAATGTTGTGTCTTAGGTCAGTTAGGATCACCACATTATTTTAAGAATGTGAAATGTCAGAATAATAGCAGAGAGAGATTTATTTCAGCTTTGATTTCTTTCATCACATTCCTAGTGGGTCAGAAGTTTACAGACACTCAATTAGAATTTGGTAGCATTGCCTTGAAATTGTTTAACTTGGGTCAAACCTTTCGGGTAACCTTCCACAAGCTCCCCACAATAAGTTGGGTGAATTTTGGCCCATTCCTCCTGACAGAGCTTGTGTAATGGAGTCAGATTTGTAGGCCTCCTTGCTCGGTCACGCTTTTTCAGTTCTGCCCACAAATGTTCTATAGGATTGATGTCAGGGCTTTGTGATGGCCACTCCAATACCTTGACTTTGTTGTCCTTAAGCCATTTTGCCACAACTTTAGAAGTATGATTGGGGTCATTGTCCATTTGGAAGACCCATTTGCGACCAAGGTTTAACTTCCTGACTGATGTCTTGAGATGTTGCTTCAATATAGCCACAGACATTTTTTTCCTCATGATGCCATCTATTTTGTGAAGTGCACCAGTGCCTCCTGCAGCAAAGCACCCCCACAGCATGATGCTGCCACCCCCGTGCTACACGGTTGGGATGGTGTTCTTCGGCTTGCGCGCGACCCCCTTTTTCCTCTAAACATAACTATGGTCATTATGGCCAAACAGTTCTATTTTTGTTTCATCAGACCAGAGGACATTTCTCCAAAAAGTACGATCTTTGTCCCCATGTGCAGTTGCAAACCGTAGTCTGGCTTTTTTATTACGGTTTTGGAGCAGTGGCTTCTTCCTTGCTGAGCGGCCTTTCAGGTTATGTCAATATAGGACTTGTTTTACTGTGGTTATAGATACTTTTGTACCTGTTTCCTCCAGCATCTTCACAGGGTCCTTTGCTGTTGTTCTGTGATTGATTTGCACTTTTTGCACCAAAGTAAGTTAATCTCTAGGAGACAGAACGCGTCTCATTCCTGAGACATTTAAATGTCTTGGAATGGCCTAGTCAAAGCCCACACCTCAATCCAATTGAGTATCTGTGGTATGACTTAAAGATTGCTGTACACCAGCGGAACCCATCCAACTTGAAGGAGCTGAAGTAGTTTTGCCTTCAAGAATGGGCAAAAATCCCAGTGGCTAGATGTGCCAAGCTTATAGAGACATACCCCAAGACACTTGCAGCTGTAATTGCTGCAAAAGGTGGCTCTACAAAGCCAAGTTTTCTGTTATTTTTTTCTTATTTCTTGTTTGTTTCACAATGGTAGGCATGTTGTGTAAATCAAATGATACCAACCCCCCAAAAATCCATTTAAATTCCAGGTTGTAATGCAAAAATATAGGAAAAATGCCAAGGGGGGTGAATACTTTTGCAAGCCACTGTATGACATGAAAAGATGGCTGTCATCTATAAGTCAATGAGCTGTTTGTTCTCATTACCAAATTAAACATTTCCTACGCCATACAGTATATCAAAAAAATTGCTTGTTTAATATTTGGAAATATTTTATGTTATTCAAACAAAGACATGTGTGAATGAAACTAGAGTGTTTATAAGGTCATATTTATACAGTTATCAATAATATTCTGTTCATCTCAAAACAGTGGCTGAAGTATACTGTAAGTCCAAGCCAAGTGTGTGTGTGTATGTGTGTGTGTGTTTGTGTGTGTGTGTATGTGTGTGTGTGTGTGTGCATGCTTCTGTAAGTTTGTGTGTCTACACTATAAGAAATTAAGAGTTGAAATTACTTTTTAAATGGTGTGCTTGTTCACCTAGGGGGACGTTCAGACCTCATTAAAACAAGGACACTACAAGACAGCGAGACAGTTACTTAGAACAGCACAGAGTTTGGCACGGCCGCTACTGTCCATAGAGGCCAGTGATGGAGACAGCTAATGCCCAGCCATCTGTCTATAGCCCAGCCAGAACAAGCCAATCACACTAGATCTAGCCCTAACAGCATAACTATAACTAGATATTAATCCTGATTACTAACATTCATTCCTTTTCTGTTTAATTACTTAATGTGGGGTTGTAACTTCAAGAACTGTAATTATATATAATTAGAGCTATCAAGCATTCACGCTAGCACTGTATCACTCAGGGTTGCTACTACTCACGCTAACTCATTTGTCACTTATTCTGATGCAGTGGGTTAGCATTAGCACAGGCTATGGGGAACACACTTGTATTAATGAAAGTAGTGATGGCTAAGTAGGGTATGTGCCTTGCCATTTTGACTGTGTCTCTATGGCTGGTTCAGATTGGCTTCCAAGTCAAATGAAAACAATTGTTGCGGCCAACTAATGGCCTTGACAAAATCTATTTAGACATATCCTTTGGTTTGGGTTCTATCACTGATGATGACACTCTAAATATTCAATGTTTATTGCAACATACATATAAGTAGATAGCAACGAAAGACTATCTAAGGCAGTGAGATGGTCAACTGAGACTACATTACACCACAAAATAATCTTCAAGATATGGCTCTTTTTATATCGCCCCATAATACTATGTTATTTAATCATATTAAACATATCATCAGTATAATATACTAGTACTCTACCTCTATAAACCAATGGGGGAACACATAAAGGATCCAATTGAAGCTAGATAGCCCAGATAGATAAACATCAATATACGTTTTTTCAGGGTGTCGGCTCATAAATGCCATCCTTTCCTCACCATTAAATGTATTAAACTCTCGCTGGGGGCCCATTACTTCCATATGTGGTGGCTTTTAAATGTTTTTTAGTCTAACAATGGTGGCCGAGTGACTTATGCTGCCCATTCTTCCCAGGCACCTTGAGATCGGCGAGGCGCTCTAGCCTCGTGTCAAATAAGAGATATGTTGGGATATAGCCGCGGGGCAGTCAGAGGGAGGTGCATACTAATGGTGGCATCTCATTGCTCGTCGTGCAGCGAGCTCTTATGGTCCCCAGCAGAGCCGAAGCATCTCTGGGAGTGGACATGCTTTGAGTTAGAGCTCCTCGTTGAAGTAGTGCTCAGGGTCTGGTGGTTGCAAAGCCCAATATAGGCCTGATATAATGGGCTGACGGTGATTGGGAAATGACAGGATCTCTCTGTGTTATGAGAAGGGCTTTGTCATTCAATTGAGCACACCATCTTAATATCACACATCAGAAGTGAGCCAAAATGAATACATGAAATACTATCACATTCCTCAGTAAAAAGGTAATCAAACAGCCGTCTGAACTGCCCTAGCGACACCAAAACATCCAACTTTAGAGAGTTCTGGACATACGTGAGTTTCAAGTTAGGGGAAGCTAAAATAAAATCACAAAATAAATGACCTTCATAAAATATTGCATGCATCTATCATCGCATTTGCAAACTAATGTAAGATAGCCTACTATTCCTAATGTGATGAGTAGAATGGATAGTCATAAGTATGTAGATGGTAAGAATTACAGGGCCCAAAATCGACCAACTACCATTATCTTATTTTGGCTATTTTTTTTTTTTTAATCTAAAGCCTCGAGTTAATCTCACCATCAACATCCATCTGGAATTCATCTGTTGTGAAACTCATCTCTGCAATTCCAATTAATTGAATCACTATTACAGGCCACACTTCACAACACAAAGACGACAACGGAAATAAGGAACTCAGAATGAATACATTGAGGGTTGATCTGATCAAGCTATCAGTTCATCTCCCGGGGTAGGATGTGGAAAAATGGATGCCTGTATTTACTGTCATCTTGAATATTATAACCATAGTCTGTCAGAGATAGATTGCTTATGAGCAGATGTTAGATCGAGATATTCAACAAAGATCCCTCCAACCAGGCTGAACTGTAGGTGTGCTTATTGTGAATAGACCGTAAGTGCATAGACAAAGTGTAAGTAATATGTTTAGTAATACATCAAACGTTGCTAAAGTATCACGTTTCTTCACTTGGAGAGATTGAAAAGGCAATAATTTTGATATAGCTGAATAGTATCCCACGCTCTCGATTCATAACTGAGTCTGCTGTCTTGACACCCTCAGGCAGTGAGGCAAGAGTTCACGCGTGGCTGGAGAAAGGGCCTTCACTAAGTTAGAAATAGAGGTGTTGCCACAAGAGATTTACTGACATCTTGCCGATGCCAACATTTGAATGTTGTCCATCACTCATAACTACTCATTAGTCAAGCCATGTAAAATAGGCCAACTTACTGTACAGCACAGTAAGTAAGTCAGCTGAGGAGTCACACTGACTATGCTCGAGTGAAAACCACGTGTCAGCATCGGGTGTGATGACCTAAGGGAGAGTGGAAAAGGGAGCGAGAAAGAGAGATTGAGAGGGGGAGGGAGATATAGTGTGAGAGAGAGAAGGAAAGAGCGATAAAGAGAGAGAGAGGGAGTGAGAGAGGAAAAAAGGGAAGGGGAGTGAGATGGAGAAAGAGAGAAAAATGATAGGGAGGGGTGATTCTCTGAGGTGTGGGGTCCCCAGAGTGATGGCGTGAAAGGAGAAAGTAAATGAGTGCTCTGAGCCCAGCAGCAGACTGCTGCAAACAGAGGTTTCTCCACAGGGTTCTCCTTGGCAGTCAGTCCATCCTCTGACAATGCAAATAGTCTGGGTAACCATGATTAGCTGTTCAGGAGTCTTATGGCTTGGGGGTAGAAGCTGTTAAGAAGCCTTTTGGACCTAGACTTGGCGCTCTGGTACTGCTTGCCCTGCGGTAGCAGAGAGAACAGTCTATGACTAGGGTGGCTGGAGTTTTTGGACAATTTTAGGGTCTTCCTCTGACGCCGCCTGGTATGGAGGTCCTGGATTACTTACTTAGCTAGTGAATGCAGCTAGCTAGTTTAGCCTACTCAAACATCTAGCTCAAACAGAGAGGGATGCTATGTGAGGTAGCTGGCTGTGGCTATCCAACACTGGAACTCTTCCAAGTCAAGGTAAGCTTTTGGGTGTATTAATTTATTACCATGGGGCAAGCCGGCGTAACTGCTAAATTGCTTGCTGACTGTACTGCATGATTGTAGTGGGTTTACTAACGTGTTAGCTCTAGTAGCTATGTTGACTATGACATTAGCTAATATGGTGACAATTACACTGCCCTACAAAGCAAAAAGGCAGCAACTGCTCATTTGGTCGAAAATGAGTTAATGTCATTTTTGCTACATTAAATACATGCTTAATCATGTGGACAAGTAACCTGTATCCTGGGGGTCATGTTAGCAGTAACTGCATAAGGTTACTGTGAAACCAAGGTAAATAAAAGCCATTTTTCTCAGTTCCACACTATGAGCGGTTATGATATAAAGGTTTGGCTTGGAAAGGTTTTTTCGCCTGGTGTCACGGTTTCGGCCGAGGCGGCTCCTCCTCCTTGTTCGGGCAGGTTTCGCCGGTCGTCGTCTCCGGAGTTCTAGCTGCCACCGCTCAATGTTTCGTGTTTGTTTGGTTTTGTCTGTTAGTCACACCTGTTTTGTGTTAGGTCTCGTTGAGCACCTTATTTAGTTTCCTCGTTGTTAGGTTTGTGTTGTGTGTGATTGTTCGTGTCGTGGTTGCGCTACCTGTTACGGTACGCTATTTTCCATAGTTTCCTCCTTGGGTTTAGGAGAGATTTACGCACGTTTGTGTGCGCTTGCATTACGCCTGTGTGCGTCCTTTTGCCTCCGGGCTGTTTTGCTTATTTTTGTGCTAGTAAAGTCTTGTTGGACTTACCCTCTGCTGCCTGCGCCTGATTCCACACCACACCTCTACACAGCACCGTGACAGAATCACACACCATCAGATGGAATCAGCAGGAGCACCCGTCGACCCCATGGAGGAGCGTCTCCTTGGACACGAGCACCGGATCAACCGGATCGGGCACGCCTTGGAGGGCGTCATGGACACCCTTCGTCGATGGGAGACCAGCGGGGTTCCCATAGCCCCACCTATCGCACCATCACCTTCACCACCGGACAACCAGCCCGTCCATCGACCGGAACCCAGTGGGATTCGGCTCTCGCTCCCGAGGGCGTACGACGGCACCGCTGCCGGGTGTCAGGGGTTCCTCCTCCAAGTGGAGCTCTACATTGCCACCATACACCCGGCGCCCTCGGGATACGAGAGCGTTTCCGCCCTCATCTCCTGTCTCACCGGCAAGGCGTTGGAGTGGGCCAACGCTGAGTGGAGGGGAATAGACGCCGCCACCGTCACCTATGCGGAGTTCTCCCGTCGCTTCCGTGCGGTCTTCGACCATCCACCAGAGGGGAGAGCGGCGGGGGAACGTCTATTCCACCTCCGACAGGGGATGAGGAGCGCTCAGGCGTTCGCGCTGGAGTTCCGGACTCTAGCGGCTGATGCGGGGTGGAATGAGAGGGCCCTCGTAGACCACTTCCGATGTAGCCTTCGGGAGGACGTCCGCAGGGAGTTAGCCTGCAGGGACAGTACACTAACATTCGACCAGCTGGTGGACATGGCCATCCGACTGGACAACCTGCTGGCGACCCGCGGACGTCCCGGGTGGGGGTCCCCCATTCCACCCTCCAGCGCCTCCGAGCAGTGTCTGATGGAGCTTGGAGGTGCTGGCGCTAGAGGGAGAAGAGGTAGGAGCCCGAGGGGGGCAGTCTCCTGCACCAAGTGTGGGCGCGGAGGGCACACCGCGGCTAGGTGCTGGGGAGGGTCCCCTGGTGAGGGAGAGAGCAGGTCGTACAGTGGGGAGTCCACCCAGGTGAGTAGGCGCCCTACTTACCCAGAGCTTTCTGTCGTTCACATTACCTTACCTGTTTGTTTCCCACAGGTTGCACCTCGGTCCCAGCATAAGGCGCTAGTCGATTCAGGCGCAGCTGGGAATTTTGTAGACCGGAGATTCTGTGTTAAGTTAGGGATTCCCCTCCTTCCAGTCGACAAACCCTTTCCTGTACATGCCCTAGATAGTCGTCCGTTAGGATCTGGGTTGATTGGGGAGGTCACAGCGCCACTTAGGATGATGACGCAGGGGGGTCATGAGGAGACGATTCAACTCTATCTTATCGACTCTCCTGCGTATCCGGTGGTACTGGGGCTTCCCTGGTTGATGACCCATGATCCTACTATTTCGTGGCGAGAGAAAGCTCTTAAAGGGTGGTCTGCTCAGTGTGAGGGGTTATGTCTGGGTGTTTCCGTAGGGGCGACCTCGGTGGAGAGTCCGAACCAGATGCCAGCACTGCACATTCCTCCTGAGTATGAGGATTTGGCGCTCGTGTTCAGTAAGACCAGAGCGGCACAGTTGCCACCTCATAGACAGGGGGATTGTGCGATAGACCTCCAGACAGGAGCAGCGCTTCCGCGGAGCCATGTGTATCCTTTGTCCCAAGAGGAGAAAAAGGCAATGGAGACTTACATTGCCGAGTCTCTGAGACAGGGATACATACGGGCCTCCACTTCTCCCGCGTCCTCGAGCTTCTTTTTTGTGAAGAAAAAGGATGGAGGTTTGCGTCCGTGTATTGATTACCGCGGTCTCAATCAGGTGACGGTGAAGTACAGCTATCCACTTCCTCTGATTGGGACCATGACGGAGTCCTTACACGGGGCAAGGTTCTTCACAAAATTGGATCTCAGGAGCGCATATAACTTGGTGCGCATTAGGGAGGGCGATGAGTGGAAGACAGCATTTAGTACTACATCCGGCCATTACGAGTATCTCGTCATGCCATATGGGTTAATGAATGCTCCATCAGTCTTCCAATCGTTTGTAGACGAACTTTTCCGGGACATGCAGGCGCAGGGAGTAGTGGTGTACATAGATGATATTCTTGTGTACAGTGCTACTCGGGCCGAGCATGTAGCCCTGGTGTGCAGGGTATTGAGGAGACTGTTGGAGCATGACCTGTATGTCAAAGCTGAGAAATGTCTGTTCTTCCAGGAGTCAGTTTCCTTTTTGGGTTACCAGTTGTCTGCGTCGGGGGTGAGAATGGAGGTGGACCGAGTGTCCGCCGTGCGTAATTGGCAAACCCCAACTACGGTTAAAGAGGTGCAGCGGTTCTTGGGTTTTGCGAATTACTACCGGAGGTTTATCCGGGGTTTTGGACAGGTGGCAGCTCCCATAACGTCTCTTCTGAAGGGGGGTCCGGTGCGCTTGCAGTGGTCAGCTGAGGCGGACAGGGCCTTTGGGAGACTGAAGGACCTGTTTACCTCGGCCCCGGTGTTGGCGCACCCGGATCCCACTTTACCCTTCCAAGTTGAGGTGGACGCGTCTGAGGCCGGTATCGGGGCAGTTCTTTCTCAACGATCCGGTACACCACCTAAGCTCCGCCCCTGTGCTTTTTATTCTAAGAAGCTCAGTCCGGCGGAGCGGAATTATGACGTAGGGGACAGGGAGCTGTTAGCCGTAGTACAGGCCCTAAAGGTGTGGAGGCATTGGCTTGAGGGGGCTCAGCACCCTTTCCTCATTCTGACCGACCATCGTAACCTGGAGTACATTCGGGCAGCTAGGAGACTGAATCCTCGCCAGGCTCGATGGACTATGTTTCTCGCCCGGTTTGTGTTCAAGATCACTTACATCCCTGGGTCCCAGAACGGGAAGGCAGATGCTCTGTCCCGTCGGTATGACACGGAGGAGAGGTGCGTGGAGTCCATTCCCATACTACCGGAGTCTTGTCTGGTGGCACCGGTGGTGTGGGAGGTCGATGCGGAGATCGAGCGGGCGTTACGCACCGAGCCTAGTCCTCCCCAGTGTCCGGTGGGTCGGGTGTACGTCCCGCTCGAGGTCCGGGATCGGCTGATTTATTGGGCTCACACGTCCCCCTCCTCTGGACATCCGGGTATTGGCCGGACGGTGCACTGCCTTAGTACGAAGTACTGGTGGCCAACGTTAGCCAGGGATGTGAGGGTTTATGTCTCCTCCTGCTCAGTATGTGCCCAGTGTAAGGCGCCCAGACACTTGCCCAGGGGTAAATTACAGCCCCTGCCCGTTCCACAACGACCCTGGTCTCACCTCTCGGTGGATTTTGTTACCGATCTTCCCTCCTCCCAGGGGAATACCACCATCCTGGTCGTTGTGGATCGGTTCTCGAAGGCCTGTCGTCTCCTTCCCCTGCCGGGTCTTCCTACGGCCCTACAGACCGCTGAGGCTCTATTTACTCACGTCTTCCGGCATTACGGGGTGCCCGAGGATATAGTGTCCGATCGAGGCCCCCAGTTTACCTCCAGAGTCTGGAGAGCATTTATGGAACGTTTGGGGGTCTCGGTGAGCCTTACCTCGGGTTACCACCCGGAGAGTAATGGGCAGGTTGAACGAGTCAACCAGGATGTGGGTAGGTTTCTGAGGTCATATTGTCAGGGCCGGCCGGAGGAGTGGGCGAGAACTCTCTCCGCCACTCCTCCACCCAACTAACCCCTTTTCAGTGTGTATTAGGGTACCAGCCGGTTCTGGCACCATGGCATGAGAGCCAGATCGAGGCCCCCGCTGTGGATGAGTGGGTGCGGTGCTCGGAGGAGACGTGGGACGCTGCACACGTCCATCTGCAGCGTGCCATACGTCGACAGAAGACGAGCGCCGACCTACACCGCAGTGAGGGGCCAGTGTACGCACCTGGAGATCGAGTCTGGCTCTCAACCAGAAACCTGCCCCTCCGCCTGCCCTGCCGGAAGCTGGGTCGGCGGTTTGTGGGGCCTTTTAAAGTCCTGAGGAGATTGAACGAGGTGAGTTACAGGTTAGAACTACCTATTGATTACAAGAATATTAACCCCTCGTTCCATGTGTCTCTCCTCAGGCCGGTGGTAGCTGGTCCACTCCAGGACTTTGAGATTGAGGAGACTCCTCCACCCCCGTTGGACATTGAGTGGGCTCCGGCGTACACGGTTCGGACCATCCTGGATTCGAGACGCCGGATGGGGGGTCTCCAATATCTCGTGGAGTGGGAGGGGTACGGTCCGGAGGAGCGGTGCTGGGTGCCAAGGAGGGACATTCTGGATTCGTCCCTGATGACCGAATTCCATCGTGGTCATCCTGCGCGCCCTGCTCCGCGTCCCCCTGGTCGTCCCCGAGGCCGGAGGCGGCGCGCGGCTGGAGCCGCGCGTCAAGGGGGGGGTACTGTCACGGTTTCGGCCGAGGCGGCTCCTCCTCCTTGTTCGGGCAGGTTTCGCCGGTCGTCGTCTCCGGAGTTCTAGCTGCCACCGCTCGATGTTTCGTGTTTGTTTGGTTTTGTCTGTTAGTCACACCTGTTTTGTGTTAGGTCTCGTTGAGCACCTTATTTAGTTTCCTCGTTGTTAGGTTTGTGTTGTGTGTGATTGTTCGTGTCGTGGTTGCGCTACCTGTTACGGTACGCTATTTTCCATAGTTTCCTCCTTGGGTTTAGGAGAGATTTACGCACGTTTGTGTGCGCTTGCATTACGCCTGTGTGCGTCCTTTTGCCTCCGGGCTGTTTTGCTTATTTTTGTGCTAGTAAAGTCTTGTTGGACTTACCCTCTGCTGCCTGCGCCTGATTCCACACCACACCTCTACACAGCACCGTGACACCTGGTCACTGAGAGCTGATGTGTTGTGCACTGAATTCCACAAGCGAAGGGAAAAGGTGAGACGAGGAGGGTGTGTAGATGAGAGAAGGAATTATATGCCACGTTCACTTGCTAGTCGGAACAAGGAAACTCTGAAATTTGCGACTTGCTAACTGGTTGAACGCAGCACGTGTGTAACTACAACCAGTTAGCAAGTCGGAAATTTCGAAGTTTCCTAGTTCCAACTAGCACGTGAATGCAGCAATACAATGAGCAAAGTGATCATGATATTTGTATGTGGCTGATAGAAAGTGAACTGTGTTTGCGTGTGATCAGGGGTGTATTCATCCCACTGATTCTGTTGAAAAACTTTTCTTAAATGTAAGCAAACGGAACAAAACGGGGATAAACATACCTGAATTTGTCCAATAGAAACTCTCGTTTGCAACTGTTGGACTAATGATTACACCCTAGATCAGCTAGATGCAAGTAAGAGTGTGCAAGGCAGTAATGAATGTGTCGCTGTCTGTCACCTTGATTACACAAAAATGTATCTTGATCTGTGCACCTACGTTGTAAACTTTAATTCATAGGCTAGGTTGATGTGTAGGCCTATATGGAAAATTAGAGTATCATGTAGTAGCATAAACCAATCGATGTTACATTGAGCTGGGTGAATGGAATATGAATGACAGTCATCCAATATCCTGTAATAGAAATAAGGCCATGCTCATGAAAAAAAAGAATAGTCCTCCCTCATCTTGGGGCCCGAGTGGCGCAGCAGTCTAAGGCACTGCATCGCAGTGCTAGTAGGGGTCACTACAGACCCAGGTTCGATCCCGGGCTGTATCACAACCAGCCGTGATCGGAGTCCCATAGGGCGGCGCACAATTGGCCCAGCGTCAGGAAGGTTTGGCCGGTGGGCTTTACAAGTAGGTCTTCATTGTAAATAAGAATTTGTTCTTAACTGACTTGACTAGTTAAATAAAGGTTAAATAAAAAATTAATCTTAAACGGCACTGACCACCACTGGTGCGTGCATCTGTGTGTGCACAATGTGCATGCTTGAAAGTGTGCATGTTTGCAGCGTGTGTGTGTAACAGAACGTTTCCCTGTTGCAGCCAAGAGAGCCTTACACAATCAGACATAACCCTTGGATTTAACCTGGCCTTGGATTTAACGGCATCAGCTGTTCCAGGGCTCCCAAGTCTAATTTGTTTGTGACTTTTTACTTGCAGAGGTAGAGTCTTAATGTCATCAGTCAGTGTCCAAATAAAATGGTTTTCATTTGCTTTATCCCCCAACAGTGAGTGTCTTATAAAAAATTGTATTGCTCTCAGACAAAAAAAAACTTTGTGACTATGAGCCCTCTCATGTAGGTGACCTAAGCTCGACATTCAAAGAAAAACGGGGCAGAGGGAATTATCCCAGGACTCTGTCTAGGAAACTGACTCTAGGTACATCTCTCTCTTATCTCCTAGTCCGAGACTCACAATGACAGCTATCTCGCCGACTCTAATTTATTCTGGATTTACTCAGGAGGTGATAATCCATTTATCTTCATAATAATGTGCTTGTTGGGGAGAGTGACACTACTTAATCAAGCTAGGATGAGGCCCTGTGGATCTTCGGTATCCACAGGGTACTGGTGGAGCTTCCCAACTTCGGTGGTGATGAACAACCCATTCGATTTGACTCTCCATTACGGCTTATGTGTGAATTCTGGAGGCGGCTGTTAAAAGCCACACATGTTGAAGAAGCAGGGATCAGTTGTGAACTATCCTGCCTATCTGATCAGCATTACTACTGTGTCTGGTTGAGACCTGTGAGTGTGGCGAGTAGTCATTTTCCGTCCATTTAAAGGAGATGGTCACTTTTGTCTAGGAGAGAGAAAGTGAGAGAGTGCCTGGAGCTCCTTTCCCTGTCAATTTCATACCAATGCAGCCCCCTCTCCACTTCCACCCCTCACCCGCCTGCCACGCTCAAATCAGAAATGCAATCAAGTCTGCGAGCCACACAAGAGCACTCAAATCATCACCAAGAACAAAAAAATAGACAAGACATTTAACCCCTTTACCCTCATCAGCCTTGCACAGACCAATAACACATGGCATTAATGCAACTGGGCTGTTGACAACCTATAATTCAAAAGTCCATTACTAATCCCAGAGCCCTTTGGCATTGGAGAGAAGGCTTCAAACTTCGGTTTCCCCCGAGTAGTAAACATATGTCACATCAAAATGACAGGCTTCAGCCATGCTTCTAGTGATTGGTTTTGATTTGTTTTCAGCCAGAGCTCGACTTGAAGAGGTAATAATGGAGACAAATTTGGGAGCAGATTTCCAAGAGATGCGCAAAGGGACGGAGAACGCAACAGTTCAGAAACTCCCTGGCCACACTCCCTCTGTAGTCACTCTGACAACAGCGACAAATCAACAAACATGTCACATCGCAGTGGTGTTTACTTGTACCTTTTACACTAGATACTGCTTTTGTAGCGGGAGGGAACGAGATGTGTAAAAAGGAGTCTAACTGTAGCTGCTACGGTGCAGCGGTGAGAGCCTATTGGACTCTACCGAAAGCCATGGCCTGTAGGTAGAGGCAGTACAACGCTCACATACACTGGTTACAGTATATCCCCTCTCTTGAGTAGTCTCGAAAACCCGACCCTAGGCAACACAGTGAATGTAGGACTATTTTGGCATAAGAGGAACTAGGTCACTGCCTACGTCGATAAGAAGAAATCTGGGGACTCTCCCAACAAATCACGAGGCAGAAATGCCAGAACTTCACGATTCAAAACCAAAGTTTGCAGGCAAAACCTTTGCAGTGGTTTTAGTTAAGATAGTTGATGAAAACTAGAAACTTGCAAAATGTACTCATTAAAAATAACATCCATGATCTCCATCTTGCTAGCTACTATTTTGTGTTTTATTCAAGTGGATAAAGTATGGACGTGAACGTTTAAATGTTAAAACGTGTCACGGTCGTTGATGAACGGGTCAGACCAAAGCATACATGTTTATTTATTAAACTAAACACACGAACAAAACAACGTAACGTGAAGTCCTCAGGCTAAACACAATACAAGCCTATACACGGAACAAGATCCCACAACTAATGATTGCAAACAGGCTACTTAAGTATGATCCCCAATCAGAGACAACGAGCGACAGCTGCCTCTGATTGGGAATCACACCCGGCCAAACATAGAAACACAATACCTAGAATGTAAACGTAGAAATAATAACATAGATCTCCACACCCTGACTCAACATACAAGAGTTCAATAAGTCAGGGCGTGACAAAACGTTAGGATTCTTAACTGTAAGACGAATTCCTAACCGAAAAACAGTGTTTTTTTGTTTTTTCCCACTTATTTAACAGTGCGGTTATCAAAAAACATATTATTTTCTGTGTTATAGTCGATAAAGGCCTGGAAAGTTGTATAATTCAAATAAAACCGGAGCGGAAGAAGCAAACTTTAGGCTACTTTGGTGAATTTGCAAGGCATGCAAGACAAGACATTGCGAAATGCAGATTACCAAAACATATGAACACGCGTCTGCCTGCCCCTCCTCTGTCTCCCTTGTGCTGGCCTGCCTGCCCTGTCTGTTCAGTCTTCGGTCTGTTGCGTGTAGAATATCTTAGCCTATTCATGTCGCTGGGATACAGAAGTATCTACGGGCCTGTCTTGCGAGCACGGGGTAGCCTACTCTTTGTTTTTGCCTCATAATATGAAATTACAGTAGGCTACCAATATCCTTTATCGATTACCCTTTTCAGACATAATGGAATGTGGCCCCTTGAAAGCGCCTCGGCTACGGCATGTTTGTTTGTCTGTCTGTTAAGGTAGGCTACACTACGGATTTTTAAATGCCTACAGGAAACCTTCTCTGGAGATATGAATGGGCATTTTACTTGTCTGTAAAGGAATGAAGGTCGGGTTTTCGAGACTCTCTTGAGAAGCGTCACCCATGCAAAACAGTAGAAACCTTCCCCATTGCCCTGAGAGACATATCCCACCGCTGACACTAGTTTAACACGCCATTTCGAGGGTTCAGAGAGTGAAACATCAACTAGGGAAAAATTAACACTCAATGATGGGAAGAGCATATGGAGCTCAAGAACATGACTTTGTTCCCTGAAGTCAACAATCATCAGTTCACGTGACAGTCAGGCATTAGCAATCAACCATCACAAACTTCAATCTGCACTTGTATAGGGCTGGTTTCCCGGACACAGATTAGGTCTAGTTCTGGACTAAAAAGCATTTTCTATGGAGAACTTCCATCGAAAGCTCTTTTTTTGTCTAGAACTAGGCTTAATATCTGTACAGCAAACTGGCCCTTACATTTTCAGTAGTTAAAAAGACAGACACCCATTCCAAGAATAGAACTGACCATTAAAATGCCTCAGCACTGGCAAAGTAGTGGGAAAGTTAAGTAAAAACCACGGGAGAAGGGCTTAGACCTGATAAGGCTTTAATACTCAGCGTGTCATCCGTGGCTTTCAAGAAATATGCAGAGGAGTTTGTTCTGTCTGAGAGACTTTGTGTGACTGCTCAGCCCCTTCTTAACTCCACCAACAGATATCCCATCCCAGGTAATATCCTGGAGCCCAACATGAGAAGAACCCCATGGCATTACAAAAGGAAGGAGAAGAAAACCAACACATACAAATCCACAGCTGAACCCATCCCCTCGGAATGGCACTCCTTTTGAAGCGGTGAAAGAGCTTTGGTAACAAGGAGGACGGCTCACACTGATGGGGATGACCCATGAGCAGCAGAGGGAAAAAGGAATGAGTGCAGACTTTCTTCCTTCATTATCCCTCCTGTGAATTTTCGGGACTTTTTGGGGAGTAAAAATGTATACCCATTCAAAATCCTATTTTCCCTAACCTTTAACCTAACCCTAACCCCCAGCCGTAACCCCAAAACCTTAACCCTAACCTTAACCCCAAGGCTAAGGTTAGTAATCAGTCTCAAGTCAAAGTCGAGTCCCAAGTCTCAAGTTATTTTATTTTCTTTGAAGTTGAGTCTCAAGTCATGTGACTCAAGTCCACACCTCTGGAAAACATGTACACACACACACACACACACACACACACAGTGATGCCCCAATTTCCTTTGATTAGACACTCCTATCCTGATGACATGGATAAGAAGGCAGATGGCGGTTTCCTGTTTGTTGATTTATTTATACCGCCCTTTAAAAAATATATCTATATCTGAAGTGTCCTGTTTTGCTAGTCTTGTTCGAACCATCAAGATCTACAAGGTTACTGTTTTGCCATGCTGAAAACACAAGACTTTGATCATGTTGTTCTCTGCACTTCTGGTTTTCACACGACCTGAATTTGCACCAAAGGCTAAAAAATGCCTTTTGTGTGCAATCTGCAATTTGCTTTGCTCAGCAGTCAGCACAATAGACACAGAACAAGATACTTTGTTTGCAGCGATACATATAACAACCCTCTACTAAAGTACTAGCAGCCTGCGTCCCAAATAGAACACTAGTCCCTAAATAGTACATCACTTTTGACCAGGGCCCATAGGGAGACCCATAAGGCTATGGTCAAAAGTAGTGCACTTTGTAGGCAATACGGGGGCATTTGGGACGCATCCGCAGTGTGTTCAAGTCCTAAGTGGATTAATGTCAGTCAGTGCCGTAACCCTAGTAGGCACCCCGTGGAGCCAGGGAGCTGACACTGACATCCCTACCATTGGTGATCAGTGAGGCGGACTGACAGGCGGCCTGATTGCCATTTGTCTTTGACAGGATCACTGTGGAGTGGCTGAGATTGTGTCACACCGCATCTCGGGTCTGCTCAGACATCAGCTGAGTGACGGAGATGTGGGGAAAGAAAGCGAGATGAGGGGGATGGAGAGAGTGAGAGAAAGGGAGTGAAAGAGGAGAAGAAATTAGGAAGGCTCGTTGTGTACCTGTGGGAACAGCTGCATCCATGGTGGGCCTCTCCCAAGTGTTGACTTGCTCCCAGGCGAAGCCATTGGTCCCCAGGGCCACACTGTAGCCACAGCTGCTGTAGTGCTCTTCAAATGAACAGCTGCCTGTAGGACACGATGAGAAGAGAAGAGAGAAGGGAAGGGTTGCATATGTCAACACGATTAAGCCAAATACTCACATCATTATTTCATCCCCGCTAAATAATGATGTTCCAGCGCATTAGGCTTTATGTTAGCCAGAAGCCATGGATTGAGAAAGCAAGACGAAACTCTGTCTAATTAAATGTACTCTTTGAGATGCGTGGTTTAATTGCAAAGAGAGGATTCAAAGGGAATTCTTGGGGATTTTGTGCATTGGTTTGGTATTTTGTCAATTACACACATTTTAAGTGCTTTTGAGCTGCTTTTATGCGTGGATCGATTGATGAAAAGCTTGCTTTCAGGTTTTAATCAAATTTGTAAAATTGCATAAGCCAAGGACTAAACATTCATTGGCGGCTAATGACTTGCCTGAATGGGAAAATCAGGGCACAAGAAAATGTTATTATTCCTTTAAAATGAGAGGGGAGTTTGTGTCAGTGGTCTTTTGTTAGACAGATTATTAATTTTGTTCCATTCTGAAAGGTCCCAAACATTTATCTCTACGTGGTCAATAAATCCAGTCTTCCTATTCGAAAACCCTAATCTCACTGCTGAGATTGAGGCTGTCCTAATATGGACACCGTACAAAACAAATAACTTTTCACTCTCCATATCAAAAGTGTCAAACAACCACGCGCGGTATCACGTCTCTCTCTGTTCTGATATTTTCCGACACAGAGGAGGGAGCGTAAAGAGACGAGAAAAACATGTCGAAGCCATTCATCTCCTCGAATTAATGTTGCCTACCAATTTGATATATTATTGATACGTTGCCCACAACAGATAAGCAACAGTTTCGATGATCAGTTAAAGCTCCTGCTACAACCTGCACCCACATCTGCTCCTAGGAGAGGAGCTAGCGTAAAAACAGGGGCTAATGCTAGTAGACGGGGAGGTTTTTCAGCAGCTGTGTTTCTTTAGGCTCTCTGTCGAGACATTGTTTATTCAATCGAGTTTCACATGTAGCACTTTCATCAGTAAGGTTTTAATGAACAGAGAGGCATGTTAGAGTGTGTTCACAGTCTCTACATTCAAAGAGGATGTTGTTCACGGAAGAAGAAAAAAAAATAGCCTGAGAAGATAAGTATTTGCACCTCAGGATTTAATTTGAGAATCAGGGCCCTGCAATTAATATTGCTGTCAGATTACAACTGTACTGTAATTAATTGAATGTTTTTGCCATAGTGAGGTTGCTATCTTATGACAATACAATCAATAAAGAGCTCTTTGGAAATATCTGTTTTGAAATGTTCTCGTGGTAGAAAAGGTAAAGAAAATGGGGAAGTAGGCAACTGTACAGTACATTTAAATGTGAGTGATGATTGAATGTTTCATTTCTTACTGTAACCTTTACATATCTCTTTTTAAAGATAAGATGTTTGGACAGATTTTCTTCAGGGCTAATTTGGTTCCGTGTTTTCTGTATAAATTGAGTATTAGTGCTGATAAACATGAACATACACATCCATCTTGTGATCATACTCAACCACCTCAGGGCCCAAGACCCTCTACCAATTCCAAAACATTCCAGTCTTTCATCCATTCCAGAGCCCCAATTGGACCCTTTGGATTATTATAACCTTACATTTGAGACCACTGTAATCCAAACTGACAGGGCCTACCATGTCATATACCAATGGGGACTAACTCAGCTAAAGCGTCTGTACTCTGTTCACTTAGACAAGATCTTAGTTAGCTCCCATTAAATTTACTGTCATCATCTAAGATTTAATTACAGCATTTACTAACATATGCATTTTTCCTGTATTTTCCCTCCCCGGCGGCATATTCGAGCTAGGCAGGCTAATAAACGGATCGGATGCTAAAGCTATTATTTCCACTCCAATAAGCATGCATAATAGCCAAATATAGCTTTAATTAATATAGCAATAAACTGAGATACAGAATATCAGGACAGTGTTTTGTCATGTAAAATGTGTCTCTCAATTTAGGACAAATGTGGCCTAACAAATGCCATGCAGCCATTTTCTTAGTTTCATTAGAGAATGCATGACTCAATAGGACCAATGTTTGTAGTCTTTTTTCTGCTTGAGTGGAAACAACAAACAACTTGCCAAAAGCCCCTCTCTAGTTGTCACTGTGTACCTGGAATGGCTCAGGAAAACACACACACACAAGTCAATGGATTCAATCCGTTTGGACAGGATTGAGAACACAAGAGGGAGCAGGCCGATTGAATGCGTGAGAGACACATACATTGTACACACACTCAACACACACACACATAGATAGACTTCGCTTTCACTCACACACACGTCCCGTTTGAAATGAATCCAGCTTCGCCAGTCGTGCTGAATTAGACGAGAGAAGACAGATGAAAAGGCAGACAAAAGGCAGAGAGTGTTTCAAATACCACACACGGCTCATTCAATTTAGACACTCCCTCAACTCCTACTAATTCTACCTTTTCCGATTTGCAAACACATTTTAACGTCGGCAGCTCACTCCACACAATCCATTTCCCCAAGCCAATCTATTCCCATCCATCACCTTGTGGAGAGGGAAAAAAATAAGGCTGTAGGTGAGATAGGTAAGCAGGCATCGGACAGAGGCTCTCCAAGCTCAATCAGGTCAGAGCTGGGTGATTTTTGGTGTTCAGGCACCAAACGAAAGAAGATGGGGAGAAACTACCTGGACTTGTTCAATAAGAAATGCTGGAGGATACACTTGCCTGGAAATGTCTCTACAACAAGCACTCTGGGTTCATGAGCGGTCAGTGACAGGCTTCAGGGACGGTAAGCAAACCTCTGGATACATACAACATTGGCAAAACATATTGAACTGTTAATGAGACAACACTTTTTAGCTTTGTGTCTCTCTTCAGGCTTTAAAAGGCTCCCTTTTCAAAGACAATAACGGTTTGTATGAATGGAACATACTCTCTTTGGAGATACATCACAGTTCACTGTGTATCAATAAATAATGGTCACTTTCTTAAGCATAACCTGGCTTAACTGCCATCTAGGCCACATGGCTAGTGAACACAGTCCTGTAAATTGTTAGTCCTGTATTGATCCGGTTCAAGGATCTGAATGTATGCTAGAGACTGTATCAACATTATCTTCTCATTAAATATGTTAACTTATCTCATGACTCTCTGCCTCATCCATTCAGCTAATAAAGTAAACTGGTGTCAGAAGTGGGATCCGAACCCACTTAACGTAACAAACATTACACAACGTGTAAATGTTTAAGAAGTTGCGTGAGTCATTCCAATGACGTACGAGCCCAGTAAAAATACTCTTCCTCACAGACTTATGCAGGTTGTCAGTCGTTTTTTATCCCTTCTCTGACGAGGTCTTTGCCTATTTGCATACTAATTCCACTTCAGAATTGCTCTACTAAAATGGCAGCTTTGCATTAATTACTCTCTTTCCCTCTCCTGTGTGAGTCAGGTGGTGTGTCCTCATAGGAGGCCAGTCCTTATCCCCTAATTCCAGGGATTGGAAGAACAGACGATACGGAAGACCACAAGAAATCTGCCTGAAAAGCTAGCTTCTTTCTGCCTTTAATACACAACAAGGCACCGAAACCTGTCCTTCTTTCAAACAAGAAATCCCTCACATAGCACTAGGCACAAGGATTATACTTTTCTACGAATTTCCAATGTTTCGGGGCCACAGAAGGCCAAAGGAAAAGATGTGAAGGCAGAAATGGATACAGTGTGTTTGTGTGTGTACCTGTATGACACCCCACTGTCCTTGGGTCTGGCTGTGCTTGTAGGGGGGAGAAGAACAGTGTGTGTCCTTGGATGCTCGTTATTGGGCCTTCTGCGAAACACAGTGGGGGTTTTATAAAGCCAAGCCAGCAGAAAGCTCAGGCACAGGGGCCAGAGAGTTTCCCACCAGGTCACTCACCCACAGCCAATCAGAGCTCAGGCTAAAGGATGTGGAAACGCAGATGTTGTCTCTGTCTCTCTCACTCTGTCAGTGTCTTTTCCACATTTTTCACTTGTATCCCTCTTTTAATTCTGTTCAGTCAGACTCGAAAGAAATGCTCTCTCACTGTCTGTTCTTGCTCAGGCTGGTTAGAATTGACAAATGTTTCACCACAGCACCCCAGATCATAAAATGTACCAATAAAAAAGATTAGTTAATACAAAAACGCATGTCATGCCTTTTTCTCCTCTTAGAAAAACGATTACAGTGGGCGAAAAAGTTCTACATGTAGTACAGCACGCTCTAGTATGCAACTATAAATGTCTGTTTCTTGTGCTTTCATAGGGTGATACATTTAAATACATTTCGTCACACATACACTATATATACAAATGTATGTGGGCACCCCTTCAAATTAGTGGATTTGGCTATTTCAGCCACACCCGTTGCTGACAGGTGTATAAAATCGAGCACACAGCCATGCAATTTCCATAGACAAACATTGGCAGTAGAATGGCCTTACTGAAGAGATCAGTGACTTTCAACATGGCACCGTCATAGGATGCCACCTTTCCAACAAGTAAGTTTGTCAAATTTCTGCCCTGCTAGAGCTGCCCCGGTCAACTTTAAGTGCTGTTATTGTGAAGTGGAAACGTCTAAGAGCAACAACGGCTCAGCCGCAAAGTGGTAGGCCACACAAACTCACAGAACAGGACTGACGAGTGCTGAATCACGTAGCGAGTAAAAATCGCCTGTCCTCGGTTCCACTACCGAGTTCCAAACTGCCACTGGAAGCAACGTCAGCACAATAACTCTTCGTCGGGAGCTTCATGAATTGGGTTTCCATGGCCGAGCAGCCGCACACAAGCCTAAGATCACCATGTGCAATGCCAAGCGTCGGCTGGAGTGGTGTAAAGCTCCCCAACATTGGACTCTGGAGCAGTGGAAACGCGTTCTCTGGAGTGATGAATCACACCTCACCATCTGGCAGTTCGACGGACAAATCTGGGTTTGGCGGATGCCAGGAGAATGCTACCTGCCCCAATGCATAGTGCCAACTGTAAAGTTTGGAGGAGGAGGAATAATGGTCTGGGGCTGTTTTTCATGGTTCGGGCTAGGCCCCTTAGTTCCAGTGAAGGGAAATCTTAACGCTTCAGCATAGAATGACATTCTAGACAATTATGTGCTTCCAACTTTGTGACAACAGTTTGGGGAAGGCCCTTTCCTGTTTAAGCATGACAATGCCCCGTGCACAAGGCGAGGTCCACACAGAAATGGTTAGTCAAGATTGGTGTGGAATAACTTGACTGGCCTGCACAGAGCCCTGACCTGAACTCCATCGAACACCTTTGGGATGAATTGGAACGTGAACTGCTAGCCAAGCCTAATCACCCAACATCAGCGCCCGACCTCACTAATGCTCTTGTGGCTAAATGGAAGCAAGTCCCCGCAGCAATGTTCCAAAATCTAGTGGAAAGCCTTCCCAGAAGAGTGGAGGCTGTTATAGCAGCAAAGTTGGGACCAACTCCATATTAATGCCCATGATTTTGGAAGATGTTCAACGAGCAGGTGTCCACTTACTTTTGGTAATGTAGTGTATCACTACTATGCAAACACACACGCCATGTAACAATTTGCACATTTTATGAAAAATATTATTCACCATAATTGTCTCCTCCAAGTACGAGTCCTTAAAAATAACACCAACGGTTATGCCCAATGTGATTCATTAAGCCCACCTCCTGTTACAGTAATGACCTACAGTGTCTCTTTGTCACACTCTAAATGTTAGCGTCTGACTCCTCTTCACCCCGCGCCCTCAGAGATGAGCCGTCACTCAGCAAATTAGCCGCGGCAAGCACCCGTCACACCACTTTCATCCATCTCTGCCTGCCCATATCTCCTCAGCCTCTTAAAAATAACTCTGTTCACGGCCCAACCACGCCCCCATACCCCCACACCCTCCTTTTAGCCACTGCCACCACCCTGTCACCCAAGCGCTTGAAGAAGATGCGCGCTGGCATCAGAGGGATGCTAAAGCCTCGTTTAAGAGCTCAGTGCCCCAGGCAGAAAACGGGTTAGCCCTGGGCTCATTACAGACCTCACATTCAGTCAATAAGATTTCAGTGCAGCAGAGTGACTAACCTTGCCTCACCCAGGCTCCTTGCTAACGTGAAGATATTTAATACTAGGGCAATGATGGCAGATGCTAGGCGGTAGTGTCAGAGTAAAATGTGAAGATATTTAATGCTTCTGTGGCAGATGAATAGCATGACAATGGGCCTCAGGATCTCGTCACGGTATCTCTGTGCATTAAAATATCTGGAAAACAACAACATAGGACACGTGAGAGTTAGAAATTACTGCTTGTGGTGTTGTGTAGGTTGCTAGCTATGACTACTACCCTACAACCTCTGCTATGTTGGAAGTTGCTAACTTCAGTGCTGCTAATAGATAGCAACTATAAAATGCTGTGGAATTTTCGGGAGAGGACTGCTATAGTGAGGACTCTTGCTTCAGTGCTGTGGAGTAACATTCACATTTACATTTTAGTTATTTAGCAGAGGCTCTTATCCAGAGCGACTTACAGTTAGTGAGTGCATACATTTTCATACTGGTAAGTATGGAAGATAAGAGTAAGATGCTATGCAGTAGCTCCATCGCTAAAAAAGATGAATGTTTACATTCAATACCACAGTGACCACACCAGTGCCATTCCTACCATATTCATAAGAAAACTGCCTCTCTTAGCCAGGTGATCCATGGCTGTTATTTACCATAACTCTCCTCTCCTGCACACTGAATACTGAATTATTTAGCTAATTGATTAGCAGGCCAACAAAGCTAAATTATTAAGGAGGTTGCTGAAAGCAAGTCCTGCTTAGGGGCTGTAGCGCCACAGACTGAACCCTAGCTGGACGTGTTCAAAAACACACACACACACACACACACACACACACAAGAGCACACACACACATCCTCTACCACCACTGACATTCTCCAGGTCCCGTTTGTTATTTTCTCTTTAAAACTAAAGTTTAATCTTGGCAAAGAAAAAGCCATCGCTGTCGGATATTAAGGCATTCAAATGTACATTAAAGGGGAAATCTGACAGTACATTTTCGATGCTTTAACATGGCTTTTGTCAGACTGGTTGATCATAGCAACTCACCACTTCTAACTGAGCCATCTCTCTCTCTCTCTCTCTCTCTCTCTCTCTCTCTCTCTCTCTCTCTCTCTCTCTCTCTCTCTCTCTCTCTCTCTCTCTCTCTCTCTCTCTCTCTCTCTCTCTCTCTCTCTCGCTCAGATAGTCCTTTCTCTCTCTCTTTCTCTCCCTCTCTCTTTCTCTCAATCTCTCTCTTCCGCCCCCTAGTCTTGGCAAGTCTTTGAAAGGGGATTTGAGGGCCTGTCTTTGGAGACAGCAAGCTGATACGGCGGAGGGTTTTTCCTCCCACTGACACTGTAGAGCTGGAGACAGCTCAGGCAGTTTCAAGCGACCCGAGACTGTGTGTGTATGTGTGTTTGTGTGTGCTGCCGAGGAGCTGAGCTCTCATTCATATTCCTCCGGATAGATCCGCCAAGCGACTCTCCATTTTCGGCTGCCTCCACAACCCAAGAGAGGGAGGAGGGAGAGGGAGAGGGGGTGTCACAGTGGACTACACTGGGTCACAGCCTATGCCAGGGGTACCTTGGCTGTGCAGAGACATTTGAGAGTCAGGCCTATAAATAAGAGCTGAGCTATGGTGCTCAAGAAGTCTCCAAAAGGGAACTAGCCAGAAGAGAATGGAAAGTTGAGGTAAGTCCTATAAAAATCTCCCACAGAGAAGAAAGAAAGAGTAAAAAAAGGATAAAGCCACCAGGAGCTCTCAGTCAAAGTTCATGGTAAAGTTAGCATACTTTCTTTAGAAGTTAAAGAAACACAAATTAGAATGTACTGCTTATGAGTGGCTCTACTGCAACATAGCTGAGGCATATACATTTTACATTTTAGTAATTTAGCAGACGCTCTTATCCAGAGCGACTTACAGTTAGTGAGTGCATGCATACATTTTCTTTTTCATACTGGGAAACGAACCCACAACCCTCGCCGTTGCAAGCGCCATGCTCTACCAACTGAGCTACACGGGACTGTGTGTATTCCCAACCTGTCACAGAGTCACTGGTCACTAAGTCTGTGCAGAATGTGTAATACGTTTTGCTCACTGTCTCTTAGAAAGGGGTAGAAATTGGGAATCCCTTGTTTTTAAAAACAAGACTCCAACTCCTAAACAGTAAACACAGGGACAACAAGGACACAAAATGACAGGTTATTGTACTGTATGCTGATTTCGTTCCTCATGCCCCATTCGTCCTGTGATCGGCGGGATTATGGCAGTAATTGGGTTTCTTAAGTAGCCGTCCTACCACTTACGGACTCCATACAGACTAAATAATTAAATAAACAGAGTCCGAGTGAACTAGTCCGATGGAGGTAGTGGGGCTGAGGCTGGGGGGATCAAGTGGCTGAGGCGGGGGGATCTTGACAGGGACTGGCCCTGGGCGGCTGACCCCGGTGCATGCTGGGGCTTGGGGAGGAGGGTGGTGAGCCTTGACTGGCCAGGCTCTCAGGTCCTCATTAGAGCAGGCAGCAGGTACATCCCCTTTCTAGGGGATTAGCTATGGGCTGTCACTCTCTATCTTTCTCTCTCTCTCGCCACCTCTTGGACTGTGTCTCTCTCGCGCTACCTCTCTCACTGCCTCTCTCTCTCACTGCCTCTCTCTCTCACTGTCTTTCTCTATCTCTCTGTTCTCCCCTGGTCTAATTTGAGTCTGTCTCTCCTGCTATCTTTCTCCTCTCCCTCCTACTCTTTTGTCAATATCTCTCTTTCCCTCCCTCTCTTTCTTCCTTATCTATTTTTCTCTCCGTCTCTCCTTTCTTATTTGACTCTTACTCTCTCTCCTGTCTTTCTCTTTCTCTCTACTTCCTCATCTCATTTATTTTTCTGCCCTTTTCACTCTCACTGTCTGAGCACTTGTAATATTTATATACTGTCTGCACTATACCTTCATAACAACACTATTGTACAGATGTAGGATCTTAATTTGATCACTATTGTGTTGCTGAGAATGTTCATGCACAGCAGGAAATGCAAACTTGTAGTGTAGGTTTAAAAAGGCATCTAACGTTTGTAATTTCCACTTTAAAATGTCAGACTTAATTTGCCCTAACGAAAAATATATCAACCTTTTTTTCCATTAAATATAATCCACATAATAATTCACATTTCCTGTAACTGCAGGATAATTTTCCTGCTGTAGCAAACTGGCTCAAATTCAGATCCTACATCTGTATGCTCTAAGTATACTGTTTACCTCTCACTTAGCCAAGGGCCTATTGGCAGCTGCTTTGAATCCTGCCTTGAACTACCTCTAACTTCCTTCATACTGAATGCAGAGACATAAAAAAGGTATCCATGAGTTCATCTGACTCGGGGAAAGTAGATCAAAATCCCAAAGTATCCCTTTAAAGATTTTGTACAATTAATTTGGCCCTCACCTCACTCTGCAGCAAGAGCACAATGATCCATGTAATTATTATCTATGATTGATGTCAGGGCGGCAAGGAGCACCACTTACACACATACAAACACACACACACACTTATTCATAGACATGTTCAATGTCACACTCTGCAAATGCTTGCCTGAAAGATGATGAACTGGGAGTCTCCCCAAAAAGATTGGTGTAAAATCTTCAATCAGAGGATGCTGCGTTCCAATATGGGTTCCGAATTTTGCCCTCTCTGCGACTCTGCTCAAAGTGTGCATGTGTGTGTGATAGTATGCAAGTATGCATGCAGGTATGTGAGTGTGTACCTTTCTATTCGTATAAGTTATTTATATTATGCGGCTCTCACAAGGGCCTGTAGACCCCAGGGTTTCCCAAAGTCGGTCCTGCAAGATTGAATTGACAATAGTCTGATGGGTGAGAACATTATCAATTGTTAAAATGTTTATGAAGAAGAATCTGATGAATATTGCAGCTTGGAATTGACACAGAGGCAGTGAAATGAAACAGAGTGCCACAAAGTGACTTTTGCAAATGTTCCTACATAGTCACAAGAAGGTCAGATGTTTTGATGTATTTATAGTATCAGAAAGAGCAGATTCTGCAGTTTCCAAATCACCTACCCTTGCCAAACAACTCTCAAAATATAACTTTTGGGCAGATTAGATGCAGCTCCCTGCTTGCACTCGCATCACTCAATGTACAGTAATGTATTTAAACTGTGGGTGGCACTGTGTGCTCTTTTCGAAGGATGGGTCCCAGTCTCTCGGGGGCCCTGGGATCCGGTGGAACAGGGGTGGTGTGCCGGTCACTGGCATGAAATCCCAACTTGGGTTGGGGGGGTGGGGGGGGGGGGGGGGGGGGGTTAGCGGGTGGAATAGTGGAGAACAATTGGAGGCCTACTTAGTAGCAATGCAAATATCATGGTCCCGCTATATGGACACTCAATTACTATGGCACTTTTTAATGGTAATTTAAATATTGGAAATGTTATCAAAGCCTATTGGATTTTAATGTGCCTGTATAGAGGCCATGCAATTCAGTACTCATCTCTAAAACAAAAGCAATTTAGGTCAAAATAATCCATATTAACAAAGGAAATGGAAGGACTAATAGTACAGATAGATAGCAATATACAGTACCATAGAGGCACAGAATAAGATAGAGAAAAAACAAAAAGAAATGGAGGAACTTATTCAAGAAAGATCTAGTGTAATATAGTATAACAAATAAAGCGAACTGGATGGAATATGGGGAAAAATGCACCAAATAATTTTTTTGCTTCCACATAGAAATGCTACCAAAAATAATTTACTAAAACTTTTTATAAATGTCACCCATGATTCACCAAACTATATATTGAAAGAGGAAGCAAAGTACTTTAAGCATATGTTTTCGTTTCAATCTCCTCAATCTCCACTAACCGAAGATAATTGTATGGATTTTTGTTTTCTATTAATAATGCAAAATTAACAGCTGTACAGAAAGACTCATGTGAAGGACAAATAACAGAGGAGGAACTTCTTGATGCAATTAAAGCCTTTAAGTCCGGGAAAACTCCAGGGTTGGATGGCATACCAGTGGAGGTAAACCAAACCTTTTTCGATATATACTCAGAGGACCATTATTAGCATGTTTTAACCACTCCTACAAAAACGGTAGGTTATCAGACACTTAACAAGAAGGCCTGATTTCATTATTACTGAAACAGGATCCAAGTGGTAAATATAAATATCCGGTCCATTTAAACAATTGGAGGCCCCTTACACTTCAGTGTTGTGATGCAAAAATTCTAGCAAAATGCATAGCACATAGAATAAAAAAAGGTATTGTCAAATATTATTCATCCTAATCAGACAGGTTTTTTACATGGATGATACATTGGAGATAATATAAGACAAGTATTGGAGACAATAGAACACTATGAAAAATCTGGGAAACAAGGCCTGGTATTCATAGCTGACTTTGAAAAGGCTTTTGATAAAGTACGACTGGAATTTATATATACATGCCTGGAATATTTCCATTTTGGAGAATCTCTTATAAATGGGTTAAAGTTATGTATAGTAACCCTATGTTTAAAATAGTAAATAATGGGTACTTCTCAGAAAGTTTTAAACTGTCAAGAGGAGTAAAACAAGGTTGTCCACTATCGGCATATCAATGTATTATGACCATTGAAATGTTAGCTATTAAAATCAGATTCAACAATAATATCAAGGGGTTAGAAATCAAGTTCTTAAAAACAAAGGTGTCATTGTACGCTGCTGATTCATGCTTTCTTTTAAATACACAAATTCAAAGTCTATTTGTGGAAAAATCACCCTGATTAACTCTTTAGTCATATCCCAGATTACCTATTTGCTTATGGTCTTGCCTACACCTAGCAACCTGTTTTTTTATTATATGAGTAAAAAAATATTCCATTTTATTTGTAACGGCAAGCCAGACAAAATTAAACAGGCCTATTTATATAATGAATATGAATTTGTAGGGCATAAATTATTAAATATTACAGCATAAGTCCTCTCACTAAAGGCATCAGTCATACAAAAGTTATACTTAAATCCGAACTGGTTCTCTAGCAGATTAGTAAGAATGTCTCACCCCATGTTCAAGAATGGCCTTTTTCCTTTATTCTGCTCTACCCAAATATCTGCTCTACCCAAAATTACAACCAACTAATTGCAGCATTAACGCAAAAATGGAAGAGGCAAGTGGAAGAGGGAAAAACTAAGGAACTTGTCTGTTGGCCCTGCATTAAAGACCAAATTTGGTTGAAGAAAATTCTGATAAATAAAAAAGTATACCAGATTCATTTAAGGACCAAAACATTGACAGCTGTGCCATATAGACTGCTAAATAGTTGGGAAGAGATTTTCGATGTACCGCTTCCATGGCCCATGGGTTATGAACTGATACAAAAACAACGCAAAAATTCTAGCAACCAATAGAATGTTATATATATGGGATATATACTGTAATGTGTACGCTGGGAGTCGGGAAGCAAGTACAGGGAGTGAATTTTATAATAAATGAAACATGGAACAAAATAAGAAACACGAGTAGCGTACAGAAACACAGGAACAGGATCAATAATGCCTAGGGAAGGAACCAAAGGGAGTGACATATATTGGGGAGGTAATCAGGAAGGTGATTGAGTCCAGGTGAGTGTCATAATACCGCGCAGGTGCGCGTTACGATGGTGGCAGGTGTGAATGAGTAATGCGTAATAATGAGCAGACTGGCAACCTCGAACACCGGAGATTGGACAGATACAACCATCCCAGCTCTGCAGAATCTTTAGATTATTTGTTTTTGGTACTGTCCATATGTAGCTTGTTTTTGGTCGCAGGTCCAGGAATGGTTGAAGAAGTGTAAAATTTACCTGGAGATAATGCTGCAGATAGCACTACTGGGTGATCTGAAAAGTCATAACAATTGATCAATAATATAATAATACTTTTAGCAAAAATGTTTATCTTTAATTTACAATCTGTAGAAACTATGAGAATAGAAAAGTTCAGAACTTTTGTGAAACATCACAGCACAGTTTAAAAATATATGGCAAATAGAAAATGGATGGTGTTAAGAGATAGATGGGAGGGGTTGAGTGGTGCTGAAGGGTGGGATTAAAAACAACAGGATAACTAATGTAAAATATACTGTGTCCGTAAAATGTATATAGGTTCAAAACTTTTGTGAAACAGCACAGTTAAAAATATATGGCGAAATAGAAATCAAACTGGATGGTCTTCAGAGATAGATGCTAGGGGTTGATTGTAGCTGAAGGATGGGATTAAAAACAAACAAAAGATAACTATTGTAAAATACATTGTGTCCGTAAAATCTATATAGTATGTATAAGCTGGAAGTAGAAGCCTAAGTGTTGTTGTCCATTAGTTCAATACAATTAGGGGAGGGGTGGTAGGGTTAGGGGAAAATAATAAAGAAAAATATATATTTTTCAAGATATTTATATACAGTACCAGTCAAAAGTTTGGACACACCTACTCATTCAAGGGTTTTTGTTTATTTTAAAAAAAAATGAATAGAATAATAGTGAAGACATCAAAACTATGAAATAACACATATGGAATCATGTAGTAACCAAATAAGTGTTAAACAAATCAAAATAAATTTTAGATTTATATTCTTCAAAGTACCACCCTTTGCCTTGATGACAGCTTTGCACACTCTTCGCATTCTTTCAACCAGCTTCATGAGGAATGCTTTTCCAACAGTCTTGAAGGAGTTCCCACAAATGCTGAGCACTTGTTGGCTGTTTTCCTTCACTCTGCAGTCCGACTCATCCCAAACCATCTCAATTGGGTTGAAGTCGGGTGATTGTGGAGGCCAGGTCATCTGATGCAGCACTCCATCACTCTCCTTCGTCAAATAGCCCTTACAAAGCCTGGAGGTGTGTTTTGGGTCATTGTCCTGTTGAAAAAGAAATGATAGTCCCACTAAGCACAAACCAGATGGGATGGAGTATCGCTACAGAATGCTGTGGTAGACATGCTGGTTAAGTCTGCCTTGAATTCTCTCATAAATCACAGACATTGTCACCAGCAAAGCACCCCCACACTATCACACCTCCTCCTCCATGCTTCACGGTGGGAACCACACGGAGATCATCCGTTCACCTACTCTGCGTCTCACAAAGACACGGCAGTTGGAACCAAAAATCTCAAATTTGGACTCATCAGACCAAAGGACAGATTTCCACTGGTCTAATGTCCATTGCTCGTGTTTCTTGGCCCAAGCAAGTCTCTTCTTCTTATTGGTGACCTTTAGTAGTTACTTTGCAGCAATTTGACCATGAACTCAGTGAAGCATTTATTTGGGCTGCAATATGAGGTGCAGTTAACTCTAATGAACTTATCCTCTACAGCAGAAGTAACTCTGGGTCTTCCTTTCCTGTGGCGGTACTCCTGCGAGCCAGTTTCATCATAGCGCTTGATGGTTTTTGCGACTGCACTTAAAGAAACTTTCAAAGTTCTTGACATTTTCCGGATTGACTGACCTTCATGTCTTAAAGTAATGATGGACTGTCGTTTCCCTTTGCTTATTTGAGCTGTTCTTGCCATAATATGGACTTGGTCTTTTACCAAATAGGGCTATCTTCTATATACCACCCCTACCTTGTCTTAACGCAACTGATTGGCTCAAACACATTAAGAAGGAAATAAATTCCACATATTAACTTTTAACAAGGCACACCTGTTAATAGAAATGCATTCCAGGTGACCACCTCATGAAGCTGGTTGAGAGAATGCCAACAGTGTGCAAAGATGTAATCAAGGCAAAGGGTGATTACTTTGATTACTTTTTTTGGTTACTATATTTTCCATTTGTGTTATTTCATAGTTTATTTCACAATTTAGAAAATTGTAAAAATAAAGAAAAACCCTTGAATGAGTAGGTGCGTCCAAACTTTTGACTGGTACTGTATATATATTTACAATAAAATATATGGGGGATTTGAAATGATGCAGACAATTACATTGATGGAAGCAACAATCTATCTGCAGTATTAAAGCTGATCTACCCCTTAACATGTTTTATATACATTGCCTTCGGAAAGTATTCAGACCCCTTGAATTTTTCCACATTTTGTTACGTTAAAGCCTTATTCTAAAATGGATTAAATTGTTTTATCCCCCTCATCAATCTACACACAATACCCCATAATGATAAAGCAAAAACAAAATTTAAAAATATATATATATAACAAAAAAAATATATATATATATATCACATTTACATAAGAATTCAGACCCTTTCCTCAGTACTTTGTTGAAGCACCTTTGGCAGCGATTACAGCATTGAGTCTTTTGGGTATGACGCTACAAGCTTGGCACACCTGTATTTGGGGAGTATCTCCCATTCTTCTCTGCAGATCCTCTCAAGCCCTATCAGGTTGGGTGGGGAGCATCGCTGCACAGCTATTTTCAGGTATCTCCAGAGAAAAATGAAAATTCAACTCACTCCTTTGTTGTTTTCCTCTGCAGACCTTAGAGAGCTATTTATAACTTGTCAGAAATGTCTAGCTCAACTAGCCGATGTCAGCTAACGTTTTTTAGTCCATTGATTTTGTTGTAATGTTTAAGTCACTCAAATATCACATGAAAACACATACAGTGAGGGAAAAAAGTATTTGATCCCCTGCTGATTTTGTACGTTTGCCCACTGAATAAGAAATGATCAGTCTATGATTTTAATGGTAGGTTTATTTGAACAGTGAGAGACAGAATAACAACAACAAAAATCCAGAAAAACACATGTCAAAAATGATATAAATTGATTCGCATTTTAATGAGGGAAATAAGTATTTGACCCCCTCTCAATCAGAAAGATTTCTAGCTCCCAGGTGTCTTTTATACAGGTAACGAGCTGAGATTAGAGCACACTCTTAAAGGGAGTGCTCCTAATCTCAGCTTGTTACCTGTATAAAAGACACCTGTCCACAGAAGCAATCAATCAATCAGATTCCAAACTCTCCACCATGGCCAAGACCAAAGAGCTCTCCAAGGATGTCAGGGACAAGATTGTAGACCTACACAAGGCTGGAATGGGCTACAAGACCATCACCAAGCAGCTTGGTGAGAAGGTGACAACAGTTGGTGTGATTATTCGCAAATGGAAGAAACACAAAAGAACTGTCAATCTCCCTCGGCCTGGGGCTCCATGCAAGATCTCACTTCGTGGAGTTGCATGAGAACGGTGATGAATCAGCCCAGAACTACACGGGAGGATCTTGTCAATGATCTCAAGGCAGCTGGGACCATAGTCACCAAGAAAACAATTGGTAACACACTACGCCGTGAAGGACTGAAATCCTGCAGCGCCCGCAAGGTCCCCCTGCTCAAGAAAGCACATATACAGGCCCATCTGAAGTTTGCCAATGAACATCTGAATGATTCAGAAGAGAACTGGGTGAAAGTGTTGTGGTCAGATGAGACCAAAATCGAGCTATTTGGCATCAACTCAACTCGCCGTGTTTGGAGGAGGAGGAATGCTGCCTATGACCCCAAGAACACCATCCCCACCGTCAAACATGCTAAGGGGACTGGACAACTTCACCGCATCAAAGGGACGATGGACGGGGCCATGTACTGTCAAATCTTGGGTGAGAACCTCCTTCCCTCAGCCAGGGCATTGAAAATGGGTCATGGATGGGTATTCCAGCATGACAATGACCCAAAACACATGGCCAAGGCAACAAAGGAGTGGCTCAAGAAGAAGCACATTAAGGTCCTGGAGTGGCCTAGCCAGTCTCCAGACCTTAATCCCATAGAAAATCTGTGGAGGGAGCTGAAGGTTCGAGTTGCCAAACGTCAGCCTCGAAACCTTAATGACTTGGAGAAGATCTGCAAAGAGGAGTGGGACAAAATCCCTCCTGAGATGTGTGCAAACCTGGTGGCCAACTACAAGAAACGTCTGACCTCTTTGATTGCCTACAAGGGTTTTGCCTCCAAGTACTAAGTCATGTTTTGCAGAGGGGTCAAATACTTATTTCCCTCATTAAAATGCAAATAAATTGTATTTATCGTTTATCTGGATTTTTTTGTTGTTATTCTGTCTCTCACTGTTCAAATATACCTACCATTAAAATTATAGACTGATCATGTCTTTGTCAGTGGGCAAACGTACAAAATCAGCAGGGGATCAAATACCTTTTTCCCTCACTGTAAGACATGGCAAAATGTGTAGAATTGCAGGACAAACTCTAATAGTTCACCTAATTTCAGTTTATGTGACAAAATATGCTAGTATAGTGAAGAGAATCATTGTACCATCTAAACCGCAGTGAAACATATTTTCCATAACCAAAAATATTGTTGTTTCAGCTGTTTGAAGCTGGTGTGTAAAACTGAAAGTAAAAGATGCAAAAATAAAACGTAAGAACTGGAAGCATAGAAATCGCCCATATAGACAGATCTACCGCTTCTTAGACTTGCTTTCAAGTAGAATGATAGATCTATAACTCACATTTCTATGTGAATTTGGTCGGGTCGCCCAAAAAATGACATATTGCCACTTTAAAACTTTGTGGATGTTCTCCAAGCTGGAAGGGGAGCCTGAGTGAAAAAGTTTGGGATCCCCTGATCTAATCTATCCGCTTGGCCAGTGGTATGCCTACAGGTGCACCTGATTCAGCTCTCTGGGCCTGCCGGGTAGTCAGAGTTTGTATCTTCAGACAAATAAAATATGGTAACACTTTACTTGACACCTTGTGTCGTAACACGTTATGACACAGTCATAACCATGTCATAATGTCATAACAGCTGACTTAACTTGTCATAACCTGTCATAACATGGTCATAACACTGTCATGACCCATGTATTTACACCTGTTGTGACGGATGGTAGAGGTGAGGGGGTAACCCGCCTCTACCATCCGTTCTATTGGCTAACATGCAATCACTGGAGAATAAACTGGATGAGCTCCATTCGAGACTATCCTACCAACAGGACATTAAAAACCGTAATACCTAAACGACGACAAGTATAATACAGTTGGCTGGGTTTTCTGTGCATCGGCAAGACAGAACAGCTAAGTCCGGCAAGACGAGGGGTGGTGGTGTGTGTCTATTTGTCAATAACAGCTGGTGCGCAATGTCTAATATTAAGGAAGTCTCGAGGTATTGCTCGCCTGAGGTAGAGTACCTCATGAAAAGCTGTAGATGACACTATCTACCAATATATTTTTCATAGCCATCTATTTACCACCACCAACCGATGCTGGCACTAAGACTGCACTCAACGAGCATTGTCAATGACTCCAGTCACTCCAGTCACCCCGAGTTGTATAAGGCCATAAGCAAACAAGAAAATTCTCATCCAGAAGTGGCGCTCCTAGTGGCCGGGGACTTTAATACAGGCAAAATTAATTCATTCATTTCTACCAGAATGTCACATGTGTAACCAGAGGAAAAAAAATCTAGCCCACCTTTACTTCACACACAGATGCGCATACAAAGCTCTCCCTCACCCTCCATTTGGCAAATCTGACCATAATCCTATCCTCCTGATTCCTGTTTACAAGCAAAAACTAAAGCAGGACGTACCAGTGACTCACTCAATACAGAAGTGGTCAGATGACGCGGATGCTACGCTAGAGGACTGTTTTGCTCACACCGACTGGAATATGTTAAGGGATTCATCAAATGGCTTTGAGGAGTATGCTACCTCAGTAACCAGCTTCATCAATAAGTGCATTGACGACGTCGTCCCCACAGTGACCGTATGTACATATCCCAACCAGAAGCCATGGATTACAGGCAACATCCGCACCGAGCTAAAGGCTATAACTGCCACTTTCAAGGAGTGGGACACTAATCCGGAAGCTTATAAGAAATCCTGATATGCCCTCAGACGAACCATCAAACAGGCAAAGCGTCAATACAGGACTAAGATTGAATCCTACTACACTGGCTGTGATGCTCGTCGGATGTGGCAGGGCTTGCAAACTATTACGGACTACAAACGGAAACTTAGCCGCAAACTTCCCAGTGACGCAAGTCTACCAGACGTGCTAAATGCCTTCTATGCTCGCTTCGAGGCAAGCAACACTAAAGCATGCATGAGAGCACCAGCTGTTCCGAACGACTGTGTGATCACGCTCTCCGTAGCCTATGTGAGCAAGACCTTTAAACAGGTCAACATTCACAAGGCCGTGAAGCCAGACGAATTACCAGGACGTGTACTCAGAGCATGAGCGGACCAACTGGCAAGTGTCTTCACTGACATTTTCAACCTCTCCCTGACCGAGTCTGTAATACCTACATGTTTCAAGCAGACCACCATAGTCCCTGTGCCCAAGAAAGCGAAGGTAACCTGCCTAAATGACTACCGCCCCGTAGCACTCACATCAGTAGCCATGAAGTGCTTTGAAAGACTGTTCATGGCTCACATCAACACCATCATCCCGGAAACCCTAGACCCACTCCAATTCGCATACCGCCCCAACAGATCCACAGATGACGCAATCTCAATCGCACTCCACACTGCCCTTTCCCACCTGGATAAAAGGAACACCTACGTGAGAATGCTGTTCATTGACTACAGCTCAGCGTTCAACACCATAGTGCCCACAAAGCTCATCACTAATCTAAGGACCCTGGGACTAAACACCTCCCTCTGCAACTGGATCCTGGACTTCCTCATGGGCCGCCCCCAGGTGGTAAGGGTAGGCAACAACACATCTGCCACGCTGATCCTCAACACGGGGGCCCCTCGGGTGCGTGCTTAGTCCCGTCCTGTACTCCCTGTTCACCCACAACTTTGTGGCCAAGCACGACTCCAACAACATCATTAAGTTTGCCGACGACATAACGGTGGTAGGCCTGATCATCGACAACGATGAGACAGCCTATAGGGAGGAGGTCAGAGACCTGGCATTGTGGTGCCAGGACAACAACCTCTCCCTCAACGTGAGCAAGACAAATGAGATGGTCGTGGACTACAGGAAAAGGAGGGCCGAACACAGTAGTGGAGCGGGTCGAGAGTTTCAAGTTCTTTGGTGTCCACATCATCAACAAACTATCATGGTCCAAACACACCAAGAAAGTCATGAAGAGGGCACGACAGTGCCTTTTCTCCCTCAAGAGACTGAAAAGATTTGGCATGGGTCCCCAGATCCTCAAAACGTTTTACAGCTGCACCATCATCGAGAGCATCCTGACCGGTTGCATCACCGCCTGGTATAGCAACTGCTCGGCATCCAACCGTAAGGTGCTACAGAGGGTAGTGCATACAGCCCAGTACATCACTGGGGCCAAACTTCCTGCCATCCAGGACCTATATACTAGGCGGTGTCAGAGGAAGGTCAGAAAAATGGTCAAAGACTCCAGTCACCCAAGTCATAGACTGTTCTCTCTGCTACCGCATGGCAAGCGGTACCGGAGCGCCAAGTCTAGGTCCAAAAGGCTCCTTAAAAGCTTCTACCCCCAAGCCATAAGACTTCTGAACAATTATCTATGCATAGTCACTTTACCCCTACCTACATGTACAAATTACCTCGACTAACCACATTGACTCGGTACCGGTACCCCCTGTATATAGCCTCGTTATTGTTATTTTATGTGTGTTACCTTTTTATTTTACTTTTTACTTTAGTTTATTTAGTAAATCTTTTCTTAACTCTATTTCTTGAACTGCATTGTTGTTTAAAGCTTGTAAATAAGCATTTCACTGTAAGGTCTACACGTGTTGTATTCGTCTCATGTGACAAATATAACCATGTCATAATATGTCATTACAGCTGACATAACTTGTTATAGCCTGTTATAATATGGTCATAACACTGTAATGACACATACTGTATATTTAGACCTGTTATGACATATATTGCGTTATTTTATGGCTGGTTATGACATCTACATAAGAGTGTCAAAACCCACATTTATTCAACAACAAAACATTTCCCTGCCAAGAAATGTCTTTCCTTTCTTAAATCCTTTGTTGTTGTTGTAATGAATGTTTTACAGTCATGCTTTTTACATCGTATTTTAAATAACTTGTAGAAAATACACTTTGTGTGCACAATTACAATGATAATTTAATATTGTCAATTTCAAAATATATATATATATAACATAAACATACTGTTGACACATAGGCTATGGTGTAATGACAATGTTTTGCCTTATGTGGTAGGTTTTGTGGATTTTGACACTCTTATGTAGGTGTCATAACCAGCCATAAAATAACTACTGTGGTAGGTTTTGTTGGTTTTATATGCTTATGTAGGTGTCATAACCAGCCATAAAATAACGCAATATATGTCATAACAGGTCTAAATATACAGTATGTGTCATTACAGTGTTATGACCATATTATAACAGGTTATGACAAGTTATGTCAGCTGTAATGACATATTATGACATGGTTATGACCGTGTCATAACGTGTTATGATGCTGGGTGTCAAGTAAAGTGTTACCAAAATGGTTCAAAATGGCAAAATTTCACCTACCCGGCATGCAGGGCAGCTGAATCAGGGGCACCTATCGCATTATTGGTTAAATAGGCTACTAAAAATATATTTTTTAAAACCAAAATAGCCAGCCTGATTGGCTGGGCGACTGACCCTCTTGTACCTTTTGTTTAAGCTGCTGTACAAAAACAGTTAGTTCTGCATCCTCCACAGAAATGCCATAGTGGGTATACTGGCTGTATCGTTGTCATTTGAACAAATTAGTTAGATCCTGGCAGGCAGCCAACTGCGGCCTTCTTCATTATCCCGTATGAATTGTTCTGAAAACAACTGTTGAGTTCCATAGGTTGTCTGTCTAATGTCTCATTCCATAATGCCTGCAAATCAAAGTTGCTCCTAAAGGGGGCTGCTTTGCCAACTGTAGATTTAAGATGCAAGTCCCCAAAACCTTGCTGTCAGTTTTCTGTTTCTGGAAATGATCGCTAACATCCCAGTTGTGGATTTCATTTTTGACCATCAAATCATCTGTAAGCTTCATCAGTTTATGAACAAAACCTTAAGAATTGTCTCTGAATGTACTGAAACTGTCATTAAAGCCCTCGATTAGATCAATGCAATCAGTGATTGATATACACTGAATGTATAAAACATTAGCAACACCTGCTCTTTCCATGATATAGATTGACCAGGTGCATCTAGGTGAAAACTATGATCCCTTATTGATATCACTTGTTAAATCCACTTCAGATCAGTGTAGATGAAGGGTTCAGGTTAAAGAAGACAGGTTAAAGAAAGATTTTTAAGCCTTGAGACAATTGAGACATGGATTGTGTGTGCCATTCAGAGGGCAAATGGGCAAGACAAAAGATGTAAGTGCCTTTGAACAGGGTATGGTAGTAGGTGCCAGGCGCACCAGTTTGAGTCTTTCAAGAACTGCAATGTTGCTGGGTTTTTCACACTCAACAGTTTCCTGTGTGTATTAAGAATGGTCCATCACCCAAAGGACATACAGCCAACTTGACACAACTTGTGAGAAGCATTGGCATCAACATGGGCCAGCATCCCAGCTCATGTTACAGAAGCATGCTACATGGCTGAGATAATGGATGGGCTGGACATGCCGATAGATGAGTTCGGATTGGTCTGCCATGTAGCATGCTTCTGTCTATAACATGAGCTGCTCAGTATGTGTGGATAATATTTTCTACTGCAGCTTTTTTTGAAATATATCATGAAGAACTGAAAAGGTGTTGCATTGCTGCCCTGAAGTTAATAGTGCTATCGACAAAGATCAGTGGGAAAACGTTTTTATGGACTACTTTCTGGAGGACGATCATGCCATGCTGACTCTATCTGACTGAAAATGAATCAGACGATGAGGAAATCCCTGATTTAGGTAAAAACATTTTCATTGAACCAGACATTGTAGAGTCTTCCCCATCACTGTCATCAGAAGAAACGGCGATTAACAGTGTTGTTGTCACGGAAGAAGTTGACAGAGTTTTGAAATCAGTGGAAAGCCCGGTAGAAGCAGAGAGATGATTTCCAAATGTGGAGCGAGTTGAAAAGAGAACACAGGAGGCTGTTGTATAAAACACCTGTCTCCGGATTACATCTTCAAACTAAGGGCAACCAAGGAATCCATGACAGGTAAGAGTCTAGCTACATTTTTCTAATTTCGTCAGAAAGTCGTTTTCATTGCAAATTAAACCGTACTGTTAGCTAGGTAACGTTAACTGGCTGGCTCGCTAGCTAACGTTATGTTTATGATCTGTGTAGTAATATTATTTGTATCTCAGAAATCCATTTGCATTGCTAGATATAGCTTAATGTTAGCTAGCTAGCTAACATTGAACCTAGTTGTTTAGCTTTAGCTACCTGCAGATTCCTGCATGGTGTTATGAGATGGGATTATGGTTAATTGTTTAGCTAGCTAGCTAGCTACATGTCCAAACAAAAGACTGCACTATGCAAGTAACCATTTCACTGTACTGTTTACACCTTCTGTATCCTGTGCATGTGACAAATAAAAGTTTTATTTGATATAGTGTCTGTTTACTAGAGACGGTAATGTGGAGAACAACATGACCTGCACCAAAGTCAGATTAGGATATAGGCCCAGGACTAAATTAAGTGTATCTTTACCTGGAGTTTTTCCTTATAGTAGACTACTACTTCTCCCACTTTTAGTTTTCAAATCTTTGGTTGTTTACTAAAGTCATGGTCAAAAGTTTTGAGAATGACACACATTTTCACAAAATCTGCTGCCTCCGTTTTTATGATGGCAATTTGCATATACTGCAGAATGTTATGAAGAGTGATCAGATGAATTGCAATTAATTGCAAAGTCCCTCTTTGCCATGAAAATGAACTTAATCCCCAAAAAACATTTCCACTGCATTTCAGCCCTGCCACAAAAGGACCAGCTGACATCATATCAGTGATTATCTCGTTAACACAGGTGAGAGTGTTGACGAGGACAAGGCTGGAGATCACTCTGTCATGTTGATTGAGTTAGAATAACAGACTGGAAGCTTTAAAAGGAGGGTGGTGCTTGAAATCATTGTTCTTCCTCTGTTAACCATGGTTACCTGCAAGGAAACATGTGCCGTCATCATTGCTTTGTACAAAAAAGGGCTTCACAGGCAAAGATATTGCTGCTAGTAAGAAATCAACCATTTATTGGATCATCAAGAACTTCAAGGAGAGAGGTTCAATTGGTGTGAAGAAGGTTTCAGGAAGCCCAAGAAAGTCCAGCAAGTGCCAGGACCGTCTCCTAAAGTTGATTCAGCTGCAGGATCGGGGCACCACCAGTGCAGAGCTTGCTCAGGAATGGCAGCAGGCAGGTGTGAGTGCATCTGCACGCACAGTGAGGCAAAGACTTTTGGAGGATAGCCTGGTGTCAAGAAGGGCAGCGAGGAAGCCACTTCTCTCCAGGAAAAACATCAGGGACAGACTGATATTCTGCAAAAGGTACAGGGATTGGACTGCTGAGGACTGGGGTAAAGTCATTTTCTCTGATGAATCCCCTTTCTGATTGTTTGGGGCATCCGGAAAAAAGCTTGTCCGGAGAAGACAAGGTGAGCGCTACCATCAGTCCTGTGTCATGCCAACAGTAAAGCATCCTGAGACCATTCATGTGTGGGGTTGCTTCTCAGCCAAGGGAGTGGGCTAACTCACAATTTTGCCTAAGAACACAGCCATGAATAAAGAATGGTATCAACACATCCTCCGAGAGCAACTTCTCCCAACCATCCAAGAACAGTTTGTTGACGAACAATGCCTTTTCCATAATGATGGAGCACCTTGCCATAAGGCATAAGTGATAACTAAGTGGCTCGGGGAACAAAACATCAAAATGTTGGTTCCATGGCCAGGAAACTCCCCAGACCTTAATCCCATTGAGAATACTTGTGTCATTCTCAAAACTTTTGACCACGACTGTACACTACTCACTCTGTATAGCACATGGTCCCACATGGGTGGTCCTCTGTAGCTCAGATGGTAGAGCACGGCGCTTGTAACGCCAAGGTAGTGAGTTCGATCCCCGGGACCACCCATACACAAAGAAATGTATGCACGCATGACTGTAAATCGCTTTGGATTAAAGCGTCTGCTAAATTGCATATTATTATTTATTATTATGTGAATCCTTAAAGAGATGGGTGGGGCTAAGGCTTAAGAGGGTGTGAACGATGCTGAATGGGTGTAGACAAAGAAGAGCTGTCCAGTAGGTGTACCAAAACATTCACGGGTCATTTTCTCAAAAGTGGGGTTACAAGTTTATCAACTTTCAAAGTAGAATTACTTTCCCATTGTTCCTTAACTGCAGTGTATGATATACCATTTTCTAGCTCTGAGTCTCTACTTTTATCCAATGTAAAAAACACCATTTAAAATGTTGCTACATAAGACCGAATCCAGGTGCTGGGTCACATATTCTATAGGAGGTGAGCTCCTGCACAAGTCAAGTACTGTGTTTAGCTAAAAAGACAGATAATGTCCCGTTTGGAATCCTGACAAGTAGAACATTACTTTAACGTGTGTATGTGCATACTTGTCTGTCTGTCTATGACTTTGATATGTGGTTGTCCCACACATAAGGTGAATGCACTAACTGTAAGTCACTCTGGATAAGAGTGTCGGCTAAATGACTAAAATATAAAATGTCTGTCTGTCGGTGAATAGCAAGACAGAAGATTCAGGTTTCAATCCCCACCCCCCCACACACACACACTCCCATCCACCCCCAGCTAAAGTATCCAGCACTGAGAGAGGGAAAGCAGGAGGCAGAAAGAAAGAGAGAGAGCAAAAGAAGCTGCCTGTACTGTAGCATAGTAGTGAGTACACCGAACCCTGTGGGGCTACAGGGCTGACTTGATATTCCTCCCATGTATGGGACAGCCTTGCCTTCATATGCAACAGCAGCAGCAGCTCCACAGATGGAGAGGGATGCTGCAGGTCGCTGCTGGGTTATTTATGGTTACAGGCTGTCATTAGACTCCATCGGTTACAGAAACAAACAACGGCCTATTAGCGGTACCAATATCAATGTAGCGTCAATCAATGTCATGTCCTATAGTGTACAGGCTACTGTACGTGCTTTGGAACTACACTTCAAATGGAATTCCTCTGTATTTAATTTAACGGGGAAAAAAACTAAATTCCGTCAACGTAGCATAGCACTGAGTGAGCGTTGTCACTCAGCCCAGGTCTTGACTTTTGTTTGGCTCGCCCACTTCGCAAAAACAATGCTTCTTCGCTTTGTACGTTATGGACTCTCGCGTAGCTCTGATTGAACTGGGTTAACATCACCTGTTGAGGCGCTTAAACCTCACAACCCAGTTAATCCATGACTTATCTTCTCATCAAAATGAGATTAGCTATATATTCCCACAGCTAGGGTATCGATTCGCCCTGACTCGGGGCGGAATTGGAAATGCAACACACAAGTCCCTGTGGTCTAGCATGCACTTTCCTCAGAGTTTTCCTCTGACAATGATTGATTGCTGTCCTATTGGATGGCTCAGTCAAGCATCAGATGAGTGTCAGGTGAACATTTGTCAGGGGTTTCGCCCTTAAGATCTTGCCTCTCCTAGGCTTCGCAACATTGTAGAGGGGTAATGAACGAAACTTGCCTAATGCGAAAACATGTATGGGAAACAGAGGGACAAAAAGCGGTGACAAATGTGCCTGTAATTGAACACAATATGTTCAGGGAAGGTTGGACTGATTTGAACAAACACATACACACAGAACCACATACGGACACACATACGGACACCTATACGGACACACACACAGCCTGGAAATAATGTTAATTCCAGGCTGTGTGTGTGTGTCTGTATAGGTGTCTGTAGGTGTGTCCGTATGTGGTTCTGTATGTATGTATGTGTGTGTGTGTGTGTGTGTGTGTGTGTGTGTGTGTGTGTGTGTGTGTGTGTGTGTGTGTGTGTGTGTGTTAGAATGGGGAGGGGAGAGGTGTGTGTGGGAGGCACACCTGGGGTCATCCTGTTGACTGCAGTACATTGTGAAAGCAGGTCAGTGTTTCGCCTGGAACACAAGAAGAACACAAGGGCAAGCGTTCCTCTGGGCACCAGTGAACCAATGAGACCCAATGTGTGTGTTTATGAGTTTAGACCGGTGCCCCTCTCTCCCCCCAAACCATGCATTACTGCCCTGATTTATTTATGTCAGTTCCAACCCCTCCTATGGCTCCAGAGTTTTCTATTGACCTACATAAGACCTACAGTGAGGGAAAAAAAGTATTTGATCCCCTGCTGATTTTGTACGTTTGCAAACTGACAAAGACATGATCAGTCTATCATTTTAATGGTAGGTTTATTTGAACAGTGAGAGACAGAATAACAACAAACAAATCCAGAAAAACGCATGACAAAAATGTTATAATTTTAATGAGGGAAATAAGTATTTGACCCCTCTGCAAAACATGACTTAGTACTTGGTGGCAAAACCCTTGTTGGCAATCACAGAGGTCAGACGTTTCTTGTAGTTGGCCACCAGGTTTGCACACATCTCAGGAGGGATTTTGTCCCATTCCTCTTTGCAGATCTTCTCCAAGTCATTCAGGTTTCGAGGCTGACGTTTGTCAACTCGAACCTTCAGCTCCCTCCACAGATTTACTATGGGATTAAGGTCTGGAAACTGGCTAGGCTACTCCAGGACCTTAATGTGCTTCTTCTTGAACCACTCCTTTATAGCCTTGGCTGTGTGTTTTGGGTCATTGTCATGCTGGAATACCCATCCATGACCCATTTTCAATGCCCTGGCTGAGGGAAGGAGCTTCTCACCCAAGATTTGACGGTACATGGCGCCGTCCATCGTCCCTTTGATGCGGTGAAGATGTCCTGTCCCCTTATGCTAGGCAAATCCCCGCCTTATCTTAGCTCATTGGTCACCATAGCAACACCCACCCGTAGTCTGCGCTCCAGCAGGTATATCTCACTGGTCATCCCCAAAGCCAACACCTCCTTTGGCCGCCATTCCTTCCAGTTCTCTGCTGCCAATGACTGGAACAAATTGCAAAAATCTCTGAAGCTGGAGACACTTATCTCCCTCACTAACTTTAAGCATCAGTTGTCAGAGCACCTTACCGATCACTGCACCTGTACACAGCCCATCTGAAATTAGCCCGCCCAACTACCTCATCCCTATATTGTTATTTATTTTGCTCATTTGTACCCCAGTATCTCTATTTGCACATCATCTCTTGCACATCTATCATTCCAGTGTTAATACTAATTGTAATTATTTTGCACTATAGCCTATTTATTGCCTTACCTCCATAACTTGCTACATTTGCACACACTGTATATATATTTATTTCTGTTGTATTTTTGACTTTGTTTTGTTTTACCCCATATGTAACTCTGTGTTGTTGTTTTTATCGCACTGTTTTGCTTTATCTTGGCCAGGTCGCAGTTGTAAATGAGAACTTGTTCTCAACTGGTTTACCTGGTTAAATAAAGGTGAAATAAAAAAATAAATAAACAATTAGCAGAAAAACACCCCCAAAGCATAATGTTTCCACCTCGATGTTTGACGGTGGGGATGGTGTTCTTGGGGTCATAGGCAGCACTCCTCCTCCTCCAAACACGGCGAGTTGAGTTGATACCAAAGAGCTCGATTTTGGTCTCATCTGACCACAACACTTTCACCGAGTTCTCCTCTGAATCATTCAGATGTTCATTGGCAAACTTCAGACGGGCCTGTATATGTGCTTTCTTGAGCAGGGGGACCTTGCGGGTGCTGCAGCATTTCAGTCCTTCACGGCGTAGTGTGTTACCAATTGTTTTCTTGGTGACTATGGTCCCAGCTGCCTTGAGATCATTGACAAGATCCTCCCGTGTAGTTCTGGGCTGATTCCTCACCATTCAATCAATTCAATCAATTTTATTTTATATAGCCCTTCTTACATCAGCTAATATCTCGAAGTGCTGTACAGAAACCCAGCCTAAAACCCCAAACAGCTAGTAATGCAGGTGTAGAAGCACGGTGGCTAGGAAAAACTCCCTAGAAAGGCGAAAACCTAGGAAGAAACCTAGAGAGGAACCAGGCTATGAGGGGTGGCCAGTCCTCTTCTGGCTGTGCCGGGTGAAGATTATAACAGAACCATGCCAAGATGTTCAAAAATGTTCATAAGTGACAAGCATGGTCAAATAATAATCAGGAATACATCTCAGTTGGCTTTTCATAGCCGATCATTAAGAGTTGAAAACAGCAGGTCTGGGACAGGTAGGGGTTCCATAACCGCAGGCAGAACAGTTGAAACTGGAATAGCAGCAAGGCCAGGCGGACTGGGGACAGCAAGGAGTCACCACGGCCGGTAGTCCCGACGTATGGTCCTAGGGCTCAGGTCTCTCAGTTGGCTTTTCATAGCCGATCATTAAGAGTTGAAAACAGCAGGTCTGGGACAGGTAGGGGTTTCGTAACCGCAGGCAGAACAGTTGAAACTGGAATAGCAGCAAGGCCAGGCGGACTGGGGACAGCAAGGTGTCATCATGCCCGGTAGTCCTGACGTATGGTCCTAGGGCTCAGGTTCTCAGAGAGAAAGAGAGAACAAGAGAATTAGAGAGAGCATACTTAAATTCACACAGGACACTGGATAAGACAGGAGAAGTACTCCAGGTATAACCAACTAACCCCAGCCCCCCGACACATAAACTACTGCAGCATAAATACTGGAGGCTGAGACAGGAGCGGTCCGGAGACACTGTGGCCCCATCCGAAGAAACCCCCGGACAGGGCCAAACAGGAAGGATATAACCCCACCCACTCTGCCAAAGCACAGCCCCCGCACCACTAGAGGGATATCCTCAACCACCAACTTACAATCCTGAGACAAGGCCGAGTATAGCCCACAGAGGTCTCCACCACAGCACAAACCAAGGGGGGGCGCCAACCCAGACAGGAAGATCACGTCAGTAACTCAACCCACTCAAGTGACGCACCCCTCCCAGGGACGGCATGAAAGAGCACCAGCAAGCCAGTGACTCAGCCCCTGCAACAGGGTTAGAGGCAGAGAACCCCAGTGGAGAGGGGAACCGGCCTGGCAGAGACAGCAAGGGCTGTTCGTTGCTCCAGAGCCTTTCCGTTCACCTTCACACTCCTGGGCCAGACTACACTCAATCATATGACCTACTGAAGAGATAAGTCTTCAGTAAAGACTTAAAGGTTGAGACCGAGTCTGCGTCTCTCACATGGGTAGGCAGACTGTTCCATAAAAATGGAGATCTATAGGAGAAAGCCCTGCCTCCCGCTGTTTGCTTAGAAATTCTAGGGACAATTAGGAGGCCTGCGTCTTGTGACCGTAGCGTACGTATTGGTATGTACGGCAGGACCAACTCGGAAAGATAGGTAGGAGCAAGCCCATGTAACGCTTTATAGGTTAACAGTAAAACCTTGAAATCAGCCCTTGCCTTAACAGGAAGCCAGTGTAGGGAAGCTAGCACTGGAGTAATATGATCAAATTTCTTGGTTCTAGTCAGGATTCTAGCAGCCGTATTTAGCACTAACTGAAGTTAATTTAGTGCTTTATCCGGGTAGCCGGAAAATAGAGCATTGCAGTAGTCTAACCTAGAAGTAACAAATGCATGGATTAATTTTTCTGCATCATTTTTGGACAGAAAATTTCTGATTTTTGCAATGTTACGTAGATGGAAAAAAGCTGTCCTTGAAACAGTCTTGATATGTTCGTCAAAAGAGAGATCAGGGTCAAGAGTAACGCCGAGGTCCTTCACAGTTTTATTTGAGACGACTTTACAACCATCAAGATGAATTGTCAGATTTAACAGAAGATCTCTTTGTTTCTTGGGACCTAGAACAAGCATCTCTGTTTTGTCCGAGTTTAAAAGTAAAAAGTTTTCAGCCATCCACTTCCTTATGTCTGAAACACAGGCTTCTAGCGAGGGCAATTTTGGGGCTTCACCATGTTTCATTGAAATGTACAGCTGTGTGTCATCCGCATAGCAGTGAAATCCTACCTGGTCTTTGTGGTTGAATCTTTGTTTGAAATTCACTGCTCGACTGAGGGACCTTACAGATAATTGTATGTGTGGGATACAAAAACGAGGTAGCCATTCAAAAATCATGTTAAACTCTATTACTGCACACAGATTGAGTCCATGCAACTTATTATGTGACTTGTTAAGCCCATATTTACTCCTGAACTTATTGATCATTGCAACTCCACGAGGTGAGATCTTGCATGAAGCCCCAGGCCGAGGGAGATTGACAGTTCGTTTGTGTTTCTTCCATTTGCAAATAATCGCACCAACTTTTGTCACCTTCTCACCAAGCTGCTTGGCGATGGTCTTGTAGCCCATTCCAGCCTTGTGTAGGTCTACAATCTTGTCCCTGACATCCTTGGAGAGCTCTTTGGTCTTGGCCATGGTGGAGAGTTTGGAATCTGATTGATTGATTGCTTCTGTGGACAGGTGTCTTTTATACAGGTAACAAGCTGAGATTAGGAGCACTCCCTTTAAGAGTGTGCTCTAATCTCAGCACGTTACCTGCATAAAAGACACCTGGGAGCCAGAAATCTTTCTGATTGAGAGGGGTTCAAATACTTATTTCCCTCATTAAAATGCAAATCAATTTATAACATTTTGACATGCGTTTTTCTGGATTTTTTTGTTGTTATTCTGTCTCTCACTGTTCAAATAAAAAAATTATAGACTGATAATTTCTTTGTCAGTTGGCAAATGTACAAAATCAGCAGGGGATCAAATACTTTTTTCCCTCACTTTTTCCCAGTGCCTTCACAAAGTATTCACACCCCTTGACTTTTTCCACATTTTGTTGTGTTACAGCCTGAGTTTAAAATTGATAAAATTTAGATTTTTTGGTCAATGGCCTACACACAATAGCCCATTATATCAATAAGTATTTAACCCCTTTGTTATGGCAAGCCTAAATAAGTTCAGGAGTAAATATGGGCTTAACAAGTCACATAATAAGTTGCATGGACTCAATCTGTGTGCAGTAATAGAGTTTAACATGATTTTTGAATGGCTACCTCGTTTTTGTATCCCACACATACAATTATCTGTAAGGTCCCTCAGTCGAGCAGTGAATTTCAAACAAAGATTCAACCACAAAGACCAGGTAGGATTTCCAATGCCTCGCAAAGAAGGACACCTATTGGTAGATGGGTAAAGAAAAAGCATACATTGAATATCCCTTTGAGCATGGTGGTTATTAATTACACATTGGATGGTGTATCAAAAAACCCACACTACAAAGATACAGGCATCCTTCCTAACTCAGTTGCCAGAGAGGAAGGAAACAGCTCAGGGATTTCACCATGAGGCCAATGTTGACTTTAAAACAGTTACAGAGTTTAACCTTTTCACATGTGAGTTCCAAATATCTCTAATGGTCGTCCCAGCTTGAGTTGTTTTATGCACGTGATGTCAGAAGGCTTTACTGAGCCGGACAAACTTCTCTCTTCGAGGAGAGCCCAAGCACGTCTTCACCAATGTTTCCACAGATCAAGTATGCAGACATTTGCGCAGTCTTGCATGAATTGGAAAATTTTCTGGCTGGCGCTCGCATTGCCTTCTTTGTTGTTTTCCTTACAAATAATAACTTTGGACATGTGTGCGTTCCTATCAAAGTAAGTGCATTATTTTCTGTATATCGTGTAATCGTTTCTACTGTAGCTTACAGTTTGTATGTATGTTTTGTATGGATGGAGCATAATGTATTTACAGTTTTATTCACATGTTTTCCAGTGCTGGTGACAATTAATGCATTCTGATTATTGCATAGATTGTAATGGACACCTATGATGTGTGTAAAATACTTTTTTGAAGGTTCTACTGATTATAATGAGCTAATGCTAAGCTATTTGCTAGCTATGTGTGGCGCCATGTTTGTTGACATTATACAATGCATTCTGGGTGTCACATAAACGTCTGTCAGACCAAATATGTTATAATGAGGTGAAGGGTAAACTTCCGGAAGTAAATGATCGTAGATGACACACCCCCATCAACATGCATACTGCAAACAGACCAAACTCATCTTGTCTCCTCTTATTATCTTTGGTTGACGAAAAAACAAAACATGGCGGAGCGCACAAACTACCCATCGTCGGATTACTTTCCATTTCTAGAAAGTGTTTTACTCAATTATTTTGATCAATGAAGTGAGCTCACCCGTGATGTGATGAATTATAAATAGTAATTCCTATTAGCTAATTCATATTGTGGTTTCTGACAGCTGAGAGTTATCTAAATAAATAATATTGTGTTTCGTCAATCTTTCCGCAGTTAGCGCTATGTCTAATGTAGCCTACAATTTCCGGTTTGGATGATTGTGTATGCTGTCGCTACTTCTGTGAATGTATGAACATTGCATCCAAAAAATTAACTGGTCACATTCAGGACAACTTTGTAAGGACTGTGTCTGTGCAAAATGTTTCTGTGAAAAAACAGTGTGGCTAGCTCATATGCTGACTGTTGCGTCAATTGATACTAACCTAATTGACAGAGTGAAAAGAAGGAAGCCTGTACAGAATAAAAATATTCCAAAGCATGCAAAATCCTACAGGAAAACCTGGTTCAGTCTGCTTGTCACACCCTGGCTCTGGGGACTCTTATATGTTGAGCCAGGGTGTGTAGGTTTCATTGTTTAGTTCTCTAGGTTTGTGTTCTAGTTCGTGTATATCTATGTTGGCCAGGGTGGCTCCCCGCACCAAGCCAGTGGTGCGCGTCGTCAGCCCGGTCCGGCCTATTCCTGCTCCCCGCACCAAGCCAATGGTGCGCGTCGCCTGCCCGGTCCGGCCTGTTCCTGCTCCCCGCACCAAGCCAGTGGTGCGCGTCGTCAGCCCGGTCCGGCCCGTTCCTGCTCCCCGCACCAAGCAAATGGTGCGCGTCGTCAGCCCGGTCCGGCCCGTTCCTGTTCGTGTTGTGTACAAGTAATAAAGAATGTACGCTTATCACGCTGCGCCTTGGTCCGCTTCATCTGTCGACGATCGTGACACTGCTTTCCAACAACAAACACTGGGAGACAAATTCACCTTTCAGCAGGACAATAACCTAAAACACACGGCTTACAAAGACGATATTGAATGTTCCGAAGTGGCCTAGTTATAGTTTTGACTTAAATTGGCTTGAAGATCTATGGCAAGACTGGAAAATGGCTATTTAGCAATGATCCACAACCAATTTAACAGAGCTTGAAGAATTGTTTTAAGAATAATGTGCGAATATTGCTAAAATCCATTTGTGCAAAGCGCTTAGAGATTTACCCAGAAAGACTCACTGTTGTAATTGCTGCCAAAGGTGATTCTAACATGTATTGACTCAGGGGGTTGAATACTTATCTAATCAAGATACACTGAGTGTACAAAACATTAAGAACACCTGCTAATATTGAGTTGCAACCCCCTTTCAGAACAGCCTCAATTCGTCGGGGCATGGAATCTACAATGTGTCGAAATTGTTCCACAGGGATTCTGGCCCATGTTGACTCTTATGCTTCCCACAGTTGTGTCAAGCTGGCTGGATGTCCTTTGGGTGGTGGACCATTCTTGAAACACACGGGAAACTGTTGAGCATGAAAAACCCAGCAGCGTTGCAGTTGTTGACACAAATCAGTGTGCCTGGCACCTACTACTATACCCCGTTCAAAGGCACTTACATTTTTTTGTCTTGCCCATTCACCCTCTGAATGGCACACATACACAATCCATATCTCAATTGTCTCAAAGCTTAAAACATTTTTTTTTTTACCTGTCTCCTCTCCTTCATCTAAACTGATTGAAGTGGATTTAACAAGTGACATCAATAAGGGATCATAGCTTTCACCTGGATTCACCTGGTCAGTCTATGCCATGGAAAGAGTAGGTGTTCTTAAATGTTTTCTACACTCAGTGTATATTTAAGCAATAAGGCCCAAGGTGGTGTGGTATATGGCCAATGTACCATGGCTAAGGGCTGTTCTTCTGCACGATGCAATTTGGAGTATATTGGCCATATACCACAAACCCCTGAGGTACCTTATTGCTATTATAAACTGGTTACGAAAGTAATTAGAACAGTAAAAAGTCTTTTTTTTTTCATACCCGTGGTATACTGATACACCATGGCTTTCAGCCAATCAGAATTCAGGGCTCGAACCACCCAATTTATAATAGTGTTTATTTTTTCATATATGTTTTATAAATGTTAGAATTTTTCTTCCACTTTGACATTAGAGTATTTTGTGTAGATCGTTGATGAAAATGACAATTAAATCCATTTTAATCCCACTTTGTAACACAACAAAATGTGGAAAAAGTTAAGGGGTGTAAATTTTATTAACACTGTATATCGTCAACACTGATTTTCTTTTAACCTCAATAGCCTAACAACTCGTAAATACCTTGAAAAGCCAAATATTTAATCAATATTGATTTGATACGCTGTTGTGCTGAATAGAGGTAAAGTACGAGGTTGGAAGGTAACAGCTGCGGTAAAGTAAAGACTTTCATATTTGTTTTAGTTTTCGTTTGTTTTCTGTTTAGCATAGCGCAAGCCCTGAATACTTCTGACCCTACATGTTGTAAAGGATATATTTTATGTTTGACGTTACACAAATCAATAGCCTAATCTCACACCCGAGTTTAAGCCTCACCTCAGGCCTGCCCAAGCTGTAGCTAACGCTAGCCGACAGGGCAACATTTGTGTACACGCACAGCTTAAAAAAGGAAAACAACTCAAGACAGAGGGGGGAGACACTACGATATCGACGAGGGGGTTTAGTGTGCTCGGAGGCTAGCTCTTGGAGATTGACTAAGTCTCAGTTCCATGGTCATCCATAATGCAGGCTTAAGTGGGGGCTTGAAGGCGGGTGATAAATGGAATATTCAGGAGGAGATGCTAATCAGGAATAGCGCTGGCAGACATCTGATTCACTGATCAGAGGCCAGCCTTCACTCTTCACTTACAGACTCCAGTCTCTCTCTTTCTCTTTCTCTCTGTCACTGTATCTGTGTCTCAGTCTATCTATCTCTCGCTCGCTTTTCTCTTCCACAGACCACTTCCTCTCTCTCTGTCTCTCTCTACCTCCCCTCTCCCCCCTCCTTCTCTTTCTCTCTCCCCCCTTTCTCTCTCTATCGGTATCCTCTCGCTCATACTAAGTCATGCTATTACACAGTGAATACAGCTAGCTAGCTTCCTCTAATAGAAAGCTAGATGGACATTCACAAGAATTTGAATCAACAACCCTCTGGAAAGTTACTTAATGCTATCAATGCCATCTAGAGACCTAAAGTGACACAAACACCTCTATATGATAATTTTATAAGCTCACTGAAATAGGAACACTTATCCCACAGCTGTAGAAAGCAGGAGGCCATTTTCTGTCTTTGTGTCATTGTTGCTGTCATTTTATCAGTGGTCCCACAGCCATTCTGTATGAAAGGCCGTGTCGGCACTATCCATTGCAAAGGTCTGACACATCTGTTGTTGTTGTTGATGATGTTGAAGTTAGGAAAGGATAGACATGAAACCCACGTGTAGTCTCTGAATGCATCTAAGGGTTTTCAAACAAAATTGCCTCCAGAACATTTAGTGTTTGTGTTCCTCTGTATGAAAGGTCATTTCTGTAGTAGACATCGCAAAGGTTTGGCACATCTGTTGTTGATGTCGCTACAATATCTAACAATTTAACATTTTTAAAAGTGATCTATTACAGTACATTTACCTTTGTAGTCTCTGAATGCATCTCGGAGTATTGAAACAAAATTCACCTCCAGAACTTTTTGTGTTTGTATTTAGGAGCATGATGTTCCTTGTGTGTGCATGTTGGGAGTGCTTTATTCCCTTATTGGATTTGCCAATTTTTCTCATATTTCCCTTAACACCTCAATTTCCAATTCTAATTTTGGGAAGTTAGCGTGACATCTAGGAATGGAGGAATGGAGGAATAGCACTAGGAAGAGCCAGGAAACTTCTTCTTCACGCACAACAAGCCTTAAGTGGACTGGATATTTCTATGTCGTAGCCGATATCTGGAGAGCATGTCAGCCTCCTTCAACCGTTTAACTGCTACACCTAAGGAGCCGCACAGTGGGTAAGCGATTAGCGGTCCATCCCAACTCCCAAACGGAGCCGGGGGAATAAGTGCACCTCCTGTCTCCCTGGGACCACAACACGGTGGCAGCCTTCCCCTCAAATCAATGTGCATTTAAAATAAACAAAGTGAACCCTTTGTTTTAAATCCCAAAGTGAAACCGCTATTTCTTCACAGGTTTATTGTATTATTGTTTTACTCTATCACTTGGCTCGCTCTTGTTTTTTCATCTGTATCCAGATCCTGAAGTATGTATTATGCCTCTCATTACTGGTTATTTATATTATGCAGCTGGTGGATAGATGATAGTTAAGATATCCAGACATATCAGAGTCAGAGAGGGACTCAACAGGGGGCCAGCTGTGGGGATTAGTATGCAGGCTAGTACACCTCCCCTGGGTCTCGGCAGAGTGTGTGTGTGTGTGTGTGTGTGTGTGTGTATTGGTGCATGTACAGACCTCTCAAGAAGCTCTGTTGTTTTGTCTATGAGAAAACGTAATGAAAGTAATTTTACTCTTTGAGAGACTAGCACTTGATAACTAATATTTCTCAGTTTGAGTTTTAATAGAATGAATGATATAGATCAGTGGTTGGCAACAGGCCAATATTTTAGTTTTGGGTAAAAAAAAGACTAAACAAAAAATGTGTTTAATTTAGGAATTCTTGTTCCCAAGTATTCCCACATGTAAAAAATGTTTTATATGTGATCTAGTCCCAATGTAATCAAGGTATGAAATTATTGTTATTTTCAAAAACAATTTTTTGGGGTCTTAGTTGTGGTCAATTTGCAGTATACAAATTATTTTAATTATGTTCCAGACCTCCGACCATCCATTCCAACACAAAGTGGACTACCCCTTATATAGATAATGGCAAAAATGGCAAAAATGGTGTCCCTCTCTTTTAGTTGTACTCCAGCCCAAGCCTGCATATAATCAACATCCGACTCCCGAGTCTATCACGTTCAGCTGAACAACAATGAAAAACCGACAATGGAGTCGCACCACGGGGGACAAAAAAAAGAATCAAAGGAAAGAAAGGATGTGTAATTTTCTCCTTAGGCTGTTGGCTATCTGTCTTGATTGAGAGACGAGAGAATACCTGGGAAGACGCCTCTCTCTTTTCCCTGGGCACGAGGGCAATATGAATTCCCTCCATTGTTATCTCTCTTTAATGATCTCTAATCTCTTCGTATTATCTGGCGGAATTTGCCGCAGTAATCACTCTAACTCCACACCGGAAAATTGCCATGCTCTTCCAGACTGAGCAGGAGGTTATGTGGGGTGTAAGAGATGAGCTTTGCAGGAAAAGTTTTCAAATTGGGCTTGGGAAGGGAAAAAACTGGGAAGAAATCAGACTGTTTGTCTTCGAATTCTCTTTTTAGGCACTCAGGATTGGAACTGTTCAAAGGCAGAGGACAAAGAGTCACAGCTAAGATAGAAGAGAGAGAGAGAGAAACAGTCTAATTTAATTTGAACCCACAAAAGGCTCTGATAGGAGTAGCAGTAGTACTAGATGAAAAATACGAATAGTCCTGGGGTTGAGGGTTTTGAGGGTTGAGAGGGCTTCTTTGGCGTTGGGAAGCCCGACCCAAATCCAGTTGTCAAACAGCTTCACCCTACTGGCTTCGGAGGTTCCCTCGCCATCGTTCCCTATGGGGATTCGGACTTGGATTCTTCCTCGGACTCAGATCCTCCACGGTCCCGGGGGGACTCTGCCTCGGAGCAGCTGTGCATTAGGATGGCTAGCTCAGAATGGCTGAAACAGGATTTTAAAGGATAGACCAATGCAATCAGGGATTGATATAAACTGACTGTACAAAACATTAGCAACACCTGCTCTTTCCATGACATAGACTGACCAGGTGAATCCATGTGAAAGTTATGATCCTTTATTGATGTCACTTGTTAAATCCACTTTAATCAGCATAGATGAAGGGGAGGAGACAGGTTAAAGAAGGATTTTTAAGCCTTCAGATAATTGAGACATGGATTGTGTATGTGTGCCATTCAGTGGCTTTGAACAGGGTCAATATGGGCCAGCATCCCTGTGGAACGCTTTCAAGACCTTGTAGAGTCCATGCCCTGACAAATTGAGGCTGTTCTGAGGGCAAAAGGGGGGTGCAATTCAATATTAGGAAGATGTTCCTAATGTTTGGTATACTCTGTGTACTGTATCTCAGCTATCCCAGAACCCGAATGAGCTTTAATAATTTCACACAAGAGTTTCAAATATCTGTAACGGTCCTCCAAGCATGAGTTTTTTATGTGTGTGATGTCAGAATGCACTCACTGTTCCAAAATGTGATTGTTACGCAACAAGATAGTTGACCCGCTCTGCCCTCAAACCAAGGCACAGTGCCTGCTAATTATCTATAGGCTGTTTCAACTTTGTCCATTTCAAATTATTTTCAAACAACAGTTTGAAATGAGGTGTGTTCCGTGTCCTCATTAATTCACATAGAAGTAGTCAATTTCACTGTGGTGGACAATTTACGTTTGAGACATGTTATGCTAATGTAAGGCGAGGATTAGCTAGATGAGCCGGACAAACTTCTCTCTTCGATGAGAGCCCAACAAAAACTACTTAAGTTAATTTACACCACTGTTTTGGACATGTGTTCGTTCCTATCAAAGTAAGTGCCTTATTACTGTATCATAATAGTTTCTGTATATTGTGTTATGTTGTATCTACTGTAACACACCGTGTGTATGTATGGAGCATAATGTATTCTGTGTGTATTCCTTTATAACCGCGGACAGGCGATGTACTAATTTCATAACCTGTATGGTTTTATACTCAATTGTGCTTATGTAGCTAACTACATTATTCTACTAGCTCTGTAAAACAATGCTAATGGCGTCAGAAAACTATTAGCTTGTGTTGTATCCTTTGAAGCTGCCCTGGCCTTATCATGACTATGGCCTGTGTATTCATTTGGCGCTGCCCCTTTGTGGAACCCTTTTGGAGCTCTTCAGTTACCGTGTCTTACTGTTTCTTAAAACATTCATAATTGTGAATTTGTCAATGCAACTTATTATTTTTATAGCAGTGTTATTATGTTACTTCATTGTAATATTGTTTTATTGCTATATCCTGATATTATATTCTAATTACTAATAATTCCTCTTTATTCTGTACTTTCAGAAACCACACACACAAACAGTATTGAACATTATTTGCCAACATCATAACTGGAACTGGACATCTTTCTTGCCGAAGATTGAGGCCAACTTTTGTATGCTAGCAACATACTGTTTGAACATACACTCCTTTACAGTTTTACTGGAGTAAAAAACTGCAAGAAAAGACATAGGCCTAATTGTAATGGTTGTCTATTTTATTGAAGTATTGGTAGTGGTTGAACAACAAAAACAAAAACTAGAAAACTAGAAAAGACTGAAAACGTATTCATATGCATAACCCATATTTCAATATTCATGAAGTGATTGAATGTCACGCCCTGGCTCTGGGACTCTGTTATGTTGAGCCAGGGTGTGTAGTTTCTATGATTTTGTGTTCTAGGTTCATTATCTAGCTGATGTGTTTTCTATGTTGGCTGGTGTGGTTCTCAATCAGAGGCAACGTGAATCAGCTGTTGATTGTTGTCTCTGATTGAGAACCATACTTAGGCAGCCTGTTTTCCACAGTGTTTTGTGGGATCTTGTTCCGTGTATGGTTTGTGTCTGTAAACCAAGGACTTCATGTATCGTTTTGTTGTTTTGTTTCATGGTGAATAATAATTAAAGTATGTTCACTCATCACGCTGCGCATTGGTCCACTTCTATTGACGATCGTGACAGAAGATCCCAACAAAACTGGACCAAGCAGCGTGTCCAGGAGCCAATGCCAGAGGTAACTCTAGCGGATATCCACTTCGACTGGGTCAAGCAGCGTGTCCAGGAGCCAACGCCAGAGGTAACTCTAGCGGATATCCACCTCGACTGGGTCAAGCCGCGTGAGGAGGAGAGAGGTTGGACTTGGGAGCAGAGGCTGGAGAGTCTGGCGAGAGCCATGGAGGCCATAGCCACGGGGGAGAGACGAACCCAATACATTTTTAGGGGGGGCTCACACCGTGGATGACGGGACTGCTGGAGGCAGATAAGGGGCGAGTTAGTGGATGAGGAGAGAAGGCCACCGGGTTACGGGAGCCATTGGCGAGTAGAGGGAAGGAGAATGTAGAGGCATGGCGAGAGGTACTGAGGTGTGTTGCCAGTCCGGTCCGGCCCGTTCCTGATCCCCGGGTAAGGCCAGTGGTGTGTGTTCCCAGTGTGGTCCGGCCTGTTCCTGTCCCTCGCACCAAGCCTGTGATGCGCGTCGCCAGCCCGGTCCGGCCTGTTCCTGCCTCTCGCACCAGGCCTATGGTGCGCGTCGCCAGCCCGGCCCGGCCTGTTACTGCTCCCCGCACCAAGCCAATGGTGCGCGTCGCCAGCCCGGCCCGGCCTGTTCCTGCTCCCCGCACCAAGCCAATGGTGCGCGTCGCCAGCCCGGCCCGGCCTGTTCCTGCTCCCCGCACCAAGCCAATGGTGCGCGTCGCCAGCCCGGCCCGGCCTGTTCCTGCTCCCCGCACCAAGCCTGTAGTGCGCTTCGTCAGCCCAGTTCGGCCCGTCCCTGCTCCCCGCACCAAGCCTGTGGTGCGCGTCGTCAGCCCGGTCCGGCTCGTTCCTGCTCCCCGCACCAAGCTTGTGGTGCGCGTCGTCAGTCCGTCACAGCCCGTGCCTGGGTCACCGGTGCCTGGTCAGGTACCGGTCAGCTGCTCCACATCGGAGCCTAAGCAATCCGCTCCACCGATGTCCAGTCCAGCTCCAGCCAGCGGGGCCAGACCGGACCAGGGGCGCTACTACGGGGGGATTGTTGGAGGGTGGTGGTCAAGCCCGGAGCCGGAACTGCCTCCGAGGAGGAATGCCCACCCAGCCCTCCCCTGTTCGGTTTATGTTTGGCGCGGTCGCAGTCCGCGCCTTTGGGGGGGGTACTGTCACGCCCTGGCTCTGGGACTCTGTTATGTTGGGCCAGGGTGTGTAGTTTCTATGATTTTGTGTTCTAGGTTAAATATCTAGCTGATGTGTTTTCTATGTTGGCCGGTGTGGTTCTCAATCAGAGGCAACGTGAATCAGCTGTTGATTGTTGTCTCTGATTGGGAACCATACTTAGGCAGCCTGTTTTCCACAGTGTTTTGTGGGATCTTGTTCCGTGTATGGTTTGTGTCTGTAAACCAAGGACTTCACGTATCGTTTTGTTGTTTTGTTTCGTGGTGAATAATAATTAAAGTATGTTCACTCATCACACTGCGCATTGGTCCACTTCTATCGACGATCGTGACATTGAACAACAACTGCATTCCCACCCCCCACCCCTAAAGGCATAGTATCATGGCAGATCACCTGTCAAGTCAGTCAGTCAGTCAGTAATTGCTGCAGATGTGCTCAATAGTGCTTGAGCATTTGGTACTCCCCAAAGCATGGCACAACACACAGGGGTGTGTCACAATGTACACACATGTACTTTGTCAACCTCCTCTGCTTCCTTCTCCTGGTGCCGGACAGGCAGACTTTGCAGTGCCTCCGTGTGCGACTGCCTTGAGCAGCAGTTTGAGGGACTTCGGAGGGAAAATGTCATGCAGTGAGGCATAGCATCCAGTGGATGGACGCTGAGGGGGTTGGTGCTCCTCCAGCACCTCTCATGAGGTTATCTCTGTACTTTTGGTTGGTAATCACCTCACCTATGGGGGAGAGAGATAGCGAGTGGGGAGGATGAGGGAGTGGAGAAGATGATGAGGGAGTGAGATATTGTCAATATATTTGCATAATGGAACTGTATATGATTTGCATGTCCAATTACAAAATAACCTTGTTCAGTAATCATCTCAGCTGTTAGTTGGCGGTAAACTATGTGGTCATTGGAGGACAGCAGTGTCGATCAGATGGAAAAATATCTCCTTATACCATTTGGTAGTTTTCAGAGCGCATTCCACAAAGCTGTTCATCATGTCCGCCTTATCCACTGACCCCATTCTGAGGTTATGGTCAAGCACGGTCTGGCTTGATCTTTCTCTCTCCCGTCAGGTGGTCTACCTTCCCTGTGGCCAACATGGTTACTGTATGGACATTGGAGAGGACATGGACGTCTCGTTTGTCGTGCCACTTTACTGTCAGCTGTTGACCGTTCTCCCTGAACTCTCCCTTTGCATCTTACTGCTTCCGAATGCCGACATCCCTTTCCTGTTCGACTGGACTGTCCCACAGTCCTGTGTACTGTTGGAGAGCAGATGCTAGAAGAGTGTGGGACTTCTGCACTAATTGTCCACATGCAAAGTGTGGCCCTTCCCAAGATGAGAAGCAAGCATGGTCATCACCAAGGACCTGGACACCCCAAGCCCCTTATGTTGGATGTCAGTGGAGGACCCTGTGTAGACTATAATGTCGTGGACAAACACTGTCTTCACGTCGCACACAACAAAGAACTTGACCTGAAACCTGTGCCTTTGGTAGTGAACAATTGACAGAACGCCAGCCTACCATTCCATAACATCAGGGACTCGTAGATGCATAGGTCCTTGTATGGCACAAAGAACCGACCAAATACTGATGTCATGCGGGAAAGAACATTTCTTATCTGTAAGGTGTCATTTAGATTGGCAATAGCACTGTTGATGAAATGCAGGCATCGCAGCAGAAGTTGGAAGCGGTCTTGGGAAAATAGAGTTGCACTGGTATCTATAAATCATTATCAGAAAATGGTTTGTGTGGTAATAATTTATTTATTTACTGTTTTATTCACGTTTTCAAGTACTGGTGGCAAATCATGCATTCCGATTCTTGCATAGATTGTAATGGACACATATTATGTGTGTAAAATACTTTTTTAAAGGTTGTACTGGTTATGTTGAGCTAATGCTAAGCTAATTGCCAGCTAAGTTTGGAGCCATTGTTTGTTGACATCATACAATATATTCTGGGTGTCACGTAAACGTCTGTCAGAGATGTTATAACAAAACTAGGTGAAGGGATAGTTCCCTTGTTTTTCAAGTAAACTTCCGGAAGTGAATGATGGGAAGTGAATTATGGTAGATGACACACCCCCTTCAACTTTCATACTTCAAACAGACCCAACTCATCTTGTCACCTCGTCTTATCTTTGGTTGACACAGAGAAACAAACATGGTGGTGCGCACAATACTCTACCCACCGTCTGATTACTTTAGACTTTTAGAAAGTGTTTTATTTCGATCACTGGTGAGCTCACCCGTGATGGGATGAATGGTAAATAGTAATTGCTATTAGCTAATTCATATTATGGTTTCTCTCAGCCGAGAGTTAGCTAAATATGACCACTTGTGTTAGCTGACTCTTTCCTCAGTTAGCACTAGGACTAATGTAGCCTACCTTTTGTGATTTGGAGGAGAATTGTGTTATGCTGTTGCTACTTCTGTGAATGTCTGAACATTGCATCCAAAAATTAACTGCTGACATTGACGACAAAATGTTGTAAAGACTGTTTGCGCAAAATGTTTCTGTGAAAAAACTGTGACCAGCTCAAACGCTGACTGTTGCGTCAATCATAACTACAAGTTCTAAAGAAGTGTTCTAACCAAACCGGATTGAACACAGGACTGTAACCCAAACAAAAGAGCGAGGTGTAAACCTCTAAATAATACATGGGGCTCTATGCTCGGTTCACTTCTGATTTATCTGAGGTTATAAACAAGAGAGCTGCTGCTTGGGCCAAGGCCAGAAAAATAGACCCGGATTGGCTGTCTTTTAGGCAACTGGGGAATCTATGTGTACTGGGGAATCTATGTGTAATCAACTGGGGAATCTATGTGTAATACTGATTAGAAAGGCCAAATCTGAGGACTATGTAAACACTCTGACTGTAAGCTAAGTTCTGGAAAACGGTCAAATCTCTGAAATGTAGCACTTACCCTTCTCTGCACCAACAAATGTGACCAATTACAGAAAGCTGAGTGTATGACGGACATCACTACTTCAGAGGAGAGGCATAAAATGTTTTCAAATGCATTTTTTTGTTGTTGCAGAAATGCCTTCTTGAAAATGTGAACTTTCATGTGCCTTAATAAAAAACTTGTATGTAATCTGTAAATAGAAATAAAATGTGAAATCACAAAGCTGTTTAGACACTGAGAAAATACAGAATCTTGCCTAGCCATGATTGGTAGAGATAATGAGTGGGCTGGGACATTCATGAGAAAGCGAGTCCATTCTGTCACTCAAGGCTTCTCTGTCAAATGGCACATCCTGCACTATGCTACCGCAGATATTGGAAAGACCCATTGGATTTACTAATGTTTTCATCATGAAATACATGCAAAGTGTAGCTACAGCTTTCAATACCAGCGCTGTCCTGAATACAGCTGCTGGTATGGACACAGCTGTCTTATGTGGCTAAAGCGGTCTGGACTGGTTGAAGCCAAGTCGGAAGGATTATTTTGAAAGTGTTTCAGTCTGCCGTGAATGATCATAATCCATACACCGGTAAGCGTCTATAGTTAAAATGTCAAGATAGCTACATGTACATACGATATTGTCTCAACTGTATCAAAAAGTTGTTTTCATTGCTAGCTATTGTTAGCTATATTGCTAGCTAGCTAGAGAGTTGCATACACGTACCGTTATAGCAAAGATTTTTATAACTAAACCAAGATAGACCACAGCCCGTAGTTTCAAACGGGAACAAATGAGTCATAGTAGGCAGAACAAGCAAGGAGATGGGCAGAGCCAAGCACGAGCTAGCGAGATCCTATTGGCGCATTCTAGCACACGTGCATATTTTCGTTAGGGAACGCCTACTCTGTGAAGTGCGGGTGTGCAATAACTCAATTCACCATTGCACTCCTTCTAAACAACAACATTTTGAAAAACTTTGGCAAAGAGTAAAGTCTACAAAACTTACTCCACTATGTTCGTAACATACAGTACATTCTGAAAGTATTCAGATCCCTTGACTTGTTCCACATTTTGTTATGTTACAGCCTTGTTCTAAAATTGATTAAATTGTTTTTTTCCTCATCTATCTACACACAATACCCCATAAAAAACTTAAACATCATATTTACATAAGTATTCAGACCCTTTACTCAGTACTTTGTTGAAGCACCTTTGGCAGCGATTACAGCCTCGGGTCTTCTTGGATATGACGCTACAAACTTGTCACACCTGTATTTGGGGAGTTTCTCCCATTCTTCTCTGCAGATCCTCTCAAGCTCTCTCAGGTTGGATAGGGAGCGTCACTGCACAGCTATTTTCAGGTCTCTCCAGAGATATTCGACCGGGTTCAAGTCCGGTCTCTAGCTGGACCACTCAAGGACATTCAGAGACTTGTCCTGAAGCCACTCCTGCATTGTCTTGGCTGTGTGTTTAGGCTCGTTGTCCTGTTGGAAGGTGAACCTTGGCTCCAGTCTGAGGTCCTGAGCGCTCTGGAGCAAGTTTTCATCAAGGATTTCTCTGTACTTTGCTCCGTTCATCATTCCCTTGATCATGACTAGTCTCCCAGTCCCTGCCGCTGAAAAACATCCCCACAGCATGATGCTGCCACCACCATGCTTTACCATAGGGATGGTGCCAGGTTTCCTCCAGACGTGACGCTTGGCATTCAGGCCAAAGAGTTCAATCCTGGTTTTATCAGACCAGAGAATCTTGTTTCTCATTGCCTGAGAGTCCGTTAGGTGCCTTTTGGCAAACTCCAAGCGGGCTGTCATGCCTTTTACTGAGGAGTGGCTTCCGTCTGGCCACTCTACCATAAAGACCTGATTGGTGGAGTGCTGCAGAGATGGTTGTTCTTCTGGAAGGTTCTCCCATCTCTAAAGAGGAACTCTGGAGCTCTGTCAGAGTGACCATCGGGTTCTTGGTCACCTCCCTGACCAAGGCCCTTCTCCCCTGATTGCTCAGTTTGGCCGGGCGGCCAGCTCTAGGAATAGTCTTGGTGGTTCCAATCTTATTCAATTTAAGAATGATGGAGGCCACTGTGTTCTTGGGGACCTTCAATGCTGCATACATTTTTTGGTACCCTTCCCCAGATCTGTGCCTCGACACAATCCTGTCTCGGAGCTCTATGGACAATTCCTTCGACCTCTTGGCTTGGTTTTTGCTCTGACATGCACTGTCAACTGTGGGACCGTATATCAAATTATGTCCAATCAATTGAATTTACCACAGGTGGACTCCAGTCAAGTTGTAGAAACATCTTAAGGATGATCAATGGAAACAGGATGCACCTGAGCTCAATTTTGAGTCTCACAACAAAGGGTCTGAATACTTATGTAAATAATTTATTTTTATTTTTTACTTTGTCATTATAGGATATTGTTTGTAGATTGATGAGTAAAATGTTTTATTTAATGTAACAAAAAAAGGGAAAGGGGTCTGAATACTTTCCGAATGCATTGTATTCTAGTTTTGGGAACAGAAAATTGAATTCAGATCAAATCTTTCATCAATGAGAAAATTAGCAGAATGTCGGCCAAAATCCATCTCTTTCCATCTTCTCCCACTGCCAGCCACTTGGATTCCTCTCAATAACATATTTGGTAGTTAGTGGAAACCAAAGCGGATGCTTCACATTTATGCATCCGGTGAAATATCTGTCTCATTGTTCTATCTGTGGTTATAGCTTGCTTCGTGCTATAAGGAGCCATTGTTTACAGATGGCTCATTGCTCGACTAAGCAACATTAAGCCAGCTAACTGAGCTGGCCAATTGCATTCTGCTGTTAATGTTGATTGCTGATGTTCTAAGGCACGCGTGACGATACAATTTTTCATGTTTGCCAGTTTGTCATGCTAGCTACCAAAAATAGCCACTGTGATGTGAATGCTAATCGATTAGCAAGTTAATCAAACCCCATGTGATGTTATAGGGACACATGCTAAGTTGGCTAGCTAACTAGCCACAATGAAATGATAGCGTAATAGCTAGCTAGCTATTGGATTATAGATTTCAAAGTCATGTTTTTACATGTTCAACTAGCTGGCTAGCTAGATGAATACGATTGACATGTAGCCAGCTGGTAATTATGAAGCTAAACGTTTGCTAAATCTAACTAGTTAGATTGAGTGTATACAGGCAATTTTAGTACAGCTGTAGCAGTCAACAGACAATAACAAGCTATAGGATATGAATGAATTCATGTTTTAACCTATTTTTCTGGAATTTGTCTTTCAGTATAAACCTGCTCTCCGGCACCAGTACAAGGAGATGATCGAGGGTGAACAAGCATTACTTCAGGTATTTTGTCTTTGAACTTTGAGCTTATTGGTTGAGGTTATTGGGTTCAATTAATGTTATTTCTGGTATGCAAGGTTTTAACGTCTCGTCTATTTTTGTCTGCTTTCCTCCTTTACAGCTTTAATTGTATGGAGCCTGGTGTTGTTGTGGCCAAGGAGATGGCACCAGGTTTCAGCTGCTCTGCAATGTTGATGTCCTTCCTCCCATAGATGTGAAAGCATCCCCTGGACTGGACACAACCCGGCAAACATATATCTTTCTTTGCAATGAAAAGGCCATGGACATCACAAGTCCTGCTCCAAAGGGCAGGACAAAATATGCTCTTTGATAAAGTCGTTCTCACTACACTGGAGGTTAATAGGTATATGACTTTTAGATCGCAAAAACGTCTATCATACATGTACGATTTCAACAGGGGTGTAAAGTATTTAAGTAAAAATACATGAAAGTACTACTTAAGTAGTTTTTTGGGGTATTTGTACTTTACTTTATGTCATAACTCGGGAGGATGTCTTCACTCAAATGAGCCATTGATCATATTTTTGCAATATTCCTACCTCGAGAAATGTGTAATTTAGGGTCTAGCACATTTTTCCTATTTGTCTGCCTCTTTAGTCCAGGGTGCATTGCATAGTTCCATTGCCATAGATATTATAGAAACGAGATAGGAATCCAATTAATGAAGGAATGAACGCCCCACCCAGCAGACTGTCGACCAATTGCGTTCATGTTGTCATGCTGCGTCATGTGGTTGCTAAGATAATCGTCACGCAATACCTTCTCAAAGTCAGTGTATATGTCGAGAAAGTACGTAATGTCACGATTCCAAAGCTATACGATACTATAGATAACAAGTTATTTATCTTACATCTCGGAAAAGATTTGTAATATTGTACTTCTTGTTGTGCTAATCTAAGGTTTTTGAGCTAGCGCCCAATAGACTCCCATTGACTCCTCGAAGGAGAGAGCTCCTTGTCCTAGAATCGGCCAGAATGCACCGCGCGACCCAATGACGTAGTATGGGCAATGTTTCCCATCTCCTCAAAAGTCTATCTGCTGTTGCGAATGTTAGAGTCCACTCTGTGAGGCACATCGATCTGCAGGTTGAACATGGTGAGATTGAAGATGCCTAAATTGATTGTGCAATTTGTTTTGTAGATTTTGTAGTCGACTTGAGCTGCAACAGAATTCCACAACGATTTTCGATGTTGCTACCAACCTTATTATAACGCCAAAATGACACATTTGTTCACAAAAAAATATTGTTCTCACATATTGGTGTTATTTAACACTGTAAATTAAAGGAATTAGTGGTTTTGGGTGGATTTTTCCTTTAAGACTCTGGCCTCATTATAGACAAAAATGCTATCATTGGTGCATTTAATCACCATTTTATTTTAGTGGGCTATATCTTAGAAATAATTGATATGCCAAGTCTCTATGAGATTGGGCTTAATGCAGAATGATTCGGAAAATGGTAGTTGAGGATTTTATTTTCTTCAATTTACAGAAAAATATGATTCCCTGCTAGCTATAGACACAAAGAAGTCCAGAAGGGCCGACACACAGGAGCCGGATCTGCTTAAGTGCGCAGCGCCCATCAACGCTGGCTCAATAAACCACATTTTAAATGTAACATTAATATCGGGAAATATTCCAAAAGTATGGAAGGTTGCTCATGTGCTGCCGCTCCATAAGGGTGGGGACACTAGTGTTCTTGATAATTATCGTCCCATTTCTAGGCTTTCTTATCTAGCTAAGATTCTTGAATCTTTGGTAAATGTACAACTTTGTTCCTTTTTATCTGAGAATTGTACTCTGAATGTACATCAATCGGGTTTAGACCAGGGCACAGTACTATTACTACAACCATATTGTCAAAGCTTTAAATGCCGAAATGAATTGTGCTGCCTTGTTTGTGAAATTGTCAAAGGCTTTTGACAGAGTTTATCATTCTATTAAGGGCTTAAAGGTGCATAAAGTAAGTGCATAAAGGGGTACCCCAGGGTTCGATTCTGGGGCCACTATTGTTTACGCTGTATATAAATGACATTGGAAATACTGTGTACATTTTTAAATAATGATATAGTATTGTGCACTGTTGCATCATCTGTAAACCAAGCCTTTTCACATTTGCGCTATGATTTCCAAGCGCTACAAATTTGATTTATATTTAATTAGGATCCCCATTAGCTGACGCCAATGGTGACAGCTAGTCTTACTGGGTAAACACATAACAAAAAATACATTACAGACTAAATACTTTACAATTTACATTTATTTAAAAACAGGCTAGTAATTTCAAGGTCACTTGAAGTCTAAATTATGGGACCTAGAAAATAGCATGTATTTTGTTTTGTTGGATAGTGCTAGAGGTTCCAAGGGTGGCTTCTTATTTAGGGCGAGCCGCTTTTAGTTTTTATGCTCCAAAGATGTTGCAAGGGAGGCTCAGGCTTGAAGGCGGGGGGTGCTCTAAGTGAAGATTGTGTTAGTTTATTATGATCATGTCTTGTAATTTAGTATTTTTATTGTGTTTTGTATTGATCTGTGTGTTTGTATTGTGCAGGGCTCGTTTGAAAAATAGACTTGGGGATTTATTTTCAGCTGGTGGTAAGGCGGCGCTTGTGTCAAACACGTTAATATGCGATTTCGTCATGTTAAAAGTGGCGCACTGTCATTTTCCAGCCCTAACACCAGTTTCTGTAATTTATCTGTCTTATATCAGCTTGCTTGTGCTCAGATGGGAGGGGTGGAGAAATTTGAGGTGTCCTTAAAAACATGATCCAAAGTGCTAATTTCAGGCACCATTGGAAGGGATATTTTAGGAACCAACCAAAAGCTGGATTTAGTGGTAACACAGTTGGTTTTATGGCATGAATTTTGACAGCGGAAAACAGCCTATCCACTGGCCATATGCCCATGGAACATGAGTAGCCTAATGTGCTTTTGGTGCCTGTATACTTCGTATTTAGAAACATATAAAACACTAGTTCTTTCCCATTGTGTTTTATTTGGTTAAAAACTAAGCATAGCCTCCCCTCCTCTCAATGAAGGCTTTGTTTTGTCCTGCCCAATACAATCGTGAAGTAGTCAAGACTGTCGATAAGGGTTTGGCTCCTGAGACCGCTTGGAAATAAATCTTAATCACCAAAGCTTTATTAAAATATAAAGTTTGAGAGGAGTAAAACAGTGAGCTGACATTGCCTTTTTATCTATGCATTGTAGGCAGGCCCACATTATTTTAGCCACGCAGGTCCTGTTTAGGGCGTGCTTAAAACCCCCTCCATGATGTAGGCGACGTGTCCATGCCCATCATGAAACGAGAGATGAGAACCTCTGTAAATACCGGTGAACCTCGTATTTAGAAGTTATCTGTAACAATTGCTTGTTTTCCGTTTTATGTGTTCAAAACCCAAGCCCTTCCTTAGTCCTACTATAACGAAGGCTGGTTCAACAGCAATGTATTTTTTATCCTGGCGATTTTATGATATCATTACATGTAATCTTTCTTTATTGTAGTTGTTGTTTAAAAAACAAACAGATTGCTTGTTTTTCGTTAAATTTGATTACAACTGTGGGAAATTATTCTCTTATATTTAAGATGTGCTGTTAGCTTAATAAGAAAGCATTAATGATTAAACATAATAGGTTTGTGCTGTACTGATATAGACTGTTTAACATAACAAGCTGTGATTAATGTGGGGAACTTTTAGGGGGTAGGCCGAGATAAGGCTTGTGTCTCACATACACACACACTGCCTCTTTGTTAGACAGCTCAAGGACATGTGTTCTGCTACAAACTGTGTCTGGGATTGCTGACTCAAGAGAAGTTGTGGAGAAAACAACTAGACACCTGGCAACAGTGAAGCGCCAAGGGGCTGGGACCAGCCTGTGCGCCAACGATAGGCTGAGTAAGTCTAAACCACGCTCAGTCTCTACTCTGATAGGCCAGCAGGGAGCGGGAACTATCTCTGTCAGAGTATTTAAAGAAGAACTTATAATAATGGACCAGTTCTCTGACTACCCTGCGTGGTTTTTCAGTGGACCCGTATATACGAACATCATATTTACCATTGAAGTGTTTTGCATTAATTAAAATACTAGTCTATTTTAGAAGACGTGTATTGATCTTTTTGTTCCAATACCAGATTTCAATTGACGCAACTTAACACAACCAATATTTTTAGAATGATTCACCTTCCTGGTTTTATGGTTACAATGCCCGTGGCGCGCTTCTAATGCAACTTCTGGAGATGTGTGAATGCGATGTGATCTGTAAGATGGTTTCAATTGTGTTCATAAAACATAGGCCTATTTGGGAACAGTGTGACGGTGAGTGGACAATCTCCCTTTCTCTTTATATTGGATCTTTGTCCCGCTACTGTGAAAGGTTTGGATCTGCGTAAAACTCTCCATAGTCTGCGTTGTTTTAATATTATATGCCCACGGGGAGAAATTATGGTGCCTTTAAGTGTGACATAGCCTATTTAAAACAAGTTGTTGATTCGTTTTGTTTAGAATTTTATTATAATTATTCGTTATCTGTTTAGGCCTTATCAGTAATGACAGTTTTTGGCATGTCCATGCTCAGCCATAATGCAATTTACAGTAGGCCTAGCCCCTATATCAGTGTGAATGCTATTGAAGCCATGCCATTACTTAGAACAATGTGGACTGCAAATGGGTTGAAGTTAACGTATTTAGCAAAGATAGGTCTACATTTTGTTATTTCATTGCTGTAAGCCATTTAACAAACTAAAGCAGACCAACATTGGAATTGGAGTTGATTCCAAGGCAATACATAAAAGACATTAAATTCACAACTTGAAGCAACCACATATTTCGACATGGAGCACGTTTCGATTGGCCAGTGAGCACGTTCTGAAACACCCCTGAACCTATAGCGCTACCGCCTGCACTTAGATTTACCATTGCATTAGGTTTGTTAAAATAGAGCCCTTGGTCTCAATATGACACACTGTTAAAATAAAGGTAAAAAATAACAGAAAATAATAAAGACAGTTCCAGGACTTGTTGTGGCTGTTGGTCTTTTGCAATAGACAATGAATGACCTTTGGTTCCTCCTGAGAGGTGTGCCACTGTTTTATAGTACAGTGTATTGATTATGGTCAGTTGCTCCAGGTGGTGCAAAGCAGAGATGGAGTCTCATCCACCCCTATAAGCTTGATGTGGTTGTTGGCCTTTTCTGGCCTGTGATTTCTCATGTGAGTTTTCTATCATGGACCTTATTGATTGCGACGGGTGAAATGAAACTATTTGATGGAACATAAAACTCTTGACAGATAAGTTCTTCGGACAAATGATTGTGAACCATTATGTCATCAAGTCTGAGATTGGTCCGTATTTGTCAACGCTGATAACTTCAAAGGCTTAAAAGTGTACCCTTTTGCGAAGACAAGAAAACAAGAAGAAAGTATTCTCAGAACAGACACAATATTCAAATGAAAGACTTTCGTTTCTTTTGACAGTTTTGCTAAACGTCTCTCATTGCCTAATTCTTAATACAAGGGTTCGGACTCGGTATAAGGAAGTAAGCCTTGGATGTTCAAATATGTTAATTGGAGTGGAATGCAAATCAAAGCTGGGGTTTCTGATGATAACAGGCAAAGCACTTCCAAAGCCTTGAGAAGATTTTGAAAGTTCCCCTACATGTATCTGAAGTGTGTCTGAGTGTAGTCGACTGCTGTTGGTACATCCTACATCCTTGGCACTGGTCTTTAAAAATACTTTTAAAAGGCTTCAGTTCTTGTGATCAAAAATAAACAATGTTCCCCGGATTAAACAGGGATCACTGATAGGCCATTTTGATGTTTTAACTATTCATTTCCAAGAGATGGACACTGATATATATTTCAGTATTTCTGCCTAAGTGCCCACATATTAAGTAAAGTAAGTAGACCTTGGGCAAGTAAGCTTTGTCCGAGCCAAAACGGGGGCATGAGCCTGTTTCTGTAGTGTGAGGCAAGTTGATGTACTAGTGAACCCCCTGGACAAGACGCTTGTCTGACGCAGGGCTTTAGCTCCAATCCATCTCATTAAGGTAGAGAGGCATCAGGTCCCATTTTTCAAGTCTTTGGTATGACGGACGAATCATTGACTTGAATGGGGACTCCCGCTTTATTCCTTCCATTTCTATGCATTTAATCCTATCCGATAAGCGAAATCCATATCGATAACTGGGCCCAGAAGATAGGAAGGAGTATAGAGAGGGAGAGAGAGACAGAGAGACATAAGGGGAGAGAGAAAATAGATACGGCAAGATAGAGATGGCGGTGTGTGCCATTATCGATAAAGAGATGTCGTTGGGGCTAGTTGGCGGGAGGGTGAATGGTGGGAGGGAGGGTCTCGGCAGCTGTGTCCTGACCTCCCCCGCTCCTTCGGCGCTTGTTGACTGGGAGTCAGGACGCTTAAATAAGCTGTTACATCTAGCGGCAAGGCAAAACGGCCCCGGCTTTCAGATGCATTTCACAGTCATTACCCCCTCCACATCAGGAGGGCCATCACATTAACATGCAAGACACTATTTATGTCAGGAGTCCTGCGCTTCTCTGTGGAGGCCCCACATCCACGTTTGGCGTCAGATCTTGCGGGTCTCCATGTCAACCACGTTATTAAAGAAGCCTCTTAGAGACGAAGACAGTGTGAAACTGTGTCTTATCAAACCTCCACCCTTATGAAATGTAGTTTCTTTTAGTCAGACATTTTGTTTGTGTATTGTCTGCATTGTAGACAACTCTGATGAGGATGGTAATTCAGTAAGGAGAAAATGCTAAGCTTATGGGAACAAATGGGTTTTCTCAACTAAAACTCCCAGGTTGTGATTTTATCTCACAAAGACCTAAGAGATAAGAGTATGCTCTTGGATCAAATGTAAGACTGGATTTGTAATGAATTATAAAACTAGGGAAAATCAATAACAGTGTTTGTTCACCCAGCACAAAAGATACCTCTTGATGGGCCTGTTAGAGAAAGGCTTTGTCGCAAAGTGTTTGCACCTGTGCCATTTGCACCTGTTATTTCAGTTGGGAATAAAAACTAGAAAAATGTATTTGTCTACTCCTGTTTACTGAACCTAGACATTGTCCTCCTCTTACGTTGTTAACTTTCTCAAATCTTTACCTTTTGTTTCACATTTTATGTATGACACCCTCAGGTGTCAACAGGTGCTAGCGCTTATAATATAAAGGCCTTGAAATATGTGTTCCATTCACATATTCAAAAGGTATTCTTCCTCTCTTGTTGAAAGCCATCATGACTTACAGTTGAAGTCGGAAGTTTACATACAGTGAGGGAAAAAAGTATTTGATCCCCTGCTGATTTTGTACGTTTGCCCACTGACAAAGACATGATCAGTCTATAATATTAATGGTAGGTTTATTTGAACAGTGAGAGACAGAATAACAACAAAAAAATCCAGATAAACCCATGTCAAAAATGTTACGAATTGATTTACATTTTAATGAGGGAAATAAGTATTTGACCCCTCTGCAAAACATGACTTAGTACTTGGTGGCAAAACCCTTGGTGGCAATCACAGAGGTCAGACGTTTCTTGTAGTTGGCCACCAGGTCATTCAGGTTTCGAGGCTGATGTTTGGCAACTCGAACCTTCAGCTCCCTCCACAGATTTTCTATGGGATTAAGATCTGGAGACTGGCTAGGCCACTCCAGGACCTTAATGTGCTTCTTCTTGAGCCACTCCTTTGTTGCCTTGGCAGTGTGTTTTGGGTCATTGTCATGCTGGAATCCCCATCCACGACCCATTTTCAATGCCCTGGCTGAGGGAAGGAGGTTCTCACCCAAGATTTGACGGTACATGGTCCCGTCCATCGTCCCTTTGATGCGGGGAAGTTGTCCTGTCCCCTTAGCAGAAAAACACCCTCAAAGGATAATGTTTCCACCTCCATGTTTGACGGTGGGGATGGTGTTCTTGGGGTCATAGGCAGCATTCCTCCTCCTCCAAACACAGCGAGTTGAGTTGATGCTAAAGAGCTCGATTTTGGTCTCATCTGACCACAACACTTTCACCCAGTTCTCCTCTGAATCATTCAGATGTTCATTGGCAAACTTCAGACGGGCCTGTATATGTGCTTTCTTGAGCAGGGGGACCTTGCGGGCGCTGCAGGATTTCAGTCCTTCACGGCGTAGTGTGTTACCAATTGTTTTCTTGGTGACTATGGTCCCAGCTGCCTTGAGATCATTGACAAGATCCTCCCGTGTAGTTCTGGGCTGATTCCTCACCGTTCTCATGATCATTGCAACTCCACGAGGTGAGATCTTGCATGGAGCCCCAGGCCGAGGGAGATTGACAGTTCTTTTGTGTTTCTTCCATTTGCGAATAATCGCACCAACTGTTGTCACCTTCTCACCAAGCTGCTTGGCGATGGTCTTGTAGCCCATTCCAGCCTTGTGTAGGTCTACAATCTTGTCCCTGACATCATTGGAGAGCTCTTTGGTCTTGGCCATGGTGGAGAGTTTGGAATCTGATTGATTGATTGCTTCTGTGGACAGGTGTCTTTTATACAGGTAACAAGCTGAGATTAGGAGCACTCCCTTTAAGAGTGTGCTCCTAATTTCAGCTTGTTACCTGTATAAAAGACACCTGGGAGCCAGAAATCTTTCTGATCATTAAAATACAAATCCATTGATAACATTTTTGACATGCGTTTTTCTGGATTTTTTTGTTGTTATTCTGTCTCTCACTGTTCAAATAAACCTACCATTAAAATTATAGACTGATCATTTCTTTGTCAGTGGGCAAACGTACAAAATCAGCAGGGGATCAAATACTTTTTTCCCTCACTCTATGCTTTAAAACCATGTGTGGTTATTATGAGCAAGACATCAAATGTTGGCTTCAACTTGGTTTTCCATACAAAGCATTCCATTATAAAGGGAACCTGGTTTTTGGTCACTTTCTCGTTTTGAAACATGATACAATAACCCCTCAATAACTCTTCAACATCTCAAATGGCGAGACAGTTCATTAATGTGTTTGTGTCTGAAGCATGCTGTCTATTTAGTCAGGCAATGCCTACAGTATTCTGATATATTTTAGAATGTAAAAATAATGTGAACGTCAAAGCATAATGCCATTGGGTAGGCCTATAAAAAATGTATTATTCTTAAAGTGGCAATGCATACTATTTTGCATAAGCTACATTTTGGGGGGAGTTTGTTTTTTCTCTAGGCTATTACAACAATTAAATATAAAATGTAGGTCCTTGAAAATTACAATTAAGTGCTTGAAAAAGTCTTGCCAATGTCTGTATGAATCGTGTATAGGCTACTTGCTCAGCCCGCAAATTAGATAAAATCACCTGCTATTGAAATTATGCATGCATCATTCGCTTTCCTGTCAGATCTTGACACAGGCCAGTATTGTTTTCATTCGTGACAGTAGCTTTCAGTTGGCACTGGCCCGGTGTGCCACTGGCAAATTTACCTGAATGTCGAGCCCTGGGTAGCCTTCGATATTTCTGTTCATTCCAAGGTTGTTATCTGTATTTGTATCACCGTCAAGAAGCCACCCACATTCACATGGAAATGCACGTTGCACATGTCGAAAATGGGGCATCTCATTTCTCAAGCAATGTTAACATTATTCAACAAAAATTTGGGGGAAATAAAATGTGTTTGGAAATCAGGGAAACAGCAAGACGGCAATAAATGAAAAGCCTGGACAATTGTGTGTGGTAGGTGTCACATTTACTGCCCCTGACACAAATAACTAAAACTGGCACAACCGTTGACGTACGACCCCCTCACCCTTCCACCACGTCAAACCCCCCACCACTCAGTGCAGGTGAAAATGGTCTCTGCTGGCACTAATGTCAATGGAGGGTATGGGCAATATGAATGCTGCCTGATTCCTGTCTATGCTGCTTTCCCCCGACCAAGAACCTGGGCTTTGTCTTTCACCAGTGAGCGGCGGGGTGAAGTGGGCTGAAAATACACACGTACTGTATGTTACACTTTGTAATCAGCGAGGTACTGACCTTTTGATGTGAGTTCCGTAAATATGAAACGACTGAGAGGGAGGTGTGGCTCTTGCTCCAGAAATAATTACCGCTTTTACCATTACCACGTTTATGTAACTTGTGTGTGGAAGTTTGAACATTGTTATTTTCATAGTTCACAGACTGTATTGCAGGAAAGATAGTGATGACGCCAATTATAGATAAATGGAATAAACATTTGCATACTTTAAAGGCCTGCCTTTGTTTGCAGACATTTTGCTGTTCTTCCATAATAGACTCTGGCCGTATCCAAATACACATACTAGCATACTATTTACATTTTACATTTTAGTCATTTAGCAGACGCTCTTATCCAGAGCGACTTACAGTTAGTGAGTGCATACATTTTCATACTGGGAATCGAACCCACAACCCTGGCATTGCAAACGCCATACTCTACCAACTGAGCTACCGTTTAGTAAAAAGTATGCAGTACGCTCACAACTCTGTAGCGGCTCCTGATTGGCTGAGTAGGTTGGGCGGGGCCGAGTGCGTGTGGACTTTTCCAAATTCAACAGACATGCATCGCATTAACAAGTCTGATAATAGCTAATTTCCAGTTTGATTAATTTCTCTAAACTCTGAATAGAATAGGAATGGAGTTATAGGCCTACTCAGGCTGGTTATAGGCAGACCATCACATTCAACCTATAACGTACTAGACCATATAGCCCATCTAGCATCCTAAAAAAAGGCCTGAAGACAGAAACAGATCATTTGGTTCCCTTTCAACATATTTATTAGTGAAACCAAAGTGCTGTAACATATATAAATTCAATCAAATAGCCTAGTACACACAACAACACATTTCAAATGTTCAAATTGCACAGAAAAACGTGGACAGTCTGGTGCATCGCAAATTCAGAACCGCTGAACAGCAACATAATAAACTAAAGCACTGATCATTGGGAATGAGATCAGAATGACTGTTAAGGCTTGATCCATAAATTAAATAATTAAATAAGTAGCCTACAAAACAAAAAAAATTAATTTGTTCAAAACAAAAGGCCTGATTAACATGACATCAATAACGCAGCCACAACCCGAGTCCCCGGTGCCGAAACATTCAGAAATCAAAAGATGGTTTATTATTTACACTGAACAAAAATATAAACGTAGCATGTAAAGTGTGTAAGTGTAAAATTGTGTGCACAAATTTGGTTACATTCCTGTTAGTGAGAATGTTTCCTTTGCCAAGATAACCCATCCACCTGACAGGTGTGGCATATCAAGAAGCTGATTAAACAGAATGATTATTATACAGGTGCACCTTGTGCTGGGGACAATAAAAGGCCACTCTAAAATGTGCAGTTGTGTCACACAACACAATGCCACAGATGTCTAAAGTTTTAAGGGAGCGTGCATTTGGCATGCTGCCTACAGGAATGTCCACCAGAGCTTTTGCCAGAGAATTGAATGTTTATTTCTCTACCATAAGCTGCCTCGAACATTGTTTTAGAGAATCTGACAGTACGTCCAACCGGCCTAACAACCGCAGACCACGTGAATGGCGTCGGGCCGAGTGGTTTGCTGATGTCAATGTTGTGAACAGAGTGCCCCATGGTGGCGGTGGGGTTATAGTATTGGCAAGCATAGGCTACGGACAATGAACACAATTCAAATCAAATTGTATTTGTCACATGCGCCGAATACAACAGGTGTAGACTTTACCGTGAAATGCTTACTTACAAGCCCTTAACCAACAATGCAGTTCAAGAAATAGAGTTGAGAAAATATTTACTAAATAAACTAAAGTAAAAATAAATAAATAAATAAATAAAAGTAACACAATAAAATAACAATAACGAGGCTATATACAGGGGGTACCGGTACCGAGTCAATGTGCGGGGGTACAGGTTAGTCGAGGTAATTTGTACATGTAGGTAGGGGCAAAGTGACTGCATTTGCATTTTATTGATGGCAATTTTAATGCATAGAGATACTGTGATGAGATCCTGAGGCCTTTGTCGTGCCATTAATATGCCGCCATCACCTCATGTTTCAGCATGATAATGCACGGCCCCATGTAACAAGGAAGCTGATAATGTCCCAGTTCTTCCATGGCCTGCATACTCACCAGACATGTCACCCATTGAGCATGTTTGCGATGCTCTGGATCAAAGTGTATGACAGCGTGTTCCAGTTCCTGCCAATGTCCAGCCATTGAAGAGGAGTGTGACAACATTCCACAGGCCACAATCAACAGCCTGATCAACTCTATGCGAAGGAGATGTGTCGTGCTGCATGAGGCAAATGGTGGTCACACCAAATACTGACTGGTTTTCTGATCCACGACCCTACCTAATTGTTTAAGGTATCTGTGACCAACAGATGCATATCTGAATTCCCAGTCATTTGAAATCCATAGATTAGTGCCTAATTCATTCATTTCAATTCACGTATATGAACTGTAACTCAGTAAAACCTTTGAAATTGTTGCATGTAGCGTTTATATTTTTGTTCAGTGTAGTTTAAAAGCTCTGACGAAGACCAAGAGAGAACAAATCAAAAGTTTTCAGAGATGTAGAGGAGAACAAAACCTACTTATATTAGAACACCACTTCAGAAGCTTCTGGCATTTTCCCAATTAGAACTAGGGCCTATTACTTGCAGCCCACATCTTCCAATGCAATGTGGAAAAGTGTGCATCGAATTCTACTAGATGAAGAGCTGAAATAAGTCGTGGCATTTAAACCATACTCGATACTTGATTTTCGAAATGTCGCATACCATTAAACATTCTATTTTTGGATACTGAGAATGCGTCATGCGTGATTGCATTGTTTCCCGCTATTCGTTGATTTCGGTTGTGTCACGATTCTCTAAAGCAGAACCCAGAAGCAGACCAGGACAAGGTGAGTAGAACGAAGCTGAGTATTTATTTACAGACTCAATTGTGGAAACAGAATATTCCAGGAGACGGAGCGGGCAGCGGAGGTGAGTTGGTGGGAGTGAATAGGCAGATCCAATGGTGTCACAGAAGCCACCGACGACCAGGCAGGAGTGGGGTGAATGTTCCGGGAGAATGACTGTAGACACGGCAAGCAAAAAGTACAAAACAACAAATCTAACTCTAGTAAACTTGAGGCTGATACGCTGACACAACATACTGTTCATGGCTAACGATCCGGCAGGGAATGGATGTCAGGTCAGAGCTTATGAAGTGGAGAGGTGATGATCAGGACCAGGTGTGCAGATAGCTGATGAGATGCAGGTGCGGGTAATCGAGAGATCTCCCGCCTAGCCTCGTCGCCCGGCAACCAGACAGGGTGCGTTCAGGAACCTCAGGAAACAGACTGTAGCTCCAATGGCCAAACAAAAGGATTTCCAGACAGCAGAGGTGAACTGAGGACCACGGTCGGAAACTATGTCACTGGACAACCCGTGGACCCTGAAAACCTCCCTACCCAGGATCTCGGACGTCTCAGAGGCAGAGGGAAGCTTGAAGATGGGCACAAAGTGGGCGAACTTGCTGAATCTGTCCACAATAGTCAGAATGACCGTGTTCCCCTCAGAAGAGGGCAACCCAGTGACAAAGTCCAGGGCCAGATGCGACCATGGTCACCGGGGAATAGGTAGGGAGTGAAGAAGTCCAGTGCGGGGCCAATTGGTACTTTTATTGTGCGCACAAACTGGACAGGCAGCAACAAACCTCCAGGTATCTTCTCCCATGGCAGGCCACCAAAATCGTCTGCGTAGTAACGCCATCGTCCGAGCCACGCCAGGGTGACAAGCCATTGGAGGACAGCAGAACGGACAGACTCTGGCACAAACAACCGACCGGGTGGACCGTTACCGGGACCGGGCTGCGTCTGAAGGGCCGCCATAACCTCCTCCTCAATCCTCCACGTAACTGCTCCCACAACGAAGTTCCGGGGAAGAATCATCTCAGTCTTGGCCCCACTCTCCTCCGTCTTGGAGAACATCCGGGACAAGGCGTCCGCCTTGCCGTTCTTAGACCCAGGTCGGAACGTCAGGGAAAAATTAAAGCGTCCAAAAAACAAAGCCCACCTGGCCTGACGGGAGTTGAGACGTCTAGCCGATTGCACGTAAAAGATTATTGTGGTCAGTCCAGACAATAAATGGTTGCTCCGCCCCCTCCAACCAGTGTCGCCACTCCTCCAAGGCAAGTTTCACCGCGAGAAGCTCCCGGTTACCCACATCGTAGTTCCTCTCCGCAGACGAAAGACGTTGAGAGTAGAAGGCGCAGGGATGGAGTTTACCGTCAGTGGAGCTTCGCTGGGACAGGATGGCGCCAACCCCCACATCAGACGCGTCCACTTCAACGACAAACTGACGGGCAGTGTCAGGTTGAGAGAGAATCGGGGCATTGGTGAATCGACTCTTCAAATCCAGAAATGCTCGGTCTGCCTCAGGATTCCAACAGAAGGTTCTGGTACTAGAAGTCAGGGCAGTTAATGGAGCGGCCACACGGCTGTAATCACGGATAAATCTACGATATAAATTTGCAAACCCCAGAAACCTCTGGAGCTGCAATCTTGTACCGGGCTGGGCCCAATCCAGAACCACCCTAACCTTCTCTTGGTCCATCTTAATCTCTCCCCTGGAGATGATGTACCCGTGAAACTTGAGGCTGATACGCTGACACAACATACTGTTCATGGCTAACGATCCGGCAGGGAATGGATGTCAGGTCAGAGCTTATGAAGTAGAGAGGTGATGATCAGGACCAGGTGTGCAGATAGCTGATGAGATGCAGGTGTGGGTAATCGAGAGATCTCCCGCCTAGCCTCGTCACCCGGCAACCAGACAGGATGCGTTCAGGAACCTCAGGAAACAGACTCCAAGACAGAAAACAGGCAACAGGCAAAAACAGACTCAGGAAGCGGGATTCATGACAGGTTGCGCATCCCCATATCTAATTATCAGCTGTTGAGTATGACATCCGGGCATTTAAAGTATACTCGATTTTCGAAATGCCGCATACTATTAAACTTGATTTTTTTTCACATACTCAAATGGCCTACTCTTTAGGACCCAGGTATGGGTATTCGGACAAGGCCACTTTCTATAACAGTTCTGTTCATTTCCATTTAGAAGTGAGTGTTGAGATTCAGAACGTCACCTGTAAGCACTTTCCGAGTTTGTTATATATCATTTAATTTCCCTTAGCTCTCTTTTTCCCCTTAAAAAGTGAACCTTTTACACTGTAAAAATAACTTTTAAACCAACTTAAACAGAAACTCGAGTAAAACAGATTAAATATTCAAAGAGCAGAAACTAACTCGGAGAGACCGAGAGCAGAGATCAGCAGCAGACGGTTGTGAATCAATAAGTCAGGTCCGGTTTATCAGTTCCCATTCATTGCAATTAACCTTTCCGTGACTGGCACATCACTGTGCAGTCACTGTGATCTTCTAATGAAGGAAGGCATGCAAGTAAATGGACAATTGGCTATTAAACAGTATCTCATTAACGTGTAATTGTGGAGTGGATGTGTGGGGAAATGTAAGGGGGCCACATGTTCAGTATAGATGACACACACACATCTTTGGCAGCGAAGGGTAATAGGGAGAGTCGGTGTTTGTGGCACTACTTTTGACAAGGGCCCATAGGGTGCAATATGTAGAGAACAGGGTGCCATTTGGGACACAGCCCTGGTGTCTATTGCATTGGACTCTGGTGTGGCTCAATCACAATATGATGAATTCATCCCACCCAACCAATGAAAATGAAATATGCCACAGTCATACTGCTCACAATGCAGATACATGGCATAGAGAGCGGCATTCCCGTGGGACCTGCGGGCACCGACAGAGATCACTGCGTCGCGGTCTGCATATTCCATGCTGTGGGCGGGAGTGGTCAGACAGACAGACTAAGGGCTCTATAACAAACCTAACTCAATGGTAAATCTAAAACGCTATGGGTTCAGGCGTGTGTCAGAAATATTTTTGCTATTTTCACTATCACAATTATCAGCTCACTTGCTGGCTTTGGCGCGAAAGGGCTGGGTTTTGATGAATAAACAAGTAGTGCGTGTCGAGGCTTGGCCCCTCACTGGCCAATCAGAACGTGCCCCATGGAGAAATATGTGGTTGTTTCAAGTTGTGTATTTACAGTATTTTATGTATTGCCTTGGAATCAACTCCAATTCCAATGTTAGTCCTTTATAGTTTGTTAAATGGCTTACAGAAACGAAATAACAAAATGTAGACATATCTTTGCTAAATACGTTAACTTGAAGTAATTGCATGGCTTCAATAGCATTCACACTGATATAGGGGCTAGGCCTACTGTAAATTGCATTATGGCTGAGCATGGACATGCCAAATACTGTCATTATTGATAAGGCCTAAACAGATAATGAATAATTCTAATAAAATTCTAAACAAAACGAATCAACAACTTGTTTTAGGCTATGTCACGCTTACAGGCATCATCATTTCTCCCCGTGGGCATATAATATTAAAACAACGCAGACTATGGAGGGTTTTACGCAAATACAACCTTTTCACAGTAGCTGGACAAAGATCCAATATAACGAGAAAGGGAGAATGTCCACTCACCGTCACACTGTTCCCAAATAGGCCTATGTTTTATGAACACAATCGGAACCATTTTACAGATCACATCGCATTCACACATCTCCAGAAGTTGCATTAGATGCGCGCCATGGACATTGTAACCATAAAACCAGGAAGGTGAGTCATTCTAAGAAGATTGGTTATAATAACATTAATCGAAAAACAAGCAATCTGTTTTTTCTTTAAACAACAACAATAAAATAATGTTAAATATAACAATGTCATAAAATCGCCAGGATAAAAAAGACATTGCTGTTGAACCAGCCTTTGTTATATTAGGACTAAGGAAGGGCTTGGGTTTTGAACATATAAAACGGAAAACAAGCAATTGTTACAGGTAACTTCTAAATACGAGGTTCACTGGTATTTACAGAGGTTCTCATCTCGCATTTCATGATGGGCATGGACACGTAGCCTACATCATGGGAGGGTTTTACGCACATCCAAAATGGGACCTACATGGCTAAAATAATGTGGGCCTGCCTACAATGCATACATAAAAAGGCAATGTCAGCTCACTGTTTTACTCCTCTCAAACTATATATTTTAATAAAGCTTTGGTGATTAAGATTAATTTCCAAGCAGTCTCAGGAGCCAAACCCTTTATCGACAGTCTTGACTACTTCGCGATTGCATTGGGCAGGACAAAAAAAGCCTTCATTGAGAGGAGGGGAGGCTATGCTTAGTTTTTAACCCCCCCAAAAAAATGGGGGGAAAATATGAGTTTTTATAAGTATACAGGCAACTAAAGCACATTAGGCTACTCTTGTTTCATACGCATATGGGCAGTGTGCGTCAAGGCTGGATAGGCTACGTTTCCGCTGTCAAAATTCATGCCATACCCAGCTGCGTTACCACTAAAACCAGCTTTTGGTTGGTCTTAAAAATCCCTACCAGCGCTGCCTGAAATTAGCACTTTGGATCATGTCATCTAAGCTCTAGCGTGCTGATGTTAGACAGGTAAATTGCCAATCCTGGCGTTAGGGCTGCAAAAAGCCAGTGCGCCAATTTTTACATGACGGAATTGGAAACAAACGTGCTTTTGAAACTAGCGCCGCCTCAGAATCTTTTCCCTGTTTATGGGTTGATTTGCTTTATAGTGTATTTTGCGTGACCATATGGAGATGGTAATTCCTGGTGCATGGGGCAAACACAGTATCTGCTCTGATCTATATTTCCCCACAGCGGACTCGTCATAATAACCATAAAACCTAGCGGTCAAACACGGAAATGGTTCCAATAGTTCACCATTCATTTTTCCCATAGGGGATTTTAGAACCACTTCAAACAAGGTCTGTGTTTCATGTAGGCTTTCTCTGGCGAGATTTTTTGATAACCCTGTAAATCTCGCTCGGACATGGTGACTTTTATCAATATATTCAGCTCTAGTTACTCTCAGATTAGAAAAATGCTAATTAGCATCAAAGTAGACTGTGGCAAACCAGGGGGTTTGATCAAGACATTTACACAGATCAGACACGGAGACAAGTGTGATACCTCAGTTTCAATGGTGTTTATTTACAACAATAAAAAAATAAAAAAATAAACAGGTCTCCTCCAGGAGACCACTTCCGGGTTACCGCCTTCTGGGCTCCGGGGAAGAACACAGAGCGAGCCCTCGGTTCTATCAGATCCTGAGGACGTTTGTCCGGTAGCAACCCCTCTCACTACCTCCAACCCTCCCGTGTGCTGGTGAGAAATCAGACCCTTGATTACTCACCAGCTTCAATCAGCCCCAATTAGTCCTGGCCGGAGGACCCTTCGAGACCTGGCACGTCAAGCAGAGGGAGCCACCGCCACGTGATGTAGATTCCGTCTGTCACCAGGCCTCGACGAGTCTCCCCCTGGTGGCTTGGCCGCGGTACGCCACAATACATTATGCAATACTACAAATCCCTGCATGCTCCTGCACGTCATCTCTAGGTGACACATTTGCTGTCAGCTAGCTAGCTACTAGCTACCAACACCCTTCTTTTCAATTCAACAGGTCCATGTTGCTGCTGTCAATTGTGAGCAGCACATTTACCACTGCATTCAGTCTGAACCCCAGAATAAGTCGAAGGACAGCATTACACAGGTGAAAAAAAGGTAGCAAAAACAGTACACCACAACACTTTAAAACATGTTACTGAGTCTAGACGTTATCAAATCAAGAAGAACAAGTGAAGGAAGCAGCATAGGGAAATTGGGTGAAGGTAGGGTGGGTTTATAGAGATAAGATGGAGGGTTCCAAAGTGTCCGAAGTTGAGGTTCCATGAGGCATAAAAGGCATAGTGTGGAATAAGGGGTAGCTAGAAGGATGGATGGCCCTGAAATAAACTTATTCAATGCTCCGTTGTTTTACTATACAGTCCCAACCCACTGGGCACAGACGTCAATTCAATGTCTATTCCACGTTGGTTCAACGTAATTTCATTGAAATGATGTGTAAAAAACGTTGATTCAACCAGTGTGTGCCCAGTGGGAATTGTGTGGCTCAGTTGGTAAGAGCGTGGCGCTAGCAATGCCAAGGTAGTCCTTTCAAATCTCGCTGGGATCCCATACTATAAACATATGCATTCGCTGTATTTGGATAAAAGCATCTGCTAAGTATTATATTACATGCCACACAAGGTGTTGAGTTACCAACACATCAAGTATCCTAACAAATATTGCATCACAGACCATGTACATGTATCATGCATGCTACATCAACACGGGGGTCCCTCAGGGTTGTGTGCTTAGTCCACTCCTGTACTCCCTGTTCACCCACGACTGCATGGCCGCGCATGACTCCAACCGCATCATCAAGTTTGCTGACGACACGACAGTGATAGGACTGATCACAGACGATGATGAGGCAGCCTATAGGGAGGAGGTCAGAGACCTGGCAGTGTGGTGCCAGGACAACAACCTCTACCTCAGCGTCAACAAGACAAAGGAGCTGATCGTGGACTACAGGAAACGAACCGGTGAGCACGCCCCCATCCACATCGATGGGGCTGTAGTGGAGCGGGTCGAGAGCTTCAGGTTCCTCAGTGTCCACATCACTAAGGAATTAACATGGTCCACACACACCCAAACAGTTGTGAAGAGGGCACAACAGCACCTCTTCCCCCTCAGGAGGCTGAAAAGATTTGGCATGGGCCCGCATATCCTCAGCTGCACCATTGAAAGTATCTTGACTGGCTGCATCACCATTTTGTACAGCAACTGCAAGGCACCCGACCGCAAGGCACTACAGAGGGTGGTGAGTACGGCCCTGTACATCACTATACCAAGTGGTGTCAGAGGAAGGCCAAAAGCCATAGATTGTTCTCTCTGCTACCTCATGGCAAGCAGTACCAGTGCACCAGTCTGGAACCAACAGGACACTGAACAGCTTCTACCCCCCAGCCATACAACTGCTAAACAAGACTGCTAAATAGCTAATAAAATAGCTACATGGACTACCTGCATTTAATCTTTTTTACACAAACTCTCTTGCCCTGACTCTTGCACACACTCACACATACTTACACTGACACCCCGACACACACATACACCCACTGACACCCCAACACACACATACACCCACTTACACCCCAACACACACATACACACACTGACACCCCAACACACACATACACACACTACATAAGCCCCCACACACACATAATATGCACATACATGCATACTGACGACATACACGTGTACATACACACACACATTCACAATCACCATATACACTGCTGCTACTATCTATTTCTATCCTGTTGCCTAGTAACTTTACCCTACCTATATGTACATACAGTGCCTTCAGAAAGTATTCACACCCCTTGACATTTTCCACATTCTGTTGTGTTTCAGCCTGAATTTAAAATGAAAAACTGAAATGTCTTGAGTCAATAAGTATTCAACCCTTTTGTTATGTCAAGCCTAAATAAATTCAGGAGTAAATGTAGTATTTAACATGATTTTTGAATGACTACCTCATCTCTGTATCCCACACATTCAATTATCTGTAAGGTTCCTAAGTCGAGCAGTGATTTCAAACAAAGATTCAACCACAAAGACCAGGTTTTCCAATACCTCGCAAAGAAGGGCACCTACAGTGCATTCGGAAAGTATTCAGACCCCTTGACTTTTTCACGTTACAGCCTTATTCTAAAATGGATTAAATCGTTAATTTTCCCCTCATCAATCTGCACACAATACCCCCTAATGACAAAGCAAACGTTTAAAAAAAATTATTTTGCAAATGTATAAAAAATAAAAATATCATATTTACATAAGTATTCAGACCCTTTAATCAGTACTTTGTTGAAGCACCTTTACAGCTTTGAGTCTTCTTGGGTATGACACTACAAGCTTGGTACACCTGTATTTGGGGAGTTTCTCCCATTCTTCTCTGCAGATCCTCTCAAGCTCTGTCAGGTTGAATGAGGAGCGTCGCTGCACAGCTATTTTCAGGTCTCTCCAGAGATGTTCGATCGGGTTCATGTCCGGGCTCTGGCTGGGCCACTCAAAGACATTCAGAGACTTGTCCCGAAGCCACTCCTGCGTTGTCTTGGCTGTGTGCTTAAGGTTATTGTTCTGTTGGAAGGTGAACCTTCGCCCCGATCCTGACTAGTCTCCCAGTCCCTGCAGCTGAAAAACATCCCCACAATATTGGTTTAATCTTACTAGAGAATGTTATTTCTAATGGTCAGAGTCCTTTATGTGCCGTTTTGCAAACTCAAAGTGGGCTGTCATGTGCATTTTACTGAGGACTGGCTTCCGTCTGGCCACTCTACCATAAAGGCCTGATTGGTGAAGTGCTGCAGAGATGGTTGTCCTTCTGGAAGGTTCTCCCATCTCCACAGAGGAACTCTGGAGCTCTGTCAGAGTGACCATCGGGTTCTTGGTCACCTCCCTGAACAAGGCCCTTCTCCTTCGATTGCTCAGTTTGGCCGGGCGGCAGGCTCTAGGATGAGTTTTGGTGGTTCTTGGGGACCTTCAAGCCTGCAGAATTTTTTTGGTAACCTTCCCCAGATCTGTGCCTTGACACAATCCTTTCCTGGAGCTCTACGGACAATTCCTTCGACCTCATGGCTTGGTTTTTGCTCTGACATGCAACTGTGGGACCTTATATAGACAGGTGTGTGCCTTTCCAAATCATGTCCAATAAATAGAATTTACCACAGGTGGACTCCAAACAAGTTGTAGAAACATCTCAAGGATGATTAATGGAAGCAGGATGCATCTGAGCTCAATTTCGAGTCTCATAGCAAAGTGTCTGAATACTTATGTAAATAAGGTATTCATTTTTAATACATTTGCAAAAATGTCAAAAAACCTGTTTTCGCTTTGTCATTATGGGGTATTGTGTGTAAGTTGATAAGGATTTGTTTTTATGTAATCAATTTTAGAATAAGGCTGTAACGTAACAAAATGTGGAAAAAGGGAATGGGTCTGAATACTTTCCGAATGCAGTGTATTGGTAGGCGAAAAGAAAACAAAGCAGACATTGAATATCCCTTTGAGCACGGTGAAGTTATTAATTACACTTTGGATGATGTATCAATACACCCAGTCACTACAAAGATACAGGTGTCCTTCCTAACTCATTTGCCGGAGAGGAAAGAAACCGCTCAGGGATTTCACCATGAGGCCAATGGTGACTTTTAAAAAGTTACAGAGTTTAATGGCTGTGATAGGAGAAAACTGAGGATGGATCAACAAAATTATAGTTACTCCACAATACTAACCAAAATAAAGAGTGAAAAGAAGGAAGCCTGAACAGAATTAAAATATTCCAAAACATGCATCCTGCAAAAACAATTGGCAAATAACTGTACTTTATGTCCTGAATTCAAAGCGTTATGTTTGGGTCAAATCCAACACAACACATCACTGAGTAACACTCTTCATATTTTCAAGCATGGTGGTGGCTGCATCATGTTACGGGTATGCTTGTCATCGGCAAGGACAAGGGAGTTTTTGGATAAAAAGAAACAGAATAGAGCTAAGCACAGGCAAAATCCTAAAGGAAAACCTGGTTCAGTCTGCTTTCCAACAGACACTGGGAGACAAATTTACCTTTCAGTAAATATTGTACAATCCAGGTGTGCAAAGCTCTTAGAGATTTACCCAAAAAGACTCACAGCTGTAATTGCTTACAATGGTAATTCTAACATGTATTGACTCAGGGTGTTGAATACTTATCTAATCAAGATATATTCGATTATTTACAAAAGATTACAATTAAATACATTTTTATCCCACCTTGTAACACAACAATATGTGGAAAGGTCAAGGGGTGTGAATACTTTCTGAAGGCACATCCATCATCGTAAAGCATGGCAGTTGATCCCCTGCTGATTTTGACACCTGCATAACGACTTGGTACTGGTAATCTTAGTATACAACCATGTTATTTTTACTCGTTATTGTTATTCGTTATTCACTGTGTATTTATTCCTCGTCTCACTATTGCGATTTTTATTGTATTTTTTATCTTTATTTTTACCTCTGCATTGTTGGAAAAGGACCCGTAAGTAAGCGTTTCACTGTTAGTCTACACCTTTTGTTTATGAAGCATGTGCCAAATACGATTTGATTTGAGATTAATAATATAAATCTCCCTCCTCACTGGCAAACAACTGCCATGCTTTACGATGATGGATGTGGCTGGCGGCAGGGTGTCTGTCCTCTCCCAGCGGCGGCGGGCCTGACACGGGCCTGATGGCTCCTTTGATCAGACCTCCTGTGTACACCAAACACCTCCATCACAGGATAAAGGCTGCATCCCACATGGCCTTTCCCTTTATATTCCCTTTATAGTGCACTACTTTTGACCAGAATAGGGTGCCCTTTGGGACGCAGCCAGAGCGAGCTTAGTAGGAACAGTTGGAGCATCTGAGCAGGGATGGACCACTTCATGTCCTGCCAATAACCAACATAACACAATCGGGCGCAGACATACATGAGCACAGACACCGCAGGATGTATACATTATCGCATGTTCAGATGCACACACCAGAGATACTGGATGACTGAGAAATAAAAAACACTTGCACACATACGAACGCACAGACACACACTCACACACACACACACCAACCAGACAAACACACACAGGTGAGAGCAGGTACTGTACTCTACTATCAGAGCATACCAAACGCTCCAGACATACTTTTGTTCGCAGCCTTTTTTTTAACTTCACCTCTCTAGCTAATTTAAATGCTAATGTATCCTAACCTTTGTGGTTCAGCGAAAAGCTAACAATTGCTTCATCTGCTGGGGCCCCTTTTAACATTGAGCTATGAGGCAATTAGCTTGGCTAGTGTCGGGAAGCAGCGCGAGGAATGAATGAACAGAGGGACGATTGAGAGAAATTGAATATTAGAATATTAGCAGTTCACTGGAAAAGGGCATATTTAGCATTTAAGGACGTGGGACTGAAGGGGGGGGGGGGCACTGGGAAATTAGAGGAGAAGAGAGTGGTAAGAGGAGGAGTGAGGAGGAGCAGAAAGGAGAGGATAGATAAGAGAAGTGGAGAGGGAGAATGAAGTCAAAATAAGCTAGAGAACAGTAAATAGAGAAATTGAGAAGAAAAGGAGGAGAGGAATGCAGGATGACAGACAGAAAGACAGTGATCGGAAAGTGAATGGATTTGGGAGGTTTAAATCAAATCAAATTTTATTTGCCACATGCGCCGAATACAACCTTACAGTGAAATGCTTACTTACAAGCCCTTAACCAACAATGCAGTTAAAAAGAAAATAAATTAAGTAAAAAATAGATAAGTAAAAAATAGAATAGCAAATAATTATAGACCAGCAGTAAAATAAAATAACAGTAGGGAGGCTATATACAGGGGGTACCGGTACAGAGTCAATGTGCGGGGGCACCGGTTAGTCGAGGTAATTGAGGTAATATGTACATGTGGGTAGAGTTAAAGTGACTATGCATAAGTAATAAACAGAGTAGCAGCAGCGTAAAAGAGAGGGTTGGGGTGGGGTGGGGGGGGCAATGCAAATAGTCTGGGTAGCCATGATTAGCTGTTCAGGAGTCTTATGGCTTGGGGGTAGAAGCTGTTAACAAGCCTTTTGGACCTAGACTTGGCGCTCCGGTACCGCTTGCCGTGCGGTAGTAGAGAGAACAGTCTATGACTAGGGTGGCTGGAGTCTTTGACCATTTTTAAGGCCTTCCTCTGACACCGCCTGGTATAGAGGTCCTGGATGGCAGGAAGCTTGGCCCCAGTGATGTACTTGGCCGTACACACTACCCTCTGTAGTGCCTTCCGTTTGGAGGCCGAGCAGTTGCCATACCAGGCGGTGATGCAACCAGTTAGGATGCTCTCGATGGTGCAGCTGTACAACCTTTTGAGGATCTGCGGACCCATGCCAAATCTTTTCAGTCTCCTGAGGGGGAATAGGCTTTGTCGTGCCCTCTTCACGACTGTCTTGGTGTGTTTGGATGATAGTTTGTTGGTGATGTGGACACCAAGGTACTTGAAGCTCTCAACCTGTTCCACTACAGCACCGTTGATGAGAATGGGGGCGTGCTCAGTCATCTTTTTTTTTCCTGTAGTCCACAATCATCTCCTTTGTCTTGATCACGTTGAGGGAGAGGTTGTTATCCTAGCACTACACGGCCAGGTCTCTGACCTTCCTATAGGCTGTCTCATTGTTGTCGGTGATCAGGCTACCACTGTTGTGTCGTCGGCAAACTTAATTATGGTGTTGGAGTCGTGCCTGGCCATGCAGTCATGGGTGAACAGGAAGTACAGGAGGGGACTGAGCACACACCCCTGAGGGGCCCCCGTGTTGAGGATCAGCGTGGCAGATGTGTTGTTGCCTACCCTTACCCCCTGGGGGCGGCCCATCAGGAATTTCAGGATCCAGTTGCAGAGGGAGGTGTTTAGTCCCAGGGTCCTTAGCTTAGTGATGAGCTTTGAGGGCACTATGGTTTAGAGGGGCAGGTCTCAGGGGGTGACCATGACTGAGAATGACAGCATCAGAAACACAGAATAACCATGACATAGTGCTAAAAAATTAACCAAATTATTGTTGTTTTTTGTTTTTGTTGTGCTCAACCACCGTTTGTGCAGTTTCTCTAGAGATATTTCTCTCTGGGACATATTGTCCAACTCATCATAGTTAAGCACAGAAAATGTGGTAATTAACTACAATGACCAGAATCCATTGTGCCTTCATGCATTTGGTTCTTGCCGGGCAAGCCTTTGGGGCTGGCAGTCAGACACGGAGAGGCTACCAGGACTCTGCTTTTCACCTCCTACCTACATGTACATATTACTTCAGTCAATCACCTAAACCAAACCTAAATGTACTATACATACACTATATATACAAAAGTATGTGGACACCCCTTCAAATTAGTGGATTCGGCTATTGACAGGTGTATAAAATCGAGCACACAGCCATGCAATCTCCATAGACAAACCTTGGCAGTAGAATGGCCTTACTGTAAAGCTCAGTTACTTTCAACATGGCACAGTCATAGGATGCCACCTTTCCAACAAGTCAGTTTGTCAAATTTCTGCCCTGCTAGAGCTGCCCCACTCAACTTTAAGTGATGTTATTGTGAAGTGGAAACGTCTAGGAGCAACAACGGCTCAGCCGCGAAGTGGTAGACCACACAAACTCACAGAATGGGACCGCCGAGTGCTGTAGCGCAGAGCCTGTAAAAATCGTCAGTCCTCGGTTGCAACACTCACTACCAAGTTCCAAACTCTCTCTGGAAGCAACGTCAGCACAAGAACTGTTCATCGGGAGCTTCATGAAATGGGTTTCCATGGCCGAGCAGCCACACACAAGCCTAAGATTACCATGCACAATGCCATACGTCGGCTGGAGTGGTGTAAAAATTGAACTCTAGAGCAGTGGAAATGTGTTCTCTGGAGTAATGAATCACGCTTCACCATCTGGCAGTCTGAAGGACGAATCTGGGTTTGGTGGCTGCCAGGAGAACGCTACCTGCTCCAATGCATAGTGCCGACTGTAAAGTTTGGTGAAGGAATAATGGTCTGGAGCTGTTTTTCATGGTTCGGCTAGGACCCTTAGTTCCAGTGAAGGGAAATCTTAACGCTACAGCAAACAATGACATTCTAGACGATTCTGTGCTTCCAACTTTGTGGCAACAGTTTGGGGAAGGCCGTTTTCTGTTTCAGCATGACAATGTCCCAGTGCACAAAGCGAGGTCTATACAGAAATGGTTTGTCGAGATTGGTTTGGAAGAATTTGACTGGCCTGCACAGAGCCCTGACCTTAACCCTATCTTAACCTTAACCCTACCCAACATCAGTTCCCGACCTCACTAATGCTCTTGTGGCTGAATGGAATGAAGTCCCCCGCAGCAATGTTTCAACATCTAGTGGAAAGCCTTCCCAGAAGAGTGGAGGCTGTTGTAGTAGCAAAGGGATGACCAACTCCATATTAATAACCATTAGATGTTTGACGAGCAGGTGTCCACATACTTTTGGTCATATACTGTATTACCTCAATCAATCACCCCAACTACCTCGTACCCCAGTACACTGACTCGGTACCGGTACTCCTTGTATATAGCCTGTATATAGCCTCATTATTGTAATTTTTTTGTGTTCTTTTATTGTGTTACTACTTTCTTTTTATCTACAGTTTTTGTTTATTTTTCGTACTTTTTAACTGTATTGTTGGGAAAGGGCATTTGACGGTAAAGTCTACACTTGTTGTATTCGGCGCATGTGACAAATAAAATTGTATTTCATTTTATTTGATTGATAGTTGTTATTTAGCAGTCTTAAAAGTATGCCTTATCTACTTTGACGAACTACTGAAATAGTGATTTGGTCATACAGCAGGCAGCTAGCCAGCTAGGCTAGCCTACTAGCCTGAACTATGGATGACTCTTTGGGAGCACAGAGATAGATGGCTGGATGGCTGCTACTGCCGGAGCAGAGATGAGATGATGACTTAGAATAAAATAATAAGTCATCAAATATCAAATATATAATATACACAACAACTGAAATATTGTGAGTAAAGGATGGTTTATTAATAAGGGATATGCAGTAATGGGGCAGTCACTACCATCATTGGGGTTTTATACATGAAATAATAAAGTCATCATCATACTAAAAACAATATGTAATATACACAACCAAAAATAAGTAAAGGCATGTAAATAAATGATGGTTAGAGACTAATAAGTGATAGTAATGGGCAGTCACTACCATCAACTATTTTAATCTGTGTTGTTACAGCACTGAATCCGCATTTATTGTAAAATAAAAATACAAAAAATTAACGAACCAACCATAAAAGCACTAATCGCTCAGCACTACCATGACATCACACTCTACCCTAGGTACCACACTGTGATTGACCCACTCACTGAATGGACATACCTAGTAGACAATAAATGAATATTGGAGAAATGTGGGTTACACATGCGCAGAGACACACAGGCACAGGGGATATGGTGCTACAGGATAGGGCTAATTTAACAAGAGTCAGGTCATAACTGAGCCAGCCAACCTATGGTTCACAGGTTACACTTACAGTATAATGAATTAGGCCTGAATTACATGGATGGATGTAAGTTAAACAAAATGCGTCCAACTGAAATCTCCGTTCACTTAACCCATAGCACACATAACATAAATCAGATGCAAATCAGACACCTATATCACTGGTGTCCACTTTGAAACGCACAGACCTGTGACAGAGACATCAGTTCATATAGCCTGCAGTCTTCTAACTCTCCCTTTACGAGAAAAAATCTATTTTGGTTTTTGAACTACAGTAAGTGAAGTGGATTAACACCCGGTAACAGAATGATATCATGGGTCCCTGTCCCTAAGACCCACAACATGGCCGCCGTCAACACTTATATACATACAAAACAGGTTTAATAAATAGCACCTGTCTCCTCTTTGCTAATGTGCTCCTCCTCAACCCCCCAGTGTTGCACCGCTGCTGTTCAAACCAACAAGAACAGGAGGTATCTTTAGAACGTTGACATCCTGTGCAGTCAGTGCCGCCAGATATTTGCCCTGGCTTTGGTATTCCTGCATTGTTTTCAGGCTCTGTTATCAATTTTTATTACAGATTCCAATTAAGACTGTCAATCTCCCGTGGACAATGGAAATTACAGCAGATGGAGCTTCATCTGTCTTTCACGATGTAAAGAGAGTTGCTCAGTAAGCACTGTCTTAGAAATAGCCAACGAGGTGGAAAGAAAAATGAAGACAGGCAGACAGACATATAGACGGAAAGATTGCCAGTAGACAGACAGAAAGAGACAGACAGATGAGAGATGCACTCTTAAAATATATAGAAAGGTAGATAGAGTTTTCTTTGATAAATGCAAAGGTACACAGGTGGTTGATACTGTAGCATACAGAGATAAGTGGTTAGATTAAGCTCCAGTCCTCTAAACTTTGAAGGACACAACAGTAGGAGGTACCCACACCCTCTAAGACAGGGTTCCCCAACTGGCGGCGGTGATTATATGTGGCCTCAAGTTTTCTGAACAATTCTATTGTTGGACATAAAAGACTGTAATAAATCTACCCGCGGCTGAATCTAGTTGATGATCCCTGCTCTAAGACCTCTGGAGTGCATACAGTTCACTCGCACACCCTCTGGCAAACTGCTGGAATACACACACACACTATACAGAGGCGAATCCCTGTCGGCAGCAAGCAGGTCCAGAGAGTGGGGAGGGGAGCTGCTGCGGTGGGAGCCAAAGTCATCTGTCACCACCTTTTGTTTCCTTGCCGTACCCGTTGGGCTCGCAGTCATTAAGAGGCTTTATTAATTAATTAATTAATTAAAGTGCTTAGCCGCATTGCCCAGGCGAGACGGGGACCTTGTTTTATGGCGCAGGGGCCCTGCGGGTGCCAGGCAGACAAATCAAAGATGGCCTCTCAAGCGGGGCCAGGCGTAATGAGAACAAATAGGTTTGGAATGCAAATAGCGCCTCGCTCCCCATCTCTCTCGCTCACTCTGTCGCTCTTTCTCACTCTCTCTTTCGCTCTCGCTCTCTCTCTCCATCGAGAAATGCTTCCTTTGAAATCAATGAAAGCTGCTGTACTTCCCGTGTTGCGCTCGCGTTGAGTCACGTCCAATGGCAAGCTAAAGAATCACAGAGGTTCAATACTTGATTGCTGACGCACGTGTTAATTCTATCTTGTGAACTGAAATAATAAGAAATAAAGTTGATTTTGGTTGCATATGGCCTTGACTATACACCACTGGTTAATGCACTAAGATGTATGCAGTCGAGAAGCTGCTAGCTAGCAGAAACTCTAGCTAGCTAGCTAGCTAGCTACATTGACTATGTTCACAATGTAAACAACAAAACTAAAGCAACTTGTATAATTAGAGGATAATTTAGTCCAACCACTAGCAACAGTTCTGTTTTAATCATGGGGCATAAGTAACAACCACAACTGCCTCCGCGTGGTAATGAGCTAAACAACATTCATACGGAAGAAATAAAGCATTCGGAGCCGGAGCCCCGTGACATTCACAAAGCAGTTAGTGTCTCTCAGCATTCCAGGAGCACAGCCTGATGTGTGATGTGTTACCTGCGCTCCTTTTCTCCCCTCAGGTCACTTGTACAGACACAGAGTGGAGAGTGTGCGCGCACACAAACTGAGCTGATTTGAACAGCATCCGTTTTTCTTTGAGGAGGAAAAAATACAACTGGCACAGACAGATGCTTTCACATCACACACGTATGCACGCACATACACATACACACACACACACATATACACACACACACACACAGAGGCCTCGACATTGAGATCAGAGGGGGAGCAGATTACCTTCAATAAACCAGCTCAGCTGCCCTGGCTGCAGCCCCACTACAAATCTGAACCAAACACCCCAGGGGTCAAATGTCCAATGCATTTATCACAAACACACCAGTGTCCTTGAAACACTCCTCATCAGCCTCTATCTCCCAAACAATGCTTCCAACAACATAAACTACTGTTTATAACACAGGTACTCTACTTGGAGCTAGTCTAGTCTGGTGTGGTGGGCGGATAGCAGAGATAAATATTAGCCCCTGTAGCGAAGCAGGCGGGCAGTGCCAAGCTGTGTATGTGCGTGCGTGTGTCGACTGTCGACAGTGGGGGCAGTGAGAGCCCAATCAGAGTTGAATATGCATGCACTCAGGTCTGGGTGAGACCGAGGCAAATGAAACTGGGGCCAGTGGGGAGCATGGTGCTAAACCATTAGAGCCTCGCAGTGTTCCATGTGATCGCCCTGATACATCATTAACATGACAGACACCCCACTCTAATCTTAGCCACACACACACGCACACACACACAATGCAGAAAAATCACACACACACACACCAAGTAATATCAAGAGATTTACCCCACATTACTCTCTCTGGGTGGCCTGCATAGAGAGCATTTACAGTTGAAGTCGGAAGTTTACATACACCTTAGCCAAATACATTTAAACTCAGTTTTTCACAATTCCTGACATTTAATCCGAGTAAAGTCTTAGGTCAGTTAGGATCACCACTTTATTTTAAGAATGTGAAATGTCAGAATAATAGTCGAGAGCATTATTTATTTCAGCTTTTATTTCTTTCATCACATTCCCAGTGGGTCAGAAGTTTACATACACTTAACTAGTATTTGGTAGCATTGCCATTAAATTGTTTAACTTGGGTCAAACGTTTCGAGTAGCCTTCCACAAGCTTCCCACAATAAGTTGGGTGAATTTTGGCCCATTCCTCCTGACAGAGCTGGTGTAACTGAGTCAGGTTTGTAGGCCTCCTTGCTCGCACACGCTTTTTCAGTTCTGCCCACACATTTTCTATAGGATTGAGGTCAGGGCTTTGTGATGGCCACTCCAATACTTTGACTTTGTTGTCCTTAAGCCATTTTGCCACAACTTTGGAAGTATGCTTGAGGTCATTGTCCATTTGGAAGACCCAATTGCGACCAAGCTTTAACTTCCTGACTGATGTCTTGAAATGTTGCTTCAATGTATCAACATAATTTTCCTTCCTCATGATGCCATCTATTTTGTGAAGTTCATGATGCTGACACCACCGTGCTTCACGGTTGGGATGGTGTTCTTCGACTTGCAAGCAACCCCCTTTTTCCTCCAAACATAACGATGGTCATTATGGCCAAACAGTTCTATTTTTGAGGACATTTCTCCAAAAAGTACGATCTATGACCCCATGTGTAGTTGCAAACCGTAGTCAGTTTTTTTTATGGCGGTTTTGGAGCAGTGGCTTCTTCCTTGCTGAGCGTCCTTTCAGGTTATGTCAATATAGGACTTGTTTTACTGTGGATATAGATACTTTTGTACTTGTTTCCTCCAGCATCTTCACAGGGTCCTTTGCTGTTGTTCTGGGATTGATTTGCACTTTTCACACCAAAGTACATTCATCTCTAGGAGACAGAACGGGTCTCCTTCCTGAGCGGTATGACAGCTGTGTGGTCCCATGGTGTTTATACTTGCGTACTATTGTTTGTACAGATGAACGTGGTACCTTCAGGCGTTTGGAAATTGCTCCCAAGGATGAACCAGACTTGTGGAGGTCTACCTTTTTTTTTCTGAGGTCTTTTTTTGATTTTTCCATGATGTCAAGCAAAGAGGCACTGAGTTTGAAGGTAGGCCTTGAAATACATCCACGGGTACACCTCCAATTGACTCAAATTATGTCAATTAGCCTATCAGAAGCTTCTAAAGCCATGACATCATTTTCTTGAATTTCCCAAGCTGTTTAAAGGCAGTCAACTTATTGTATGTAAACTTCTGACACACTGGAATTGTGATACAGTGAATTATAAGTGAAATAATCTGTCTGTAAACAATTGTTGGAAAAATTACTTGTGTCATGCACAAAGTAGATGTCCTAACCGATTTGCCAAAACTATAGTTTGTTAACAAGAAATTTGTGGAGTGGTTGAAAAACAAGTTTTAATGACTCCAACCTAAGTGTATGTAACTGTACATAAGCTGCCACTGTGTAGTGTATAGTGTATATGAGTAAAGGCTCTGTGCTACTGTGGATGTTGTCTAACCTTTTCCTTTCTCTCATCTTTTATCTCTCAGGTATACTGGGGGAGCGGCACTAGGTCAGGCCCCACTTGGGGGTTAAGGTTAACGGGTCCCAGAGGGAAGTCACAGGGACAAGGGTATGGGCACATAGAGAAACACCACAACCCCACGATTGCTGCAGTTCTTAGTCCCTGGTAACTACTCCAATACAAAAGGTGAGGAGCATTTGTTATTACACTGTAACAACTGATCTGTGGTGAGCATTCTGGCACAAAATGGTCACCGTTCCTCATCAATGTTGGTGCTGCATGGGCATAGTGGTCAAGATACCAACAAAGACTAAATGGGCACAAGGGTAACTGGTCAGTGACTAAACCAAGGTCAATGGGTCTCTCCATATCTGTACTACCTGAATCGTTAAAGACTCCAGCCATCCAAGTCATAGACTGTTCCGCACGGCAAGCGGTACCAGTGCATCATGTCTGACACCAATGGGCTCCTGAACAGCTTCTATCCCCAAGCCATGAGACCGCTAAATAGCTAACTAAATAGCTAACAAAATGGCTACACAGACTATCTGAGCTGACCCTTGTATTTTTATTTTTGCACTGTCTCTATGCACACTCACAGGGCCCTAGACACTCACGCACACGCACACGGACACACCAACACACACACAAACACCCACTCCATCATTTGCTCACACACATACTATGCACATACATTTATACTGACTCCACACACATACGCACACCCATACATTCATCGTATACGCTGCTTCTACTCTGTTTATCATACAGTATATATCAATTCCTAGTCACCTTACCCCTATACATATCTACCTCTATCACTCCAGTATCCCTGCATATTGTAAATATGGTACTGGAAATGACCCTGTATATACTTACTTATTTTCTTGTGTTCTCCTTATTTTTATTTATCTTGTGTTTTTGTACTACCTTACTGTATGTTATTTTTAGTATTACATTGTTATTGATTACTGCGTTGTTGAGTTTAGAGCTTGCAAGAAAGGCATTTCACTGTACTTGTACATTAAAACTTAAAACTTGAAACTTGAATCACGTCCAAAGTGCAACGCTTCAGGTTATTACAAGACTCTGGCACTCCACTGCTCTAAGGAAATCGATCAGTGAGCTGCTCCACTAAATGTATTTTTAGCTAAATTGAATCACTTAATGCATTTTAAAGTCTCACAAAGATACCGCTACTAGGATTGGGAAACAGGCACAATTAAACGTCCCTAGATATCACTGAACGTCCATTTCTGTCACTACACCGCTGTGCTGTAGAAAGGTCATGTTGAAATTGGGTTCTTTGAAAACACAAAGTTGCAAAAGCTACTGATAAGGGACAGTTCGAAATTTGCTGGTTGGTTAAAAATAAAAAATAAAAAAATGCACCCCCTCCTCAACGCAAACAATATTTTCACATGACCCTCCCCTTGTACTGTAAAAAATAAAAGGCACACCCTCCCCTTCCATAGAATTACCTCAAAATAATGTTTACAACCACCAATAACAATAACTGTAGCAACCCTGTGTTTATAAACATGGATATTGACTTAGCCACTTCAGCATGCTTTTGTGTCTGCCATGCCACGTAAGGCTACGGGCCAGAAGGTTGAGGGTTCGCCGACCACCACAGACGAGCTCACTCTCCCTGCCTTTTTCATTACACTACGATCAGAGCTGGCTGCAGACAATGATCAGCTAGGGGCAAATCAGATTTTAAACAATGCTATGCTATTTTATAATTAAACTAAATATATGCAATACATTTTTCACCAACAGGTTTCTGTGCCAATGCACCACACAACCAATAAGCAAAGCATACCGACTTCGGGCTCTTCAATATCATGGTTTGAATTTACATTTTCAACACCACAATCAATAGACTATGTCAATCTCGACAAACAGAAAATACATTCCTACCTTGTAGGCCTACCCAGTACCGAAGGCTTGGCTTGAGAATTTCAGAATGTCATTCAACTTGTTGGTGTTTTGTAACAGATGTCTCTTTCCATTCATCAAATAACCGTTCCACCGTTTGGATGCTGGAATTATATTTTAGACGAATGTGCACAGGTAGCCTACAGGAGACTCAGTGGTGTAGTGGAGGGAATACAGAGGTATACGCCGTATATCCACTTTTTTTTGTGGACATTGTGTATTCTCAGTTCTTAATCCCCACTGATACATATCAAAGTAGTGTAGTGAGGTATACGCCATATCAATTAGTAAGGCTGATGGAACAGATCAGAGTGTTTAGCTTAAAATGTTGATAAATGACTATTTCTTCACATTTTAAGCACAGCAATGTGCACACAGCGGTAGACCTACACGCAAATGTTCCAAAATGCAATATGCGTGAAAACACAGTTCTAAAATGCACACTGCACATGGACAGAGAGGGGAGATCTATAGATGCAACAACTATCACGGATTGCTATTATGACTAGGATAATGACTTTGGCTGCTAGACAATGAAAGTAAGTTGATTTGAAAACCAATTGAACAGGAGAGTGAATATGATATCTTTATCAAATAATTTCCTCCGCGTTTCTATGGTGGGATTTTGACTATAGGCTACTTTGAAGCAAGGCAAGACATGCCTCATAATATAAAGTCAAACGTCCAGGTTTCAAACAATTAAGGATTTAAGGAACAGCAAAATATAGGGATGCTAATGATAGGCTTAACCGTCTTCTGGTAGATGGAAAGGCTCTCAAAAACCTTCTCAATTCAATGTAAACTAGCTACATTGTAGCTAGCCTATGCCTACCTGGCAGAATGATATCATGATTATTTGCATCAATTCAGTGGCCATTTGTTTTGCAAATGCCATCTCATGTGCGCTACAGAAAGTATTGGTTTAAGTATTGTTGTGGACTTAGAATATCCAATGTTGTTGTTTTTCTATTAAAATAGTGTGACCTTGAGAGCAAAAACCTGAAAAGAATGGGCAAAATCTAAGACCTGTGAATTTCTGACTCAGTTGACAGCCTAATTGATCTATTTCAATAATAGGCCTACTATTAGCCTACTGGCACAGTACAGCTTGGGTTGGCCTGACTGTGAAAGACGAATATGGGATTTATCATTTTAGGTCATTCAGAGTGTATGTTAGTGTTTGTCATAGAATATTTGGGAAATTCCGTTAGGTTCTAGGTTGCGCGAAGAATAGCCGCTCGGGTCGAATGAAGAGGCAGACCGTGCATTAAGCTTTCCTCAATAACTGGGCCTGCTGGGAGCATATGTGGCCACATTATTATAGGACGATTTGGGCGAATGATGATCCGCAACAGACAGGGTATCTCAGTATCAGAAGTAAAAATACAGCCAGACTGGCCTGCTACATTACAAATCACAGGGCTTTTGCGCCATTATTCAAATGACATTTTCACTGCAGCCTACAGTAGAATTTTATACTCACTTGAAAACAATAATGCAATTATTCATTGCATTGTGGTGTTGTAGGCTAGTCTAGGTAGAATACTTGTATTATTGCCCCTAAACAAGATCCCTAAACATATTCACTAAAAAATATCAATAGGAGAGCGTTTCATGTCTTGACTGTTCTTTCATGCACAATGACACAGCTATTCGTCTTTGTTATGTGGATATATATATAGAAAATTGGTGCTTTGAATGATTTTATGTGTGGTATGATTGCTAGTTAGCCTATTGCAGATCTGGACAAACAATCCACATACTACTTTTGTCACTATGAATGGTGGATAGAGGGCAGGATAGACACTTAGACTGGTAGTCTATATTGACCTGTGGTATAGTAATAGTTAGTGCGTGGAAAAGCATTGTGCATAAGTTAAGTACCATAACACCTTGATATAGGGGAGGCACATGCAAGCAGATGAGGGAATGTGGCAAGGATGGAATAAATCATATAGTAAAACTTGCAAAAGGGTGAATGTAAACCAGGGTAAAAACACAGTACCCTCGCATGTGCCCAATAAAAAAACACCCAACCCTCCCCAAAGCAACAGATAAAAGTTAAACAATCATCCCCTATTTTGGTCTTTCAGCAGGTTACATTTTGTTCGGAAGCCCCCTATCCGTTCAGAGATTCACTTCAGCGCGTTAGCTAGCTAAGATCTCTGTTGTCTGGCAATGTCTGTTTGGGAGTCGCTAAAAGAGCGATTAGTGTAGAGACACACACAGCTAGGGAAATGATAGACAGGGTACCTTAGCAGACAAACTGGAGCAATTATGTGCTTGTTAGGCGGGAAATTGGCTGGTAAGAGCAACGCTGGGGCACTGTGAAGTTAACGGAGGCAGGTGACAATGTGGCAACAATGTGAAGAGAGGCGGGGGGAAAAACGAATGAGTCACATGTTATCTGTTACAACAGATGCCTAAAAGTAGGCTGTATACACATGCAGTATATCAGTGACATGTTTGATGCAAATGTTTTTCGCTATACCTAATGGAAGCAGTTGGTCTACAGTGGCTTATGAAAGTATTCACCCCCCGTGGCATTTTTCCTATTTTGTTGCATTACAACCTGGAATTAAAATGGATTTTTTGGGGGGTTTGTATCATTTGATTTACACAACATGCCTATCACTTTGAAGATGCAAAATATTTTTTATTGTGAAACAAACAAGAAATAAGAAAAAAAATAGAAAACTTGAGCGTGCATAACTATTCACCTCCCCAAAGTCAATACTTTGTAGAGCCACCTTTTGCAGCAATTACAGCTGCAAGTCTCTTGGGGTATGTCTCTATAAGCTTGGCACATCTAGCCACTGGGATTTTTGCCCATTCTTCGAGGTAAAACTACTCCAGCTCCTTCAAGTTGGAGTACAGCAAAGTCATACAACAGATTCTCAATTGGATTGAGGTCTGGGCTTTGACTAGGCCATTCCAAGACATTTAAATGTTTCCCCTTAAACCACTCGAGTGTTGCTTTAGCAATAAGCTTAGGGTGATTGTCCTGCTGGAAGGTGAACCTCCGTCCAAGTCTCAAATCTCTGGAAGACTGAAACAGGTTTCCCTCAAGAATTTCCCTGTATTTAGCGCCATCCATCATTCCTTCAATTTTGACCAGTTTCCCAGTCCCTGCCGATGAAAAACATCCCCACAGCATGATGCTACCACCACCATGCTTCACTGTGGGGATGGTGTTCTCGGGGTGATGAGAGGTGTTGGGTTTGGGCAAGACATAGCGTTTTCCTTGATGGCCAAAAAGCTCAATTTTGGTCTCATCTGACCAGAGTACCTTTTTCCATATGTTTGGGGAGTCTCCCACATGCCTTTTGGCGAACACCAAACGTGTTTTCTTTATTTTTTTCTTTAAGCAATGGCTTTTTTCTGGCCACTCTTCTGTAAAGCCCAGGTCTGTGGAGTGTAAGGCTTAAAGTGGTCCTATGGACAGATACTACAATCTCCGCTGTGGAACTTTGCAGCTCCTTCAGGGTTATCTTTGGTTTCTTTGTTGCCTCTCTGATTAATGCCCTCCTTGCCTGGTCCGTGAGTTTTGGTTGGCTGCCCTCTCTTGGCAGGTTTGTTGTGGTGCCATATTCTTTCCATTTTTTAATAATGGATTGAAATGGTGCTCCGTGGGATGTTCAAAGTTGTAATATTTTTTTTTATAACCCAACCCTGATCTGTACTTCTCCACAACTTTGTCCCTGACCTGTTTGGAGAGCTCCTTGGTCTTCATTGTGCCGCTTGCTTGGTGGTGCCCCTTGCTTAGTGGTGTTGCAGACTCTGGGGCCTTTCAGAACAGGTGTATATATATACTGAGATCATGTGACTCTTAGATTGCACACAGGTGGACTTTATTTAACTGATTATGTGACTTCTGAAGGTAGTTGGTGGCACCAGATCTTATTTAGGGGCTTCATAGCAAAGGGGGTGAATACATATGCATGCACCACTTTTCCGTTATTTATTTTTTAGAATTCTTTGAAACAAGTTATTTTTTTCATTTCACTTCACCAATTTGGCTATTTTGTGTATGTCCATTACATGGAATCCAAATAAAAATAAATTTAAATTACAGATTGTAATGCAACAAAGTAGGAAAAACGCCAAGGGGGATGAATACTTTTGCAAGGCACTGTAAGTGTTCCAAGCAAAATGTAATATTTTGAATTATTCCATTTTAATATGTAATGTGTAATCAACTGATGATAGGCTATTCAGATATCAAAGTCAAGTGTTTGTGACTGTGTTGTTCTTAATTACACTTTTACATTCATACTCAAACTCTTCTGACTATGACACCATGGGTTGTTTCTAGTAGGTACCAAACAAAAGAAAACGTACTGAAACGGGGAGGGACTACCTGGACAATAAGAAACGCTAATTTGCATTTTCCATTGCAAGACGTATCAAAACGTTTTCCCTTGTTTGCCCTAATGAACACAACCTAGCTCAGCTCCTACAAGGTATCAGCTGTCAGACAACAAACATTGTTAGCTTTCAGATGACAAACATTATCCCAGTCAGACATTGTTTACCTGCCATGGGAAGTGAAAAGCAGAGGATGGGATTGGCTTTTGAAAACAAACTTCATATTCCACGGCTGCGCACAAAGAGCAGCTGTAGCTTTTGCTTGTTGTACTCAATAATTCAACGTTCTAAATATTTAATTTAGCATGTTGCTACTTTCTCAGGCTAGCATGTTTGTAATAGCAGAAATGTTGATTAATCACCTGTCAGATTGACGCAGAGAACGTCATGAATGGGTGTAGAACAAACACTCAAAAGTCTTTCAACTCTGGTCAGGGGGTTAAATATATGCTCAGTCTGTTACACAAGAAGTTGATTGCCATGCGTGGTGTGAGTCTGACTTCTGTTCTGTGCCCTAATATCTGATGCAATCCTTCTCTACAGAAGCTGAGTGAATGGGTCTAGCGTTTTGGGTTTGATTTTGGATTCTTCTTCCTGATTGTGGGCTGACCATACACAGCTGTTACTTACTTATACACCCAGCCTGGCCTCAGAGCCATATGAAACACACTTTACGTATTTCCGAGCACCACCACCTACAATACTAATGGTCTAGTTACTTTAGACAGAAACAAAAGTAGGGAGGTTGGTCAGGGAGGATGGGTAGGTGTAATCTGCGACCGTCTAGCAATCCAAAGGTTGTGTTGGAATCACGTCGGGGGACAACTGTAACGTTTTAGCTAACCCTTTTTCTAAACTTAATCCAATTCACCTAACTTGCTATTTAAATTCACCTAACCTTTGTTGTTAGTTCACCTAACCACCAACATAAATTGTCAGTTTAATTATCTTTTGTTGTTACGATGCAACATGCAACCTGGTCTCAAAGAAGACATATAATACATTATACGTCCTCCAAGATCTATAATAAATTACATCAATGCATTCTTATGATATTGTTCATAATGTAACCTAACGTAACATATCATACTAAATGGAGTGCCACGGACTTACATACACAATAACACGATTTGCATTCTCTCTCTCTCACTCTCTCTCTCTCTCTCTCTCTCTCTCTCTCTCTCTCTCTCTCTCTCTCTCTCTCTCTCTCTCTCTCTCTCTCTCTCTCTCTCATTGGCAGGAGGGTTATGGTGATGGGGCTGATATCTGTCAGGGCCATGCTGCACTGGGCTGCAGCTCATTCACACCCTATTAGGCTTAGCCAAGGAGAGGCGGCAGTCACTTTGAAGGCTGAGCTGATAAGTAAGAGATGAGGATAGAGACTGACGGCATGGGCTGTGTGTGTTCATGTGAGTGTGTGATGGCCTACATGCATTCATATGTGTGTATGGGCCTGCCGGAGTTTGTCTGTGCTGGGTATTTCTCTAAAGAACAGAGAGGAGCTGCATATTGCCAACGCCACCAACACAGACACAGTGGATGGAGTGAAGCCTATCAGAAGCACTACAACCATCCCCTTTATTGTCCGGAAAGTCGTCCCATTCTCCTTTATTATTCAGTTTTACTTTCAGCCACCAGTGCATAAAACTGGGATAAATATTAAAGTCATTGGGTTATAGTTTTATTGCACGCTATCACAAAGTCATGGTACTCTGTCCCCAAACCTAACACTCACACAATGCCCATATGCGCCAAATCACAAAATGTCTGTTTCCTTCATAAAGCCACTATGAGTACCAAACATTTATTCAACAGGAATCCCCATGCGAGTCATGCAAACCCAGAAATGGTTGGCTTGGTCAATGTGTCTTCAGAATTAGTCCACTTGACAGATATGGGAGACACTTCAACAGCATTACAGAGCCATTTGAGGATGGAAACGAATGGTGGAAGGCATGAAGCCTACAGTTCATGCTAGAAATGCTACTTTACCATAAGAGGTCCTGTGTTAACGGATGAGGTAATGGTATTGTACCATTAGAACCCACCTTACATCCAGACGGCCCCTGTTGTTCTCTCTTTCTTCGCCCATATAAAGCTAAGCTATGTTTATGGCAGGTAGAGTTAGGGTGCTCATTATGGGAGGGTCTGGCAGGGCTATATAACACAATGAGTTCCATCAAATAAATTGTTTGTTGGGAAAGGCAATAATGGCAGCTGTATTGAGCCGGGTCTTGGGAGATTAGATCTGTTCGAACAGATTGGTTTGATTATCATAATGGTGTTTTCATCAGCTTCCACGACTGGTGGTTTAAAATTGCATAGAGTTCAGTATTAGCACAGGATATGATGTTGCCTTTGATATCCTGCCCTGATGTCGACAGGTAGGTTACTTAGTGTAAGGCTACAAGACAACTGAATACAACAAAGGCCAAGACCCTAAGGCCTTTGGTCTTTCACTGGATCTCCAGAAGGATAGCATTAAGGAGTTTGTCCAAATCAGCTTTCCAAGTCAGATCCCACTTCTGACACCTGTGTGAGTACAACAGACGAGGCCATCAATGGCACTAAACGCACAATGACATTCAGGGGTTCCTTGTCCCGTTTTTGCTCTCACACTAATTACGTAGCCTGTCAGATCTTCACGTCCTCAAACTGGTTTAGTTTAGCTGTGTGCTCCGTGGAATCAGTGTCAAACTAAAGTCTACAACACGCTCCGTTCTCTTCACTAGATGTATAATGGCAGCTCCTGCCAGTCAGAAACGCATGCTGCCCAGAGACACAGAAAAGAGGGGGGAGATAGGAGAGACAATTCCCCCAAACATCATTCATCAAAGAGGTTTCCTTGTTCTGATGGGGAGATAGTAAGCCAGACATCTCCATCTGCTTTCCTGTCTGCAGATGCACCTCCAAACCACCATTAGGCTCAGGGAAAATACAGTGGAATGTTTTTACATTCTCCTATGTAGGGATAAGAGAAATATAGGAACATAACAACACCATGATATGGCCATAAACTTTAACCCTCTCAAGTCAAAGTTCCTAAGTCAGTTTTTGACCTCAAAAGAGGTCTAAAGAGTTCATTCTATGGCATGAAGTGCAGTTGACAGTATAATATACTGGGCAGGTTGCTTGAGGATTCATTCGAAGCAATGAAAATAAACTGATAACAATACGTAATAGGAAGGGGGCACATTTGCTCATGTCAGAAAACACTTCACAGCTATTGTGACAATTAACTTTATTTGTGACTCTAGCCGACACTTTGAGACAGATGCTGCTCCTAAATGAGGCATGGCTATTCAATGAGTTCTTACTTTTGTGCAATAGCATATAACTGACAATGGAATTAATGGATTTACTTAATTAGAAATTCACACAGAAACCCAACCTAAAAATGCTAATTCACAAACGGCGTGACTTAAAATGACAGTGCTCTTGCAGCGCTTTGGTTTTGTATAATTAATAGCCATCAGTCTCGTGTGAAAAGTCAAGGACAATGAAAAGGAGGTGAAAACAGTCCAATTGAAGCTGTCACTCATCACAGTAGGAGCAAAAACTCTCTTCTGAGCGGCAGAGGTAGACTTTTCTCAACATAAATGTACACTTTGAAGTAGTATATCAAGCATGGCAATGCCTGTTTTAAAGGATGAAAGAACAGGGTTTGAAATAACCGGAAACATTAGCATGTGTATATACCTGCCCGGTTTCATATGCAAACCATTGTTCATATATTTTCTATAAAATACACAATCGCATTAGGTATCTGTCATTTTTTTAAATACTTAAGTGTTGTCATGATACCAAAATGTGGACTTCGATACCGATACCATCTAGATACATTGGCTCCGATACGATAGGAACGATACATTTTAGTTTGAAACGAATCGGTGCAATTCGGTTTGATTAGGGGAACAAATTGATGCAGTTCGGTTCGATATGATTTGATGCACTTTTTTTTTTTGCATGAACACATACATTTTACATTTTGAATTAATATCTGCTGCTGATAGGAGCTCAGGAGCTGAGCCTCTCTGAGCTGGATCTAAGGTGACTTTTCTAATCTGAGTGGCCTTCTGTTAGTGTGTGTGCATGTGTGTGTGTGTTTGTGTTTGTGTCTGTATGTGTCAATGGTGTGTGTAGCCACCTGAGCTGAGCCATAGGGCAGACTGCATCTACCACCCCACTATCAGATTAGGGGTGGGGGCAATTTATACTTTTTATCTAAAATCACCTATTCCCACTGATTTTTGCAGAATAAACATGTTTTGAGCTAGTACTATTGAACTATTTATCTTTAGAGATCAGCATGGCATTTAGCAAATTAATATAGTGCAGCTTTGGATTTTACACCTTCTCAAAACGAATGGTTTAGACCATTTGGAATTTTACCAAGAGCTTCTCCCTGCTCTGACCAATTAATGAATGTGACCATGCACAGCTGGCAAAAATGATTGCTGTACTTTATGAAATGAACCTGTTCATGCAAAAATGACCAAATACACTGACTGTTTAAAGCAAAACTACCAAAACGATTTCTTATGGTGAACCTGAACAATGTGAGTTGCGTAGGATACACAACTCCGGTAAAACACAATTTTCTACAGCACATTTGGTAACAATGACCCAGCAAATTACATTGGTTGTCACTCAAATAATAAAGCCTATGACTTGACATTGCTAAAGCCATTTTACAAGCATCTGAATGCAGATGTATGAATAGCCTATTATGACAGGGACAGGCCTACCTCTCGTTGGTGCAAGCAGCTGTGTCTCCAGCATTGTGCACAGTAGTTATCTGACAGTCATATGCAGCTACATGCGTAAACGTTTGATAGGCTACCAAACTGAAGGAGAGGATGCATCAATTCAGTCACAGCAGATAATAGGTATTTTCGGATTAATTAATCAATTATACAATCATACAATTAAATTGACTTTGACTTTGTTTGACTTTGTTTTTACCAATCTAAACATAAATAGAACATAAATATATCATGTTTCATGGGCTGAAATAAAAGATCCCAGAAATGTTCCAGATGCAACAAATGCTTATTTCTCTCAAATTGTGTGCACAAATGTGTTGACATCCCTGTAAGTGAGCATTTCTCCTTTTCCAAGATAATCCATCCAACTGACAGGTGTGGCATCAAGAAGCTGATTAAACAGCATGATCATTACTCAGGTGCACCTTGTGCTGGGGACAATAAAAGGCCACTTTAAAATGTGCAGCTTTGTCACATAACACAATGCCACAGATATCTCAAGTTTTGAGAGTGTGTGCACTTGGCTTGCCCACCAGAGCTGTTGCCAGAGAATTTGATGTTAATTTCTCTACCATAAGCCACCTCTAACGTCGTTTTAGAGAATTTGGCAGTACGTCCAACCGGCCTCACAACCGCAGACCACGTGTAACCACGCCAGCCCTTACCAAAAAAATAGGCCTCCCGAGTGGCACAGTGGTCTAAGGCACTGCATCGCAGTGCTAGCTGTGCCACTAGAGATCCTGGTTCGAATCCAGGCTCTGTCGTAGCCGGCCATGACCGGGAGACCCATGGGGCGGCGCACAATTGGCCCAGGGTAGGGTAGGGAATGGCCGGCAGGGATGTAGCTCAGTTGGTAGAGCATGTCATTTGCAACGCCAGGGTTGTGGGTTCGATTCCCACGGGGGGCCAGTATTACATAAAAAAAAAAAAATAATGTATGCACTCACTAACTGTAAGTCGCTCTGGATAAGAGCGTCTGCTAAATTACTAAAATGTAAATGGCACAAACTCAGAAACCATCTCAGGGACGCTCATCTGCGTGCTCGTCCTCTGCTGATGTCAGCGTTGTGAACAGAGTTTCCCATGGTGGCAGTGTGGTTATGGTATGGGCAGGCATAAGCTATGGACAACGAACATAATTGCATTTTAGCAATGGCAATTTGAATGCACTGAGATACCGTGATGAGATCCTGAGGCCATTCATCCACCGCCATCACCTCATGTTTCAGCATGATAATGCACGGCCCAATGTCACAAGGATCTGTACACAATTTCTGGAAGATGAAAATGTCCCAGTTCTTCCATGGCCTGCATACTCACCAGACATGTCATCCATTGAGATGCATATCTATATTCCCAGTCATGTGAAATGAATAGATTAGGGCCTAATGAAAAAATATAAATTGACCGATTTCCTCTTATGAACTGTAACTCAGTCAAAGCTTTGAAATTGTTGCATGTTGCGTTCATATTTTTGTTCAGTGTACACAACAGCATAATGGTAATAATCTATTTGAATGGTAAATCTCTATTGATAAACTGGGTAAATCAAGTAGCCTGGGCCTATATCACAATACAGGTGAATGCATATTCAATAGGAGTGTGTGCATGAATGGAGTTATTGAGCTTGTTTTATATTATTTCATGGGGCTACAGATGAAAAATAATCTGTTTCCCTTCCATTTGGGAGTTAATTGTACTGATCAACAGAATGTGAATAGAAGAAGCAATATCTTTATTTTATAATATTGTGCGCTGTCTCTTTAAGATCTAATGTGACGTCTTTCACACACACACACACACACACACACACAGTGAAAGAGACAGGAGAGACATGAAGTGAGGAAGACGAAGTGAATTAATAACGTTTTTGGCTATGAGTGTATGGTTTTTGGTGACAATCAGCTTTGAAATCAGCATATTTTGCGTTATGGTTTGCGTATTATCACAAACAAAGTACTAGTGAATTGATGTTAGCTTCAGCTGTAAGCTAGCAAGGGAAGTTAGCCTACAAAGCTTGCATTGTAAAGTTTTCTAGCCTGTAATGGACATTGTTTTGCAAACAGTAACAGTTGCGACATTTATACAAGCCGTGTTGCATTATTCAAGTGTGTTAACTTCTGTGCAGCATGAGTGGGGAGCTTACATGATGCAGCCCTGACCCCCAGTGAGTGCAGTGGTTCCTCAGGACAGGTGACTAGCAATGAGTAAGGGACTGTACATTACTTATAATGCGGCATACCTGGAGAAAATCGGACCTCTCTGAAATGTAAATGGTTGGCCCTCCCTTAAGTACAATACAATTTTTTACCTGACCCTCCCTGAATGCTTAAAAAAAAAATTGTGACCCTCCCCTATACTCAAAATAATAATTAAAACATAGTGGATAGCAGAGAACATGCCTATCATTTACCCTCACTCCTAGGTCAGACCAAAGCCTTAGATATGCAGTTTTAGAAACTGTTTGTTTTGTAAGCATTACATGGCAAAGTAGCCAGAATGTTGCAAACCACCAGGACAAGGGTAGGGGTGAAAAGATATTCATTATAATAAAAGCACTGCATGAATCTATTATCTAATGTGCCTTTTATAAACGCATTTCATGCAATTCTTTGTCATTTTACATGACTGGAGACAAGCAGATCTTTTTGAATACCACAACAGAGCATGACAACGAATAAGTGCATGCTGCAGCACCGGAAACGTTTTGATTTCTATACAGGCTATTGTTAAAAAAGAGGATAGTCTAAGTTTGTAACAGTGTTAAAGTTGTCTATAAACTATAAAAATTGAGAGCAACAGAATCACTTTCAACTGAAGTATCTGATCATCAATGAATTCGAGAAAAAGCATTTGTTGTTTAACACAGCAGCCGCATATCATCAGGTAGGCCTATGCATTAAAATGCAAATCAATTTATAACATTTTTGACATGTGTTTTTTGGGATTTTTTTGTTGTTATTCTGTCTCTCACTGTTCAAATAAACCTACCATTAAAATTATAGACTGATCATTTCTTTGTCAGTGGGCAAACGTACAAAATCAGCAGGGGATCAAATACTATTTTCTCTCACTGTATGCACTTGTAACTTTTTTTCTTTTGGGAAACTATCATTTTCTAATTTATTCTATTTTATTCCATGATATTGTTGTTAGAAAATAGATTTGTGTTGACTGTGAATAGGGCATGGGAATATAAGAGCATCTGCTAGGCAAAGTTAACAAACTAAGCATGCATAGCTCACCGCATGATCCTCAAACCAAAGACTGGCCAAACTCGTGTTTCTAAAAGTGAATTCAAAGGCACTGTAGAATGACTGTATAGCCTAATAAGGCATTTTCGTTTCATTATTATTTAATTCTAAGTCATTATTTTTTTATATATTACATTTTATACAGCCTAAATGTGAAATGTATAGGCATGTTGAGGAAGTGTTGTTGTTGATGTGTTGTTGAAATGCTGAGCACTCCAGCCAGCCAGTAGCGTGTCACAAATGCTTCACAATTTATTTCTTAAATGGCAGGCTATAGCCTTGAAATAATAATAATATAGCCTAAATAATCCATTTCCTTTCCTTCTTAGGCTACCTGGCTTGCTCATGAGTGATTAAGAGTTAGTATGTTGTTTAATAGCTTGTTGAAATGTCTAGCTTCAATTTATAATGACAGAATCACACATTACTTCCCAAGCAAAGTCAATTTTTTGTCTCCTCGGCTAAAGCCTCTGAATGTCATAGAGACAAACCAAAAATATCCCATATGCATCGGAGTCACATCTTCCCCGGAATTTTACAGCTTGTTTCTAGCATAAAGCATTGCGGACTAAAGCGTCATTATAGATCGCTTTATATAATAAGGTCTATCATTTTTCTTCCTAAATCATAAACTAACAAGGGGTAGGCTTATGCTTTTAGTCATTTTCTTTAACAAAAGCCACAATACCCTCACATACGCCCTCAATTCAAGCCCTGGTTTTAACTTAACACACCAAGCTCTTCACTGACACTGAGATACAGTATTTAAGGAGTGCATGGTGACTGAAGGAATTGGCTGACAAAATCTATAGATACTAGACTATAATTTTGTCTGTCAAACAGGTAGGCCTACCTCTTATTTCTTGAATAGCAAGAAATAGGCTCCAACACAAAGCCCTCTTGTTTTTAGTAGCCTAATGGTTTTTCTTGTATACTGAGTATACAGTATCATGTACAATTATAAATAATATGCTTTGTTTAACTGATTGAACAAACTTATTTTTTTGTACTTTTATTTGTGGTGTGGTTTTCATATAAGCACTTATGGGCTTCCAACCTCACCTGCACACCATTCTAACCTATTTTTTATCTGTACTGTTGTGACTTTCACTTATTATCTTTAGTGCGAATAAATAAAACCTCAAGTCAAATTAAAATTGACTGTTTAAATGAATTAGGCCTTCTCGAATTAGCCTACTTTCAGCATCCATGCGCTGTCCATCTCCGCGGCTGCGGCTTAATAGTAATGTAAGTTATGTAAATTACTTGAATATGGCTTATTATGAGGTCAAGAACCCAAATGATTTCTAGAATGCTGCTGTAGATTACTGAAATGTTTAAGATAAAGCACATTTTCTCACACATTTCAAACAAACAGACATACACTGTAGCTCAAAAACAAAGAACAAATTACAATTACAAGTTCACTTAGTTTTAACGAGCACAACGTCTTCTTTAATATGACACCACATTCATGTCAATAGGAATAACACTCATTTTGTTTTCCATTGTGTAAAGACAGTCACTCACTATCAAAAAATTATTAACACTCAACTCAACTAAAAAACCTACATTATTTAAATTGTAGTAAATTTGACTAAATTACTCACTCAAAATGTACCAAGTATAAGTATATTTATAAGTATATATATTATACTTATAAATATTATTACATATACATATTAAAGAAATAATCCAAAATGTGACCAGAGGACAATATTCAGAAAGTGTTTCAAAACCCACACAAAGTAGGCTATTTGATTGACAATGATTCTTACTTCTGTAACAATGTAAAAATGCAAACAACTATTCAGAGACTATTTCAAAATGCAGATTACCTCTCTCAATAAGATTTAGTACAGACTAGGCCTGACACAAAATGTAGAAATAGTAGCCTACTTTGACAACAATTCAGTGAATTGGATGTGGTGGCGGACAGGTTGGTATTAAACACCACATCTGAAAAGAAAAACAGACTCCTACCACTTTTAAAAACAAGTTCAAAACCCCAGTCACTGTCACTTTAGGCCCAGGCTGTGTGGTACAAGGGTGAATGATGGGACTTGGGGCAGAGTCACTCCATGGAAATGTAGGCTCCCCTCTCTGGTGTGCTCTCCCTCTTCCACTCCCTCCTCCTCTCCCTCTGCTTCCTCCTCTCCATGTTCCTCTTCCTCTCCATGTTCCTCTCCCTCCAGTCACCTCTCCCTCCTCTTCCTCTCTCCCTCCACTCTCCTCTCGCTCCAATCCTCCCTCCTCTTCCTCCTCGCTCCAGATCTCTAACCCTCCTACCATCTCTAACTCCTCCTCCTCCTTGCCTTCTGCTGGTGAGCCCTGACTCTCCACATCTCTTTCACTGACCTAGAGGAAC